>NC_092243.1:18094695-18122195 GCF_036320965.1 Panulirus ornatus | reverse complement strand
AGTCTTTATGTTTAGTGTTGCTTTATTCTCCCAACTTAGTTAATCTGTTCTAAATTGCAGTGCTTGTAATGTTGTTGTCCTGTACAATAACACCATCAGCAGGACCTTGATAAAGAGCAGGCCAAGTCATGCAACAGTTGGGAGTGTTTACGTCGTCAAATGCAAGGTAAGTAAAGATATTCATATAGGCCAGACCGAACGGAGAGGTGTTATTGGCACCGTCATACAGTACACGGATGGCCACAAAAATGCGATCGCTAAACATTGTCATGATAATGATCATCCCACACATCTTGAAAATCCCATTATTCTATACCCCTCTGCTGATTATGCCACACGGAACATCATTAAATCTGTCTTAATAGCTAATGCTAAGAACTTTAATTATGTCCTTAGGCAATTTTAAAGCCCATCCGAGCAGTAACCACGTATATGAGTGTTGCAAATCCATAAGGATACTTTTAAAAGACAATTGTCCATAAACGTGCATGACACAAAGGTACTGAAAACAAGGTAAACGCTGTATATTTTGATGAGAAAGAAATGTGGTTGGTAGTATATATAATATGTGACTAGTGAGAGGGCTGCGTGGGACATGTCAAATCATATGGAAATAACATTTAAATTAACCTTTTATTGTCGAGTGTCGAGAACTGGTAATGTAAATACTGTATATAGGCAAGGAGATTAAATGCTGTGAATGGTATGGAATAGTAAAACTGGAATTGAAAGATCTGAATAAAATGGTCGAAAGTAGAGGTGAAGTGGGGGAACTGGATGACACCTTAATGTTGGCTGCTATCGAAGTGTGTGACACTGAAAGGATGGATTGTGGACAGAGAGGAACTTGGTGGTTGAAGGAAGTTTAACTAGTTTAACACGACAATACCGCCCTTGAGCACAATGGTTCGATTCTTGAGTACAACGTCACGATCTTTGGGCCTGGTTTTTAATTTGACCCTTAACAGTAAGGTCGGAGATCAGACCATCAAATCTAAGGGTCTTAACACTGTGCTCAAGAGCTTAAGGAAGATGGATAATAAAAGAAGCTGTATGGATGATGATGGAAAAGAATTTTATAGGAAGTAGTGATAAATGGGGGTCAACGAGTGAAGAACATTGAGACAGTTAAGAATGTAAGAACTCTGATGCGCCAAGATTAAAGGAAAGCAAAATGTGTTACGAAAAAAATGAGTATATAAGAGAGAACAATGATTGATTTTGGAAGGATATAAAAAGATGTTGAAGAAAGGTACGTGTGCACAGTGAGGGCGTTCTCGACCCACATGGGAGATTACTGTTGACAAACGATGAAGTTTGTGAGCATCCTACAGCGAACTGTCTGAGGGTCGAAGACATGAACGGGCAAGTGTTGTTACGGTAGGATTAAAAGTAAGGACGGCGTAGAACAGGCATCAGGGAAGAGAACATTTAATAGAGAAAATGAGAAGAGCAATAAAGCGTCTAATATATGGAAAAGTAGGGGGTGAAGATGGACCGGGGTAAGGCTCTGCGTGATTAGATTTGTGGGGTGTGTGTGGCAACGTGGAGAGTGACTGTCTGCCTTGTGACCGGACGAAGACAGCGGCTGGTCTGCGGTGTACAGAGCGTAAAACGGATTGCAAGAATTAAAGGAATAAAATCCTGTTCATCATATTCGGCAAGGTATATTGGTGGACTGAACTGGATGCGCTAAAAGGATTAGCGAACCTCCTTGTGTGATATGAAGATGGTTTAGGATTCGGGATGGGAAGATAAAAGGCAGACCACATTTGCATCTAGTAGAGTAGTAACATGAATAGATAGAAGGATGGATGACAACTTTATAGAAGTACGACATGTTATTAGTAAAAAGAAAATTTATTATCTCAGCCAATTACAACATTTGGCCTATCATAGACCTCGCTGGTCCTGACTGAATGTGTCCTTGGAATTAGGCGTGGGAGTTGGTAATCTCGTAAGTGTCTCAGAAGCCCGGATCAACTGTGTCAAACACTAACTCCAAGATGTCGACAAGCCAGGGCAGTCGATATCAACCATGACGTCATGCGTCGCGTGATGTCCTATTATCCCTGGTAACAAAGGGAGAAGTTGGTGACCTCTCCTAACTCTGTCCACTCTACAAGAAGAGGTAGAATAGCCTTCAGAATGCTGTGAGAGGGTAGAAATGGAACTTAAGCCTAAGGTACAGGCAGAGAGGCGAATGGTGTGGTAGGTGAGAGTTTGATGTGTTGTGAGGAGGATAAGTGACGTGGCTGGTGTGAGTTTAATGTACCGTGAGAGGGACAAGAAGTGAGGCGAGTGAAAGTTTTATATACTGCGAGAGGGACACACTGGGTGACAAGCGACAATTAATGTGCTGTGAGAGGCAGACTGGAGAGGTGAATGAGAGGCAATGTGCCCTTACAGGAGAAATGAAAGGGTTAGTGATAACCTAATGTACTGTGAGTGGGAATGGTACTAGACATGTACGCTTGGTTATTATTCGTGCATTACAAGGAGGCACGTCTGCGCTCTCTCTCTCTCTCTCTCTCTCTCTCTCTCTCTCTCTCTCTCTCTCTCTCTCTCTCTCTCTCTGCTAGACTGATCATCTTTGTCGGATGCAATTTTCACTACCGAGCCGTCATAGAGCCGACGAGGGAAGCTGATATAATTGACCTAGTTTTTGCGTCCTAGGAGTTTTTAGCAATTACTACCAGGTATTCATGATCATAACATGGTTAGGCTTGACGTAAATCTCCAAACCGACTTCCCGAAAACCAGTATTCTTACCCCTAACATCATAAGTGGGTTGCGCGACGCGGTGTCGACTCTCATCCTTAACGGTTCATGCCCAGAGGGTTATGGACGTGTTTTCAGCACTATACATCAACAAGACACGTTCGTTCTTATGCAGAACAGAAATGATGAGATCCAACACAGGCTTGAATGGTACATCCCAGTTATCGTAAGAGATAGGCTGTAAGATGCAGAAATAAATTCTACATGCTTAAGAAATCAGGCAATAACCCAGTCTTTGTAACGCAATGTAACATTGTTAAGAAAGAGGTAAGACGAATTATTAAGGAATCCAAGAATTAGAAGTGAGTGTTACAACAGATAGCACTCGAGATCCTAAAAGATTTTTCAGATATGTTAAAAACCAGGAACATACAAAGAGTGGGATAGGACCTTTAATGAACGAAGATGGGACATCTATTGTGGATGATGACAGCATGGCAACAACCCTGAACAAGTTTTACCAATTCTGTTTTTACACTACAAACCAGCTACACAAATTTTGAGACAGCGATAAACAGCACACATACAGTGCCATAATTTACAGTTGCAGTTAGAAAGGTAATAACACACATAAGTTAAAGACTAATAAAGTCCAGGTCCTGAACGTTTTTATTTGCGAATAATCAGAAACGCTAGACATGAAATTGCCAAACCGTTATGTTATCAATAATTTTCTCTAGTATGGAATAGGACCGCAGGTCTGGAGAATGGCAGACGTTGCCCCTTTTTCAAAAAGGGAAGCCGTAAAATACCGTCCTATTAGCCTCAAATCAGTTCAATTAAACTTGAGTCGATCATTAGAGATATAATCGTACTTTACCTTGAATGACACAGCATAACCAGTAATACACAACATGATTTTAGAAGGTAAGATCATGCCTTACTAATCTCTTTCAATTATATCATGAATTGTTCTATACCTACTACGAGGCTATAGCAATAAGTACAATATTTCTGGATTTCGTAAAAATCCAGAAATATTCTAACTTTCTAAAAGGGAGAAACAGAAGAAGGAGTCACGCGGGGAGTGCTCATCCTCCTCACAAAGTCCTCTATGTTAAACTGATGCATAGTGTCAGGGCCTCGGGGGTTACTGGTTGCATAAGAATCTGGAGAGGAGTCAGGTTACGTAATAATGGAGACCCCCTAAGAGTCCGTCCTTGGGCCAAATAATTTCATCATTTATGTTAACGATATTGATGTACGGCGGAAGAACGATGTGTCCAAGTTAGCAGATGACACAGAGATCGGTAATGCCCGTATTAAGTGAAGATATTGGGTTAAGATTACGAGAGGATTTAGATAAAATGAGTCAGTGGTCTACAAAGTAACAAATGCCATTTATCTTAAATAAATGTCAGGTGTTGTAAGTAAGAAACTTCAACAAGAAGTTCAGTTGTGAACTGATAGACTGCAGAATAATGGATACCCTTTTGCATGGGGGATCCAGAGGTTGCTGCCTCCAACAACTTCAAAACCTTCCAGCATTGTAGCGAAGCTGTTAAGAATGCAAATAGTATGTTAGGATCTATCAACAGAAGCTATACATATAAAAACAAGGATATGACATTACCAGCATTCTTAAGTCATAGTTAGGCTCTACTTCGACTATGAAGTGTAGTTTTGATAATGAAAGATTTCTTTACCGTCGCTCAAGTACTAACCATAGAATGAAACTTAGGAGCCACTCAGTTAATCTGGAGTGCATGAAATAATTCTTTCCCAAAGATATAATTGACAAGGGAATAAGCTCCCAGGACACTGTTAATGCCTTCAAAATTAGGCTTCATAATCATCTGTCGCCTTCTGTATTGACTTATTCTTTTAATCACTCATAACGTTGTAGTATATTATGCTACCTTCTCAGCCACTGATCTCGCTGTGGTCATCATTGGTAACTTACCAACATCGATCAACCCGCGGCACCAGCTTTTAGGGAACATTTAAGGGGTTGTATCATCCTTCCACATGTGGAGGAATATAGACGTGGTTGGTCGGGAGACTGAGGCTCAAAATTTGTCCTTACTATTGTGTTTATAGCCAAAAAGTGAAGGGATTTAAGTTTTTGGTGATGGGATGCATGACAAATCAACGTTCATTCTACCTTCTGACTTTCTTATAAACATTTTCGTCGGGTACATTCGTACTGCAAGATACTTTTCCCCGTTTGTTTTCCGTCTGGCGTGTTGCCGGAGGGAGTGGATGATAGGAGAGAGCCTTTGCTTCGCTTTCCTTTTCTTCTGCTGCTTTTAAGCGGACTGCATCTTTTTCAGCAGTCTGTGTGATCTGTGTATCTATGTGCCTCTCTCTCTCTCTCTCTCTCTCTCTCTCTCTCTCTCTCTCTCTCTCTCTCTCTCTCTCTCTCTCTCTCTCTCTCTCTCTCTCTCTCTCTCTCTCTCTCTCTCTCTCTCTCTCTCTCTCTCTCTCTCTCTCTCTCTCTCTCTCTCTCTCTCTCTCTCTCTCTCTCTCTCTCTCTCTCTCTCTCTCTCTCTCAATATGTATGTAAATCCTCCCGAGTCTAAAGTCCCATTATGCTTGACTGTGTAGGCTTTCTTGACCCTGAGGTACTACATATATGGCTCTGTAAACCTACTTAGTTCCTCACTCTACAGTCCGTCCTTTGTGGCACTTTAAACCTTCTGAGAGGCATTATAAGACTTCCCTTTCGTGTATGTCCTCCAATGGATCAATGTAGGAATGTTTCCCCTGATTCTAAGTTGAAAGGTGTTACCTACCCATAGATGCAGGAGGGAAGGTAAGGTGGCAGGGAAGGCCATACACATGAGTAATGTTACATAACACCGTCACGTCGTACGTGGCACTATGGTGTTGTATGTGGCACTATGATGTGTGTGTCATCGGCACTACCAACCAAAGAACGTCATAGGACTGATATGACATAATGTGAGGCTGGAGACTACATACTTTATCATGATTCAGAACTTTTTATGTAGATCTTTTTATTGGTTTATCCTAATACTATAACTTAAATACTTTCGATGTCGCCTCCCTGCAGGAAATAAAGATATTCCATGACACTAGCAGATCAATGAATAGAGTTGCCTTTTTTCTATCCTCTCCACTAGCTCAGTCACCCCGGCATTGTGTGTGGTGCTGGTGACTAAATTGCCAAACTTGTGCTGGGAGTCTTCAGGAAAATTGGATCCTGGCAAAAGACCGGATTGGCAGTTCTCCAGTGAAATTGGTGGCAAATCTCTCCCTTGAATCTATTGGAATAATTTACGATGGGAATCGACGAGAAAGTCTTAAACTTGATGGTTGTGGGAGCCACATATCTGCCTGCATCTGTGGCTATGATGGGCAGCTTCAACTGAGTGAATGGGGGAAGGATGTATTGTGGCGGTGCGTTCCTGTGATGGGCAGCTTCTGCTGGGGCTGCATTTGGAAATGTATTGTAGTGGAGGTTTGGGAGGAGGGACAAAAGTATATACCTATAATGGTCGGCTTCTGTTGGGGGTTAATTTGGGGGTGTACTGTGCTGGTGTTTCAGTGCGATTGGGCACCTCCCGCCGGGGTAGGTGCGAGTAAGTCTTGTGGTTGTGATCAGTGTGATCGGCAGCTTCTACTGAGAGTGTATGAAGGTGTACATCACAATAGTCTGCTCCCGAGCTATCACTGGTCATGTGACATAATGGCTTGCAGAGGAGCAAATGGTCTAGTTAATGGCAGGGGAACACAAGCAGCCAGGTGGGAGAGAGAACAGCCAAACCTGCGTAGCAGGGTAAGTGGATCAAGTTTTGGAGTCAGATTAGGAAGGCGTAAAGTCGGATTATTTTCAGTTTGCCTTTTTAGGTAAGCATGTAAAGTTAGAAACCTCCCCAGACACCTCCCTATAGAAAGGAGAATCAGTTCCCTTGCATAACTAAAGCAGCTGTTCTGAAAATAAGAATCTTCCGCACCTGAACAAAGCTCCCGGTATCACAGAGGCAGAAATATATTGTGTGTGATATGAGGATTCAAAGATAGATTATATACTACGTTCATAACAAGTATGTTTATTGTCTTGAGTGATGGAATAATAGAGACATCAAAAGAGACGGTAAAGGTGGGAGCGGCTTTAGAAAGAGTCATGTTAAGAAAATGAACTTCAGAGGCGGTCAACTAAGCTATGTCCCATCTCCCACAGTGGTGTGTGCTCTCCAGATCTGTGGTCATAGTGGCAGTTGCGATGATGCAAAAAGCAGATCGACCGGAGGAACACCGTGATTAATTTTTCAAAGGATGAGCGCATGTGGTTATGTTTTGAGTGAAGTGTTATAAACCTTGTGGTTAGGAAATGAGTTTTTAACAATGTACCACTGACAAAACCAACTGTGAAACTGAATGGACCAAGAGGGATAAAGGGTGGATTTCATGCTTAATCGCCGTTTCCCGCATTAGCGAGAAAGCGCCAAGAATAGACGAAGAAAAGGCCTCATTATCTCACATGCAATATCTCTAGCTGTCATGTGCAATGCACCAATCTACAGTGCCCTATGTACACCTAGTCTCTACACACCTTTCCGTGGTTTCCCTTCGCTATTTCACATGTACCTCATCGCTCCTTTTCACTCTGTATCATGTAAACATTTCATCTCCTTTCATGTTCAAACCCTGGACACTAAAGATCTTATTCAAGCCATCTTCCATCTCCAATTCAGTCACCCCTTCTCGAAGAACAACCGATTCATATAGCACAAAACAGCATTACAGGCCCACTTACCTCATCAGACTGCATATATGCCCTCGCTCCATTACCCTTGCGTTTATCTCCCTCACTACCTCATCGACGAACAGATTAAACAGACATGGTGACATCACACACCCGTGCTACAGACCCATCTTTCCCTAAAAACATTCAACCTCTTCTCTACATATTCGCACACGCTTTACACTCTTGATGAAAATTCCTCACTGTCTTTGATAGCTTTCTTCCCATACCGTACATTCGAAACATCTTCCAAAAAAACATTTCTGTCAACCCTATCATATACTTTCTCCTAATTCAACGGTTTCATACACAAATCGTTTTGTTTCTCTAAGCATTTCTCACACACATTCTTTAAAAGAAACGCCTGCTTTCATAGTTTATATACAAATTGTAATTGTAAGTTAGTTGTAAGAGTTAAACTGTTAAACTCAGGAGACCTGGCATCGTCCATAGCAGGTCTCCTGTAGAAGTGGATAAATAAGCTGTAAACTGTAATTATCGTTGTGTTCAAATAATAAGAGAGAGAGAGAGAGAGAGAGAGAGAGAGAGAGAGAGAGAGAGAGAGAGAGAGAGAGAGAGAGAGAGAGAGAGAGAGAGAGAGAGAGAGAGAGAGAGAGAGAGAGAGAGAGAGAGAGAGAGAGAGAGAGAGAAAATGCTTCGAGTGTGGAAAAGTGGATTAGTGGAGGAATTAACCAAGAAAACTGAACTAACTGCCTTGGTAACACAACAAATGTTATTCCGTATTACACAGAACAGAGACGGAGGTCAGTGTTGGGTCAGCTAGTGCCAGATCAGCACAGAGACAGCTGGTAGTGCTCTTTGCTTTGCCCCGGGTGCAGAACGCTAACATCTATTGTAATCCCGGTAAATCATACCTCGATCTGTCACAACAAGATGTCTTTAGTGTGTCAGTCATATTTCTTGCAGGGGTAACGAGCCAATAATATGCTTACAGGGATACTCAAAAGTTCAATTTCAACAGGGCAACAGTAAAGGCCGAGCCAGCAAGGGCCTAGCGCTAACTGGGGTCGAGCGCCAATAGGGACAGAGAGGGAACCTTAGCAATGTAGAGACGGAAACGGTGAGCCGTATCACTGTCGTACGTAGGGCGCTCCTCGCCGCTGCGAGCAGTGCACGTACATGCCGACCTGACTTAAGGAACGATAGTCGTCGCGTTGCTGAGCAGGGACTGTCGCACGCCAGGACTCCTGTGCAAATGGTCGTCTCTACAGCTAAGATTATATTTCAAGGACATGTGTGACCTGTTGATACTCCCTTAAGTGAACTTGTTAACACCAGAGACCGAGCATAGCCGCCAGTGACTATTATGCTGTGTGGCAGGAGTTACAGCCTACGGCTTGCTTTGAGTTGAACTTCGGAGTAAGTGTATTTCTCCCTGTTTTTTTCCTATGTCCATCACTTATTACGGTGATTAAGTATTATTAGCAGGTGTGCTAGGATGCATTCCACATTACTTCTACAGCTGTTATTAGATTCAGATACTGAATGTAAGAATTTTAACGGCCTTTCCTTAGCCTAAAAGGAGAGTGAATTGGCCTGGTAGGGTCATTAATGTTGTTATTAAGGGGTTTTACAAACGCTATGGTTAATGTTGGGCGTTGGTCGAGTTACAGTAATATGGTAATTGACATACACATAATTAAGGGAAAACTAAGCTATTTGCTCGCTTAGCTGTGCTTTTGTCTACTGATTATTTCAGACATTCACAATGGTAGGTATAGGACTATCTACTTATATATATCATTACCCATGAACGTGATCACCATTGTAACAACAGCTGGAAGAAACTTCATCTCATTAACAATTCTCCTAAGGTCAGACTTAAGTCTCTCTCACACCTGACAGATTCCTGCGGCTTGTTTCCTGCTAGATCATATTCTTACTGAGGCTTTGATGAGCACTTGTTGGTGCAAGGCGATTGTGGTGACGAAAGTCGGTCAGTAAAGGATAGGAGAAGGAGATCCTCAGTGGCAGGGATGACATGGTGAGGACTGTGTCACGGTGTTTACACAGGGCGATCTAACCCTTGACCTTTTGAAGTACTTGAGAAGATTCTCAATGAGTCGTTGGCTCACTGGTTCACTGGTCAGAGGCTCAGAGTTTCATTATAATTCTGTTTTTATGCTAGGCGATCACAGCTACGACACAGGACCCTCGAGAAACTCACCAGTTCACTAGTTCACTGGTAAAGGCATCTCATACATATATCTTTCTCAATTAGGTTCATTGGATATAGACAATCTTGTGTGAAGATGGTGGTCCAATCAAGCCTAATCCAAATAGCCAGCTGGAGGGGAGGAGGGTGTAGTCGACAGTCGAATTCTGGCTGCTAGAGAGCGCCCCTGACACGTTCGACCGCATCGAGGGATGGGCGAGGTGCATGGATTTCCCCGTCTCCTAAAGCCTATGCCAGGTGACCAATTATCGACCAGCTCCGTGGGGAGGATGAACACCAGGGTTAGGTGCAGGCTGACTGCTACATCCAGGATCTGAACCAGTGCGGGTCCGACCACAGCTGACCCTTGCTGACTCATGGTCAGTGTGTGTGTGTGTGTGTGTGTGTGTGTGTGTGTGTGTGTGTGTGCACTCGCTCGTGCGTAACCCAACTTCAACTTTGAGCCTGAATTCAGGATCTATGAAAAGAGTAACCTACGAGGAAAGCTGACAATACGATACGGTACGATATCTTTCTCGCAGTTTGAACTGGAGAAAAACATCGTATCATAATTCCATAATGTACCTTTCAATCTATTTCATACCGCACCAGCACAGTAAAAATATCTTACCGTAATTTCGAATCTAATTTCGTCCCTCCAAAAAGAGAGAGAGAAAAAAAGGAGCATGAATGGAACGTGAATATATTCTTGCTTCCTTTTCAGTCTCCGATCCCAACACTAAAATATGTAGCCTATGGACAGATGCTTTTCCTTATAGTTCACACAGATAGATTCTAATCTGATTTGCCGTTCACGTACCTGTTCTAAAGTGTTGCACTGCAGGAAAAGCGGAGGTGTCAATCAGACCCGTCTTTAATTGCAGTCTAAGTTCACTGAAGTCCTGCTAGCCGCCACCAGAGTGCCACGCATCGATCTTTGAATATGAATTTCATTATGCAAATTATGGCAGGGGAGTATACGGAACCACCGATGTTAAGGACAACTGTATTAACAAAACAGCAGGAACCCGTCTGCGAGATGTGGCAGACTCTCGCGGTAATCATCTGACGATGTACTGAAGTTCTTCATGCCGCCACCAGGCACGCTGGCAGGGGGGATGTTTTATCGTTGTCGAAGATAGCGTGGTGAATCCCAGCGAGCCCGTCCCTGATACAGAGAGGTTGGAAAACGGCTCGGAAAGGTACGAAAAAAAAGTTATATACTTCTTAACGTATCGTAACTGGAAAAAAATAGTACCATAATTTTGAAACGTACAGGCAAGAAAATGAAATCCGTACCGTACCGTAATTTAGTATGGTACGGTACCTACCTGCCAGCCTTGCCTACGGGTGGGTGGTGCTCGTCCACCGTGGTACTGGTCAGGTGGTGACTGGGAACTAAAATCTGACACGCCAGTGGCATGACGGAGGCAAGTTAGAAGGGGAAGGAGCATAATACATGATAAAGTTATTCGGGAGTAGAATAAGGAACAAATTACATAGAAGGTTCAAGATGTGGGAATAAAGTAGAGATGTCGGAAACAGGAAGAAAGAAGCGATAATTACAACAGCCTCTCGACGCCTTTAATTAACGTCACCAGATTGTATCTCCACACTGGCAACTTCCCCAGGCAATGTTGCTCCCAGAACCCCGGGGCTACTGGCGAGTGTGTTGGGCTCCATACTGACGAGTGTGTGGGTTTGCCACATTGCCAGTTGCGGGACTTGTCATGCTGGAGTATGTATGAAGTTCCCATTCTAGCGCGGGTGTGAGATTGCCACGGCAACCTTTCCCAGTTTCTGTCGCCTCCAGAGCCCCACACTGGATTATAATCTTTACGGCTGCTATCCTGGCGGATGTATGGGTCTGCCATATCATTTCAGGTGATGAGTTGCTGGCGGAGGTGTGAGGTTACCATACTAGTGGGTGTATAGGGTTTACATACAAGAGAGTACGTGAGATCGCCATGTTGGCTGGGATGTGGGGTTACGTGTGCAGGTATGTGGAACTATTATGCCCAGAAGTGTGTGTCCAGCTGACGCTGTGTGTGTGTGTGTGTGTGTGTGTGTGTGTGTGTGTGTGTGTGTGTGTGTGTGTGTGTGTGTGTGTGTCTGTCTGTGTCTGTGTCTGTGATAGATAGATAGATGGATAGAGAGAGAGAGAGAGAGAGAGAGAGAGAGAGAGAGAGAGAGAGAGAGAGAGAGAGAGAGAGAGAGAGAGAGAGAGAGAGAGAGAGAGAGAGAGAGAGAGAGAGAGAGAGAGAGAGAGAGAGGACGTGGGTTTATAATACCCACATGACGGTCGGTGTGTAAGGGTGCGTGAAAGGACGTGGGGCTTGCGCCCAAAAACTGACGGTATGAGTGTGGGGATGTGGGAGTTAAATGTCCAGCAGTTTTTGAGTCCAGCTGACATTACGTGTATAGGACGTGGGAGTATATTGTCTAGCAGTGTTTGTATGTAGCTGACGGTGTATGAGTAAGAACGCGGGACTCATGCATAACAGCTGACGGTGTATATGTAAGGACGTGGGAGTATCAGCGTCTGAGTGTCTAGCTGAAGTTATGTGTGTGTAGAGACATGGAAATGTAACGTCGACCAGTGTGTGTGTCCAGCTGACGATCAGTGCAGGGATGTGGGAGTATAATGTCCGGCACTGTTTGTGTGTCCAGCTGACAATGTGTTTGTAGGGACGTGGAAGTATAACGCCCAGTAGTGTATATATCCAGCTGACGGTGTGTGTGGAGGGACATTGGACTGCACTGCTTAGCTGACGGTGTGTCGGAGTGGGACTCTACTGCCCTGCTAATAGTATGTATATAGGGACGTAGGAGTTTAGTGTTCGGTTAACGCTGTGTCTGTAGGGACTTGGAACTCTAGCGTACAAATGAATAGGTGTCAACGGAATAACTCTGCAAGTACTTGTGCAGGTGTATCTGCCAGCAGAGGGATGTGTCAGTTTAGTGTGTCAGTAGTATAGCTGTGCCAGTGTGCTGTATATCTGTTTGTTGATGTAGCCATCCTCCTGTGTGTTCAGGTATATGTCCATGTTATGTACCTCCAGATCTACCCCACAGCTGGCAGCTGAGGGACTCGCTATAACCCTCACACTCATGCCAGAGAGATACTTCACCTTCACGACATTCTTTGCCCTCCTAGTGAGCATTAAGGTCCACCTGGCGAGGGTCAGGAACGCTGCCGGTGCCATTAATATCCTCAAAATGCGCCACTAATACCCATTGATGGCCCGAGTGAGACCATGAAGTCAGGGGTCAACGGTCCGCTGTACACAACATCCACACAGCGAGATGCTCACAACAGCCCTCATGGGTGTCATGACAGCTGTTGGTGCTGGGAATGACGCCGTTATCGCTCTTCCTGTCAATAGTATTTGTAGAGTACCCGTCATTTTAAGCGAAATGACTGAACATCGACTGGAGGAAAAGTTTTGTAAGTTGATGGAATCCTTGTCATTCCTTACATATATCATGATCATGTAGGTCATTTACATAGGTCAATAAAACTAACAGACACAAGATCGAGTTTGCGGCACCCCGATGGTAGCACAACACATTTTGAGAAGATTTCTCTGAAACGTACACTCTGTTCCTTTCCACAAAGATACTTCTATTTCCACATGAGTATATCCCTTATGGCTACTTGAAGACCGAGTCTCTTTACCCTCTGCAGTACACTATCAAACATCTTTTAACAGCACAGGACACAGAACTCTACTCATACACCTTTCTTAACTAAAATGAAATTCACCTTATCCCTGAACCCATGTTTCCCATCTTGCAGGCGATTTCTCCTTTGCAGATGAACATACATATGGTTTTTTACTTTCACATTCCATCTTACAAGCTAATAGTCAGCTAGTCTGATCTACCCTTCAAGGCAATTTTTCTATGTCCTTTTTTAAAGACAGACTTAGTCTCGTTTACTCACTTTGAATTCATCTTCAAACAGTAACTTCTTGAAGGTGGCTTGTCAAGCATTTTTGTGCAAGCTTTTAGTCCTTACAGAAGTATTTCATCAGGACCGTCTGCTTCATATGCGAGAAGACCTCTTAGTAGTCTACTTAAAAGTATAAACTTTATAGCAATTTTGATGCTTTTTAATTTCTCTTCCCCCATCTCATCTTGCTGGTGTTGAGGCTATGGAATCTTTAACGTGAATTCACTTTTAATCTTGTTATTTAGTTCCTCAAATATCTCTTTACCTTCAGATCCATCCTCTGAATTTCTCAGTCTGATAAACTTTATCTAAGCTATAATCTACTCCTCATGAATTAATGAAACTGTTTTGTATTTCCTCCGCCTTATCAACAAGTCTTTTCAAACTTTCCCTGCTCTTCCTCTCTCATCTTTCTATATCATTCCTTGTTCTCTTATAATTTTCATATGTTTATTGGCTGATGTTATTAAACATCTTCTACAGCACATCCCTAAACCCCTTTGCTGTCTGATATAATTAATTTTTCTAACTTCTTTCATCATTTGAGCGTATAGACGGCTATACTCTAACTCATTCATTGTTCATTTCACAGAACTATGCATAACACCACCTATATCTTGGCTATAGAACTTCATTTCCACTTATATATTCTTAAAGCCGTTGTTCAGCTTTGAATAGTTTCCACGGTTATATCCCCTGTCTGGATCTGATATTCTTTCTGACCCGCTTTTTATGTCTCATTAACCATGCATTCAGGCTTAACACTGCATGATCTCTCTTACCAGTTCGTGTATCATTTAAGATACTTACATTTACCGCGTGTTACTGTGTAGAAAGTCTAGTATTGACAGAAGACGAGCTCCTCCAACTCTTATCTCGTACCTAAAGTTTGTGTGTGTGTGTGTGTGTGTGTGTGTGTGTGTGTGTGTGTGTGTGTGTGTGTGTGTGTGTGTGTGTGTGTGTGTGTGTGTGTGTGTGTGTGTGTGTGTGTGTGTGTGTGTGTGTGTGCGTGTGTGTACGTACATGTGCATGGAGAGTGAGTTTACACTCATTGGCTCCTATCTCCTGAACATTCTCTACTATCATACTAAATCTATGCTCTCTGCTTTATCTATGTATGTCTTCAGTCATTTTATTCTATTCATATACCACTCTTATACTGTAAAATTGCTTCTTCACATCTTTATCATCAATTTTCTTGCCTAGTTTCATGTTATACTCTTTAGTTGCTCTATCCCAACAATTCTAGGATACCTGTTCACTGTGCACGTCATTAATCTGCTTTAAAAACTTAAAAGTTGTGATCAAGTCACCCCTTACTCTTATCTCTCCTAGACTGGGCAGATTCAAGGTTTCTAGCCTCCTCCTGTGGCTCATGTCTCTTAATTCTATTACCGTCTTGGTTGCCCTCGTTTGGAACCTCTTGATTAACTCTGGTCATCTTTAATGATGTAGATCAAATGAGAAGCATACTCTTCTTATGACTGTTTAGGATATGAACAGCTTGCTAAGTTCCTTTATATCCATATGCTTGAAAGCTATTCTCATATTTGTCAGAAAACAGTTTGCCTCCCATATCATTCTCTCTGCGTGGAACTCTAGCGATTGTTTAGAGACTATGTCGACTACGAGATCCTTCACACACACAAAATCCTGAAGCTTATTACCGCTCTATGATAAGCAAATTGAGACAGTATTTCACTTTGTCCCATCCTCATTACGGTCTATTCACTTGTATAGGTTGAATTTCATGAACCATCTATCATCAGACCAACTTTGGAGTCTGTTTAGATCCCCTTGTAAATCGATCCAGTCCTCCTCGCCTTTCGCTTCCCTTCTGAATTCTTGCCTCATCTGCAAACATATTCAGGTAGGAGTCCATACCTTCAGGCAAGATTTACGTCGATCAAGAAGAGTTGTGGTCCCAGAACGGATCCCTGGGGTACTCCACTGGTGACCTCCATCCGCTTGGAGAAGGTTCCTCTGACATGTGTCTTGTCTACTTTGTGTTTGTGATTACTGTTTGTGATTACTATCTGTGTGCTGTGGATGGAGAGTGTTACACTTGTGTTAGTCTGCCTTTTAATCTGTATATATGTAACATGTTTCTACTCCTATTCATGTTTGAACACACACACATACACACACACACACACACACACACACACACACACACACACACACACACACACACACACACACACACCAGCCCCGAGAGGAGGATAAACACCTGGGTTGACTGCAGGCCGACTGCCACACCCAGGTCGTTAAACCTTATTACTCTGGGGTGTTACCTATTATTCATCTGGTTTATGAAAACGTCTGTCTCTGTCCGATATTCTCTGCTATTTTGCTTCCTTCATTTTCCTCATACCTCCGTTGAAAAGCATGGTGTTCTTGGTTGTCCAGTAAAAGACTTCACTTATGTCTCTTTGTAGCCTTTCCGTATCTTGTATTTATGTGATGATTCGGATACAGCAACAAAGGAAGCCATCGCAGACGGAGACCTTTAAGGACAAAAAATGTTGTGTATTCTTGTGGATCGTTTATCACGTGTCAGAGTCCTGAAGCGTCCATGCCGACCAGATGGTTCGAGCCTGGTGGTCTGGACCAGGTGGCCTGGGCCTGGCGGCCTGGGCTGGTGGCCTGGCTCAGATCACTGTAGGCAAGACCTGGCTCTATCTGTCCTCACGGCTGGGAACTTCAACAGTGGCAAGGATTTCACTGCAGGTAGAATGTTCCACAGAGCAAGATCTGGAAGCTGGCGAAATTGATAGTACAGAAGTGCTAACAGGAGGAAATATTTACCAGAGTAAGATACGACTGAGATGAAATTGCAGTGGAAGATATTTTCTTCTCACTCTCATCTGCAAAACATTACCGTAAAAGAGGAAGTTAAATCTTGCAAATGTTTCCCCAGGTAATGTACTGAGTGTAACTAATATGAAAGTTTCATGCTGTGATAAAAGGTCTCTTAAATTTCTGCGAAAGCCGCTACGTGTGATACTTTTATGACTTCTCCAAAGACGTATGTAATTCATTTCTAACTGCAGCAAGTGTTAGTCTATTTATTCAAGTTATTACATCGTAACGAGGAAGAAGATAACCAGCATAATACTTTCCTACACCAACATATAGGGAGCTGACACATCATTAGTCATAGCTTAAACTTAGCCTTCAAAACAATATTAGACTCTCAAAGGGAAGGAAAAGACGCGTAAAACTGCAGTCTAGACTTCCGGTGACAAAAGAGGTTTCCGGCGGCTGACTGGCCCTACAGTTCTATGACTCCCCAGTGTTCACGGCCGCAATGCCCGTGGCTGCCATGCACGGCCACCCTACTCACGGATGGTACCTCCATCCTCCATGCTCACGGTCGCCACGTACGTACATCCACCTCGCTCATGGCTGCCACGTACGTCAACCCGACTCACGGCCAGTAGGTGCATACACTTTTGTTCATGGCTACTATGGACGTCCTCCCAGATGATGGCCGCCTGCCCCAGGTAGCCACATTTTAGTAACGGCATCTGCCTGGTGTGAGGCAGGGTGCTCACAGCCATCCACCACAGTCTGACACAGCCTGTTGTAGCTGCTTGCCCTAGTGCACTCCTTCTCATCATTCCATATTTCACATCATATTTTCCAGTGTGGATGATCCTCGCGTCACACCAAATCAAATTTTGCAATTATTCTACTGAAACTATCCCTTATCCACTCCAAGGGAGGAAAATGGAGATCTTACTACACACACATTATAAGTGTACTAAAACAAATGTAGTGCCTTTATAAAGGCATTTACATTCGATATACATAAAACTTCAAATCTCGAAAGGTAAACAATTTTCAAATTTGATCAACATCCAGACTTTTCATGGTCGAGGAGAAAGGTCTGTGGGACTAATGTTGGCTGTGAGTGTACGAACCAGTCTTGCTTACCGCTTCATTGTCTCAATTAGAGTACATGCTTAGTGCAACGTCTTGGTTATCAAGTATACTTCCACGGAATAAATATTTCTGTGTTATATTCTGTGTTAAAACAATGCAATATCCATTTTATCTATCTAATTAGGAATGTACCACGACACACTAGGTATATTGCAGCACACCGATTGCGAAGCACTGCCCTTACGTGACACTGGGTTCTCACAGCCGCCTGTCTCAGTGTAACAGCTGATTGCCTGGTTATAACGTAGGGTGGTCACGACCGTCTGTTCCAGTGTAACATAGGTTGTCTACCGCCGCCTGTCCCAGTGTGAAGTAGGATACTACAGGCCACCTGCCCCGGTATGATGGCCTTAGTAAGACTACGACAATATGAAGGCCGCTTGCTTCATTGTGACGGGCACCTGCTCCAGTGTGACATTTGCTTGCCCAAGTTGTACATTGGTGACGGATGCTTGTACCATTCTTACGCAACGTGATCACCATCACCCAACCTAGAGTAACGGCCGCCTACTCTAGTTTGGCTGAAGGTACTTGCGACCATCTCCCTCAGTGTGATGCAGTGTGTGTCCCAGTGTGATGCAGCGCCCCCATCCCCTTCACACCTCTCTCTCTACCACATCTTTTTCTTTTTCACCTCACCCTCCAGTCCCCATGTGATCGTGCCCCTGTCACTCCCACTCTCTTGACTCCTACACTTGCCACTTCGATTTCTCTCTGCCTGTCTCTCTTATTCTTGCCCCTCCCTCTTACCTTTACCCTTCTCCGTAGCTCCGTTCCTCTCCTCCAGTCTTATTCCACCTTTATACCCTTGTCCATCGCTCTTCCAGCTCCCTCTCTAACCACTACAGTTGGTAATATGTGGAGTAACTTTAGCGCTGAGATCCATCTCCTTGAAAGAGACAGTTCCCAGGAGTAGGAGTGGTGAGGAAGGTATCACAGGGTGGAAGACCAAAGAAATTAATGAATATGTTAACCGTAACAGAAATTCGCGCGGGAAGCCTAAACTTTGTAGCATATCATCATAGCATATGGAATGTATACAAGACTATACAGAAATTGTTTGAAAAAAAATTCAAATCAACGAAAAGTATAACAATTTCTTGCAACATGAAGGAACACCTATGAGCATTCTGCAAATATGTAGAAGAAAATAATGCCTCGATAAGGTTCCACAGACACGTAAAGAAAACAGAACTTTAATCATGGCATCAGAAAAATGGCTTCTATGTTTAACACATTTTGATTCAGTGGTTACAATCAAAAATCCTTCAATTGCGTCACGCGCACCAAACTTATTTCCAATGATAGAAATGAAGGATTAGTGCTTTGAGGCAATTATATACATCGAGGAAAGGAAATTCGAAAAAGTCTGCTGATTCTGGCAATATGTTTTCCCTAGTATGTTAAAACAGGTAAGCGGACAGACGGCATCTCCGGTCACTATAATTTACAACAAATGACAGCAGGAAGGTAGTGCCACATGACAGGAAGCTTCCTAATGTAACGCCAATTTTACAAAAAGAGATAGAAAATGCACTGACAGCCACTGTCCCACCAGCATAACTTTGCGTTAGAAAAATTGTTGGAAAAAAATATATATCACGTTTGCTGAATCTAATCAATTCTTTAGTCATGTGTATGATAACTGGAATTCTAAGGTGCTCCAAGTATTATATAATCAGATCTACACATCAGAGTCCGTGATGAAGGGATGTGCCTGGATAGCGAACTGGTTTGCGGAGAGATAACAGCGTGGCACTACATGGAGAGACATCCTACCGCTTCAGCATGACATACAAGGCACCATATGATTCCCTCCAGCCTTATAACCTGCATCTGTGGACGAGAGACATGATTCACAAGGAGAAATTGAAATGGTACCACTAACTATGTAGATAGATAGATGAATAGATTGATAGAAAGATAGATAGATAGGTAGATAGATATGTAGATAGATGAAGATAGAGGTAGATAGATAGATAGATAGATAGATAGATAGACAGATAGATAGATAGATAGACAGATAGAGAGATAGATAGATATAGATATAGATATGATGATCACATTAGTCCGCGATGATAGTTAAGGTGAAATCGCACTTCAGTACGAGTTCATACGATTTTATTCAACATATAATTTTTCTATACATATGGTACGACGTGTTTCTTGGAGACAATCCACCTCATCAAGTGTTAATGATTAATAAAGTTATTTAAATCCCAGCATCACAACAAGTACCGTAAGCGTTCATCACTATAGATAGTGACCGTTAAAAGAGAGTGATGTATTTTCTGAAAAAAAAGTATTGTATGATATTTCTATATAGTTGAGCGTGAAGGTTGTGTTGAAAATATGGATGGTATGGAGAGAGAAATAGTGAGGGTGAGTGGTGTGACCAATGAACAATGTCAGTGCGCTGTCCACGGTATGGTAGCCAGGGAAGGTGTGGTGGTCGGGGGGAAATTGGTGTGGTGAGGGAGGGTACAGTAGCCAGGGAGGGAGGGAGGGAGAGGCGGTGGCCAGGGAAGGTGTGGTGGTCAGGGAGGGAGGAATTGGATTGTGAGGGAGGGTACAATAGCCAGGGAGGGAGGGAGGGAGAGGTAGCGATGAGGGTGGGTGTGGTGGCCAGGGTGAGAGGGAATCGTGGTGGTGAAGGAGGGTGTGGTAGCCCTACACAGGAGCCAACGAAGGAGGTCCCAGAGGGGCTAAATCTTATAGAAAAAAATGATAGAATTAAGGAAGATGTGCTGATGATGTGAGGATTTATATTCTTCGACTGTAGAGATATAGAACATCGGAGTAAAGCACCATCAGCTGTTGGCAAGGATAAGAATGTCGTATCTTTAAATCATGGCAAGATATATTTCAATGATGTCAGCTATTAGTATATAAATCTGCTTTGCATGAAAAAAGAAGATACATCTCGGTTTCTCCTAAATATAAATCTAGACACTTTCCCTTTTCCTTTCCAATTAGAACCTCCTCCCCTGAGAAATCCAATATATTATCTAGCTCGAGAAATTATATCTTTTACATTTTCCTACAAAATGGTGCTTCTTCTTAACCATTTTCATGCCGGCTGTTGTGCCAGAAGAAATGACGGTGGATGGAGACGTGCTCTGTGGTTATCTGTGTTCTTTCTTCAACTAGCAAGATTAAGAGCTCGGATCCTTCTGCTGTCCTTCTGCTCGTCATGAATCATCAGGTCTCCTCTTATCTGTCCCTCCCATGTACTCTGATCCTTTTCCCTTTTCTTGCCCCCTCCCTACCTCCTCCTTTCCCTACTTGATAGTCTCTCAGTCGCCCCCACCTTGCATCTGTCTCTCCCCGTCCTCTCATCAAGATGCTTCAGAGAAAGTGATAATTCAGTCCAGGATGAAGACAGCTGTACGTACCTCACCCAGAACACAGCCCCGTCCCTGAGACCCATTGTTTATAACATTATGATGAAGGAAACAGAGAACTAATAACAGCAACAACATAAACCTCGTGTGGACGAGAGTGGGATCAGGAGAGGAAGGTGGCTTTTCACCAGGCCGGCCGGCCTGAGTCTTATTAATGATGTCGCTTTGATGTTCTCCTTCCACACACCGTCCAATAACATCAACTTCAAGACTACGAGAGAGAGAGAGAGAGAGAGAGAGAGAGAGAGAGAGAGAGAGAGAGAGAGAGAGAGAGAGAGAGAGAGAGAGAGAGAGAGAGAGAGAGAGAGAGAGAGAGAGAGTTTACAAGAAGCTTTTGATGTTAGGCAGGGTTAACGCGTAACGCCCACTGCATATACCGTGTGTTTGGTTAGACTTATTTTCTGCCACCACTCGTCTTGCACAGATGTTGGTTGCTGGTTCCTCTGTAACCAGCCACTTGTCTAGTTTCTCTGTACAGTTATTCTGCTCACTCTTTGTAAGGGTCTATTCTAATCAGCTGGACAGTGAGTAGTCTCTCCATTCCGTCTATCTTTGCTTACTGCCTTCAGATATATTCCAACGAATTCTCTTGGACTGAATTGCTGCTTTGCATTTGTTGCGAATGTTTACTGATAGCACATTTTCTGCCTCATCCGATATCTGCTGTCATGCATACTGTCTCGTATATCTTTCTCTTACATCAAGGTTACGATAATCCAATTTTCTCATCTTCCCATGATAGTCCCTGTGTTCCATTCCTTCACTGCTGTTCGAGAAATGCTTCTGGAGTCTCGAATTTATTCATTACAGTCTCTCTTGGAGACCGTAAAACACAGCAGCATTCAGCTTTCCCTCTCGTATATACAATGAACATTTTTCAAGATCTCCAACCCTCATAACGAATTTTCTTCTTCCTCCACTCATTACCTGCCTCACTAACAATGCCTTTTCTTTATTATTCGAAGTCTTTACGCTGGAATTTCTCATTGGTAGTTAGTCTCACATCATGATATTTTCTTCATTACTCATAACTTTTCCTGTTGCCACCATGTAAACTGTCGTTATTACAGTGTTGATATTCCCACAGCTTATTTGTGTACATTTTCTTTATTACATATATTTTCCTGCTCCCGCCATGTAAACTGTGGTTATTACAGTGTTGTTATTCCCACAGCTTATTTATGTACATTTTCTTTGTCAAATTTCATCCAGTTTTCCTCTGCCTTCTTATGTGATATATTTATGTCTGCTTTAATTCTTCAGACTATATCACCTTCTTCACTCTGATGTCACCTACAGAACATCGCACTGTGTATTCTTTTACTTCCTTATCTGTGTCTGATGTCGGTATTACAAAAGATACTGACGCTAATGCAACTCCTTTCTGTACCAATAATAGAACATCCTTCTCATACAGTTGCACTTTTACTTTAAAATTTCTTTTTGTTGATCTATTTTCCTGGCTTCCTTGTCAAGGTCTGTTTCGCATATTCATAGAACAGAATTTTACAATATATCTTTTCCAGTACTTTAGCAAAGTCGAGAAAGACGGTGTCCTTTGTCGCTCCCTGTATGTTTCATGTGTTGGTGCAGAACGCTTGCAACTGAGTTAGTGGGCTTTGGTTCAGTACTCCTTTGTTGATATATATTTGATCATAGAATATTTCATTATACGTTTCTTGACCACTGTTCCGAACACTCTTTACATAGACATTTTTAAACTTGCGGATTTATATAGTTTTGCGAGAAGTCTATATCGACATATGTGTTTTGCTACACACTGTCTTGTAGACTTCAGCGCGTTATCCTGTCATCTCAGATCTGTCTCATTAACAACATCACTGGTTGTATTCAGCTAATGATTTCACTTTAATTATAACCGATATTCCATCTGGCTCCAGATCTTCAGCATCCTATCTTTTTATGTTTAAGACGCCATTCAGACAAAAGTCTACATCAAGGCCGGGACATAACTGAAATATAGAGAGAATTTCTTAACGGAAAAGGAAAAGACAATAGAAAGTATGGTCGACCTTTCTTTTGAAATGTGTCAGCTCATTGTTATTGGAAAAGAGAAGAGAAGGCAGAGAGTCCAAAGTTTCGACGTGCAGGCAAAGAAGCAGTTGTCAAAACGGCCCACCCTAGAGTTGCTGATGAACACACAATAATCGTGTGACGCAACAGCTGGCCGAGTATTGCGTGGTTTACTTAGTGCTGTGAACACACAGGCAGCCAACTCTCGGGAGCAAAAACCAAATAATACCTATAGAAGAGGGAAAGTGAACCAACACTGCAACCCAAGGCAAAAGGGTCAAGTTTGGAAGTTTGCCTGGGACAGTCAATAAGTCGGACCACTTTCGACTCAAGTCTGTCAAGTAACAACCACCCCAAATGTGAGGGAGGTACTCAATACAAGGACAAATAAAGCCCTTGTATAAAGGAGCAACTGTTCAGAAGAGAAGTTTCGACAAATCAAACAGGAAACCCAGTTTCTTAAGGGCAGACCTTACTATTCCTGTAATGTGAGGTTTCCATGATCGAGTGAATGTTACAGTAATACCAAGTATGTTCATGGAGTCAAAATATGGAATTACAGAATCATTAAAGGAGAAACGAAAGTTGAGGAGTTTTCAATAGAAAGATAGGTAGAAATTGGGTCTTGGAGGCATTAAACTTACCAAGATTTTGCCTACCTCACTGAGATATCCTGTCCAAGTCTGAGTTTATTGAAGAAGCTGTGTCAAGACGAGATGCAGATCGAGTGAGAGATGAGGGAGCAGAATTGAAGGATGTGGATGAATGTAGTGTTGAGTAGTCAGCACATGAGTGCACTGGATTATTTGTGGAGGAGAGGAAATCGTTAAAAAAAAAAGGAAAAAAAAATATGTAGGATACAGGACAGAACCTTGAGGGAGACCGCCGTTGATAGAGAGAAGGGGGGAGGCTGATCCATTAACAACCACAGAGAAAGATCGACCAGAGAGGAAGCTAGATATGAAGGAGCAAAGTGAAGAAGAAAAGCAAAAAAAGTGGAACTTAGATGTGCGACCTCGATGCCATATCCTGTCAAGGCAACTACACATAACTCCCCTAAATCTTTTAGGGATGATGACCAGACATTGGTAGGATAGGAAAGAATATCGCTGTGATTTTTGAGGTGTTTAAGGATATGGGAGTTGATGAGGGATTCAAAGACTTTGGAAATAGGAGATATCAAAGCAGTCGGGCGATAGCTAGGGGGGTGAAAACGGTCACCCTTCTTAGGGATGGGATGTATCAATGCATGCTTCCAAGGAGAAGGAAAAATTTGGTTTCTAAACAAAAGCGGAACAGTCGAACAATTACAGATGAATGTTTAGAGGCACACTCTTTCAGTGCACGGGGATGAATGCCATCAGGACCTAAAATCTTGCTTGTGCCCAGAGAGAGTTAGAAAAGAGATTTCGGGAAGAGGCATAGGATGCTATTCTAGTCGAGTTAATTGAATATATCATCAAAGATATATTCCATATCTCTTGCACTGAAAAAATTCTAACATTTGTTTATTAGAATGGAGCACATTTCCTTGGGTCGTTTTTGCATTCTTCCTCAGCCCTGTAAGGCCCAGTCAACGCTGTTTTGTTTTTCGCTTTATTCACAGGTAGACAGAATAGTTTTAGATTCTTTTTAAGGCCATGATCAATTCATCATTTTGTATTCTGTGTTCGCTGCGATTCCAAAATTTCTCTTTTGGCATATCTGAATTTTTCATCCGGTTCATTTTTTCCTTCTTTGTTTATCGATATAGTTTTTCCTCTCATTTCTTCAAGAATCTGTGTGTCCAATAACGAGGCAACCAATATGTCCAAAATCCAACATGTCCAGCACACAATATATCCAGCAACAGCGATAACGATACCCAGCAGATCCAGCAGTAGCATCTATACCCAACACGTCCAACAAGAACACAACAGGCCGGGACGTCCCACCTTACGCAAGCCTCAGCGAGCGAGGCTGGAGGCTGGTGTGGGAGGACGAGAGACCTTCACCCATCGCTGCTGGAAGGCGAGCAATCAATACGTGCCATCCAGTCCTCTCTCGCGTCCCAGCTGCCCACCCAGCCTTCCGCCGCCCGCAAGACCTCCCGCGTCCCGGCTGCCCACCCAACCTGCCACCGCCCGCCAGAACTCTCGCGTCCTAGCTCCCCACCCAGCCTGTCATCGCCGCCTGAACTCTCTCGTCCCAGATGCCCGCTAAACCTGCCACCGCCCGCTACAACTTCCACATTTCAGAAGTCCACCTACCCTACCATCGCCCGGCCAGACCTTGCGCATCAGGTCACTGAGAATGTGGTGCACTCGCCAATACTATGTGGTTCTAAGTATACAGTTGACAGACTTCCACTGACACGATTGCTCAAAGATAGAGTCCCGCCAGCAGTCAGTGGCTCTAACTTTACAAATATAGAAGCTATGAGCCAGTACTCAGAAGCCCACATGCTCAAAATGTTTCTGCAGACTCTTGGAAGTTCTAATTATGCAAGACCTGGCGCGGCCTCCCACGCTGTCAAGATGCCACCCACACTCCACTCACAACGCCTGGCCTGCATTTTACCGTGCCAATAGGCCACACTCCACTTACGAGGCCAGTAATATCTTAAGCTGTCAAGATTCCACACAACGCCCGCCTCTCTTCACAATTGAACGTACTGTAGGATGTCCAGGGAAAAAGATTTCTCTCTGCTGAAGTTGCAAAGGGCGAACTTTCTGCGGATGCAAAAGGCTTCGATTGAAGTGTGATTAACCGACTAAGGTTTACTTCCCCTCATTATGCATGATAACATTCAAATAATGAAGTCAGGTAGTGACCGGGTCGCGGACACCCTTGTCACGACAAAGGGTTGAGGACCAAATTCCAGGAAAGATCGGCTGAAGTTGTCAGGTTTGGAGCATACTTCCTAGAAATGAATCTGAAGAGGAACTAGATATCTTTGAGTGAATCTGGTCGACACCTCACAGTCTACAATGCTGACAAAGTCCATGAAATCGATCAAAAGTTATCAAAGAAGGAGCCGCGACAGAGAGAAGGAGGCACGTCGCGCACTTTCTTAACTCGCGACATCAACAGTGGATATTATGTTGTTTTCTTGCGTCACTGCGACAAATGGCAACATCAAGGATACATTTATGAAGTTCGCAGGAGCCTTTCACTGTATCTTCACATGACGAACGGTGAATACTAAGGAAGACCAGCAGACACTGTGGTCCCTCAGCCAGAACAAAATTCTTATGCCATGACTCTCTTTCCGATATCTTTCATCTAGTCGTAAATGACGAAGGTGTAATCCAGTACCTCATAGATGTGAAAGATATATACAAGACAATAACAAGAACACTGCTTGGGACATATCGAAAGTGTGGAACCCGTGAGAACGTTATACTCTGGACATGAAAGCCTCCTAACAATATCTAACAAAAATGATCATTCCACATCACTGGCATATGATAGCGGAACCTAACTGTTCCATAACACAAACTTGAAGGAAATGTTACTTTTGACTCGCACATCGTTCATTTAAGATCTTGGGTATATTTCCGACATTCATCAATTCTGATGCGTCTTAACATGTGTTCGATGTCTGTATACAGGATATATTAACGCATATGTCCTGGATATCATACACTGTGACAACTACTACTGCCACTTTGTAGTTGGTAAAACCGGACACACTTCACTGCTGTCTCTAGACACAGGTTGCTGTTGGTGTGTTCATATATGGGTTGTTGTCTTTCCCTAACCATCTGTAGTAAGGAAACTGAAGCTACAGGATCCTGGAACAGGGTTTGTGGATATTGAAAATTTCTGTTGACAGATCTTTAAAGGTGCAGCTGGAGATCCTGAAGAGTGATGATTTTGAAGCTTACAGTGGACATCTCAGAAAGCTTTAGTGTTGGAGCTTGGAATATCTAAGAATCAAGTCTGAACCTGGAAAATTCAGTTGCTGAAGCCTGAGATTTTGACCCAGAGACCTAAAACTTATCCTTTCTGTAATATGAAACCTGTGGCTAACAAGGCCAGTATCGAGCTTTCGATAAACCCCGCAGTCACTGCTTAATCTTACAAAAGCAGTAGCCTATAAATCTCTACTACTGGAGTACAAAATGCCTGTGATTACTTGCGGCTCCTTTGTTGGAATGTGAAATTGCAAGCTAAAACGCTCTATTGCTACACCTTAAGAACTCGTCTGGAATCTGGACTGTGTAGTAATGGGAACCTCTGGTATACACGCTGGTCTATGTGACGGGCACGTCCTGTAGTATGAAATGTTTCTCTCAGAATCGATGCGGAACACTAACCACTGGTAGCCAGAATTCTGAACTCTTGGATTCATAGGTGGGGCTTTCAAATTCCAGTCAAGGGAAATCATTCTTTCTCTTTACAATTCATTGGTTCGTCCCCCTTTCTCGAAAACTGTGATCAATTTTGGTCATCCACCCTAAAAAAAAAAAAATGGAAAGAATGGAAAATCCAGCTAGCATCGAGCAA
>NC_092243.1:18059695-18089695 GCF_036320965.1 Panulirus ornatus | reverse complement strand
TAGCGCTGGTAAGTGTTCTGAGAGAATTGAATTTATCTATCTACCTATCTATCTATCTAGATAGATAGGTGAAAAAAAGGGCAAATGAGAGTTGGGGTGAGAGAGTATCATTAAATTTTAGGGAGAATAAAAAGATGTTCTGGAAGGAGGTAAATAAAGTGCGTAAGACAAGGGAGCAAATGGTAACTTCAGTGAAGGGCGCAAATGGGGAGGTGATAACGAGTAGTGGTGATGTGAGAAGGAGATGGAGTGAGTATTTTGAAGGTTTGTTGAATGTGTTTGATGATAGAGTGGCAGATATAGGGTGTTTTGGTCGAGGTGGTGTGCAAAGTGCGAGGGTTGGGGAAAATGAGTTGGTAAACAGAGAAGAGGTAGTAAAAGCTTTGCGGAAGATGAAAGCCGGCAAGGCAGCAGGTTTGGATGGTATTGCAGTGGAATTTATTAAAAAAGGGGGTGACTGTATTGTTGACTGGTTGGTAAGGTTATTTAATGTATGTATGACTCATGGTGAGGTGCATGAGGATTGGCGGAATGCGTGCATAGTGCCATTGTACAAAGGCAAAGGGGATAAGAGTGAGTGCTCAAATTACAGAGGTATAAGTTTGTTGAGTATTCCTGGCAAATTATATGGGAGGGTATTGATTGAGAGGGTGAAGGCATGTACAGAGCATCAGACTGGGGAAGAGCAGTGTGGTTTCAGAAGTGGTAGAGGATGTGTGGATCATGTGTTTGCTTTGAGGAATGTATGTGAGAAATACTTAGAAAAGCAAATGGATTTGTATGTAGCATTTATTGATCTGGAGAAGGCATATGATAGAGTTGATAGAGATGCTCTGTGGAAGGTATTAAGAATATATGGTGTGGGAGGCAAGTTGTTAGAAGCAGTGAAAAGTTTTTATCGAGGATGTAAGGCATGTGTACGTGTAGGAAGAGAGGAAAGTGATTGGTTCTCAGTGAATGTAGGTTTGCGGCAGGCGTGTGTGATGTCTCCATGGTTGTTTAATTTGTTTATGGATGGGGTTGTTAGGGAGGTGAATGCAAGAGTTTTGGAAAGAGGGGCAAGTATGAAGTCTGTTGTGGATGAGAGAGCTTGGGAAGTGAGTCAGTTGTTGTTCGCTGATGATATAGCGCTGGTGGCTGATTCATGTGAGAAACTGCAGAAGCTGGTGACTGAGTTTGGTAAAGTGTGTGAAAGAAGAAAGTTAAGAGTAAATGTGAATAAGAGCAAGGTTATTAGGTACAGTAGGGTTGAGGGTCAATTCAATTGGGAGGTTAGTTTGAATGGAGAAAAACTGGAGGAAGTAAAGTGTTTTAGATATCTGGGAGTGGATCTGGCAGCGGATGGAACCATGGAAGCGGAAGTGGATCATAGGGTGGGGGAGGGTGCGAAAATTCTGGGAGCCTTGAAGAATGTGTGGAAGTCGAGAACATTATCTCGGAAAGCAAAATGGGTATGCTTGAAGGAATAGTGGTTCCAACAATGTTGTATGGTTGCGAGGCGTGGACTATGGATAGAGCTGTGCGCAGGAGGATGGATGTGCTGGAAATGAGGTGTTTGAGGGCAATGTGTGGTGTGAGGTGGTTTGATCGAGTAAGTAACGTAAGGGTAAGAGAGATGTGTGGAAATAAAAAGAGCGTGGTTGAGAGAGCAGAAGAGGATGTTTTGAAATGGTTTGGTCACATGGAGAGAATGAGTGAGGAAAGATTGACCAAGAGGATATATGTGTCGGAGGTGGAGGGAACGAGGAGAAGAGGGAGACCAAATTGGAGGTGGAAAGATGGAGTGAAAAAGATTTTGTGTGATCGGGGCCTGAACATGCAGGAGGGTGAAAGGAGGGCAAAGAATAGAGTGAATTGGAGCGATGTGGTATACCGGGGTTGACGTGCTGTCAGTGGGTTGAATCAAGGCATGTGTATGGGGGTGGGTTGGGCCATTTCTTTCGTCTGTTTCCTTGCGCTACCTCGCAAACGCGGGAGACAGCGACAAAGCAAAAAAAAAAAAAAAATATATATATATATATATATATATATATATATATATATATATATATATATATATATATATATAAATATATATATATATGAATGTATATATATATATATATATATATATATATTTTTTTTTTTTTTTTTTTTTTTTTTTTTTTCTTTATACTTTGTCGCTGTCTCCCGCGTTTGCGAGGTAGCGCAAGGAAACAGACGAAAGAAATGGCCCAACCCCCCCATACACATGTACATACACACGTCCACACACGCAATATACATACCTACACAGCTTTCCATGGTTTACCCCAGACGCTTCACATGCCTTGATTCAATCCACTGACAGCACGTCAACCCCTGTATACCACATCGCTCCAATTCACTCTATTCCTTGCCCTCCTTTCACCCTCCTGCATGTTCAGGCCCCGATCACATAAAATCCTTTTCACTCCATCTTTCCACCTCCAATTTGGTCTCCCTCTTCTCCTCGTTCCCTCCACCTCCGACACATATATCCTCTTGGTCAATCTTTCCTCACTTATTCTCTCCATGTGCCCAAACCACTTCAAAACACCCTCTTCTGCTCTCTCAACCACGCTCTTTTTATTTCCACACATCCCTCTTACCCTTACGTTACTTACTCGATCAAACCACCTCACACCACACATTGTCCTCAAACATCTCATTTCCAGCACATCCATCCTCCTGCGCACATCTCTATCCATAGCCCACGCCTCGCAACCATACAACATTGTTGGAACTACTATTCCCTCAAACATACCCATTTTTGCTTTCCGAGATAATGTTCTCGACTTCCACACATATATATATATATATATATATATATATATATATATATATATATATTCTTTCTTTCATACTATTCACCATTTCCCGCGATAGCAAGGTAGCGTTAAGAACAGAGGACTGGGCCTTTGAGAAAATATCCTCATCTGGCCCCCTTCACCGTTCCTTCTGGAAAATTAAAAAAAAAACGAGAGGGGAGGATTTCCAGCCCCCCGCTCCCTTCCCTTTTGTCGCCTTTTACAACACGCAGGGAATACGTGGGAAGTATTCTTTCTCCCCTATCCCCAGGGATAATATATATATATATATATATATATATATATATATATATATATATATATATATATATATATATATATATATATATATATATATATATATATATATATATATATATATATATATATATTTTTTTTTTTTTTTTTTTTTACTTTTTCAAACTATTCGCCATTTCCCGCGTTAGCGAGGTAACGTTAAGAACAGAGGACTGGGCCATTGAGGGAATATCCTCACCTGGCCCCCTTCTCTGTTCCTTCTTTTGGAAAATTAAAAAAAAATTGAGAGGGGAGGATTTCCAGCCCCCCGCTCCCTCCCCTTTTAGTCGCCTTCTACGACACGCAGGGAATACGTGGGAAGTATTCTTTCTCCCATATCCCCAGGGATAATATATATATATATATATATATATATATATATATATATATATATATATATATATATATATATATATATATATATATATAACGCGGGAAATGGCAAATAGTATAAAAAAAAAAATATATATATATATATATATATATATATATATATATATATATATAGTAAGGGAACAAATGGGAACATTATTGAAAGGGGCTAATGGGGAGGTGATAACAAGTAGTGGTGATGTGAGAAGGAGCTGAAGTGAGTATTTTGGAGGTTTGTTGAATGCGTTTCATAATGCAGTGGCAGATATAAGGTGTTTTGGTCGAGGTGGTGTGCAGAGTGAGAGGGTTGGGGAGAATGATCTAGTAAACAGAGAAGTGGTAATAAAAGCTTTGCGGAAGATGAAAGCCGGAAAGGCAGCGGATTTGGATGGTATTGCAGTGGAATTTATTAAAAAATGGGAGTGACTGTATTGTTGAGTGGTTGGTAAGATTATTTAAAGTATATATGACTCATGGTGAGGTGCCTGAGGACTGGAGGAATGCTTGCATAGTGCCATTGTACAAAGGCAAAGGGGATAAGAGTGCTCAAATTAAAGAGGTATAAGTTTGTTGAGTATTTATGAAAATTATATGGGAAGGTATTGATTGAGAGGGTGAAGGCATGTACATAGCATCAGATTGGGGAAGAGCAGTGTGGTTTCAGAAGTAATAGAGGATGTGTGCATCAGGTGATTGCTCTGAAAAATGTATGTGAGAAATACTTAGAAAAGCAAATGTATTTGTATGTAGCATTTGTGGATCTGGAGAAGGCATATGACAGAGTTAATAGAGATGCCCTGTGGAAGGTATTAAGAAAATATTGTGTGGGAGGTAAGTTGTTAGAAGCAGTGAAAAGTTTTCATCGAGGATGTAAGGCATGTGTACTTGTAAGAAGAGAGGAACGTGATTGGTTCTCACCGAATGTTGGTTTGCGGCAGGGATGCGTGATGTCTCCATGGTTGTTTGATTTGTTTATGGATGGGGCTGTTAAGGAGGTGAATGCAAGAGGTTTGGAAAGAGGGGCAAGTATGCAGTCTGTTGTGGATGAGAGAGCTTGGAAAGTGAGTCAGTTGTTGTTCGCTGATGATACACCGCTGGTGGCTGATTCGGGTGAGAAACTGCAGAAGCTGGTGACTGAGTTTGGTAAAGTGTGTGAAAGAAGAAAGCTAAGAGTGAATGTGAATAAGAGCAAGGTTATTAGATACAGTAGGGTTGAGGGACAAGTCAACTGGGAGGTAAGTTTGAATGGAGAAAAACTGTAGGAAGTGAAGTGTTTTAGATATCTGTGAGTGAATTTGGAAGAGGATAGAACCATGGAAGCGGAGGTGAATCATAGGGTGGGGGAGGGGGCGAGAGTTCTGGGAGCGTTGAAAAATGTGTGGAAGTCGAGAACGTTATCTTGGAAAGCAAAAATGGGTATGTTTGAAGGAATAGTGGTTCCAACAATGTTATATGGCTACGAGGCGTGGGCTATGGATAAAGTTGTGAGGAGGAGGGTGGATATGCTGGAAATGAGATGTTTGAGGACAGTATGTTGTGTGAGGTGGTTTGATCGAGTAAGTAATGAAAGGGTAATAGAGATGTGTGGTAATAAAAACAGTGTGGTTGAGAGAGCAGAAGAGGGTGTTTTGAAGAAACGGTTTGGACACATGGATAGAATGAGTGAGGAAAGATGGACAAAGAGGATATATGTGTCAGAGGTGGAGAGAACGAGAAGTGGGAGACCAAATTGGAGGTGAAAAGATGGTGTGAAAGATTTTGAGTGATTGGGGCCTGAACACGCAGGAGGGTGAAAGGCGTGCAAGGAAGAGAGTGAGTTGGAACGATGTGGTATACCGGAGTCGACGTGCCTGTCAGTGAATTGAACCAGGGCATGTGAACCGTCTGGGGTAAACCATGGAAAGTTTTGTGGAGCCTGGATGTGGAAAGGGAGCTGTGTTTCGGTGCATTATACATGACAGCTAGAGACTGAGTTTGAACGAATGGGGCCTTTGTTGTCTTTTACTAGCGCTACCTCGCGCACATGCGTGGGGAAGGGGTTGTCATTTCATGTGTGGCGTGGTGGCGATGAGAATGAATATGGGCAGACAGTATGAATTATGTACATGTGTATATATGTATACATCTGTGTGTGTATATATAAATGTATACGTTGAGATGTATCGGTATGTATGTGTGCTGTTTGTGGATGTGTATGTATATATGTGTATTTGGGTGGGTTGGGCCATTCTTTCGTCTGTTTCCTTGCGCTATATATATATATATATATATATATATATATATATATATATATATATATATATATATATATATATATATATATATATATATATATATCCCTGGGGATAGGGGATTAAGAATACTTCCCATGTATTCCCTGCGTGTCGTAGAAGGCGACTAAAAGGGGAGGGAGCGGGGGGCTGGAAATCCTCCCCTCTCGTTTTTTTTTTAATTTTCCAAAAGAAGGAACAGAGGGGGCCAGGTGAGGATATTCCGAAAAAGGACCAGTCCTCTGTTCTTAACGCTACCTCGCTAACGCGGGAAATGTCGAATAGTTTGAAAAAAAAAAAAAAAAAAATATATATATATATATATATATATATATATATATATATATATATATATATATATATATATATATATATATATATATATATATATATATATACATATATATATATATATATATATAGATAGATATCAGGTGATAATTTTAGAACTCTGGAGCAGTGGAGAAGTAGAGCAACCGTTAGTAAAACGCTGCAGCTTCAACAAATACTACAATAAGTAGCAGGGAAAGTGAGGACTCCTTCGAAATGGAAATTTTCTTAATCAGATTTTTTTCCAATGATATAAACTCACCGAAGGTGACTTTTCACCATTCCCGGTGTAATCAAAAGCAAGCGCCTGGAAATAAGTGAGCTTTGAAAAGAGACTTGTGTGAAAAAATATTTTCAGACACTGAGTGTAGAATGGCTAAAGGTGAGAACAAATGAAGTGAAGGAAGTGGGTGAGGAATGGGTATCTAGGGAAGCAGTGCAAGAGATGCATGTGAAATGGTGGGCAGATTAGAAAGGGTAGTGAGAGGTTGGATGAAAAAGCAATGTTGCCAGTGATAAAGAAAAGAAAGGCGTTTCGGTGGTATGTACAGAGAAGGAGTGTAAATGATTAAGGGATGTACTAGAGAAAGCAACAGGGGGCCAAGAGAAAGGTGCAGAAGTTGAGAAAAATGGCAAGTGAGAGTTGGGGTGAATCTTTAAGAAGAAAAGTTAATGATATGCAAAAATTTCGGTGAAGTAGGCAAAAGGGGAAGTGGTAACAGGTAGTAATGAAATAGGTAGGAGATAGAGGGAGTATTTTGAAGGACTGTTGAATGCGTCTGATGATAGGGTGGCAGATGTAAGGTGTAGAGTTCTGAGTGATATGGAAAATGAACTCGTCGTGACAAGTGGTTTAGTGAAGAGTAAAGAGATGATGAAAGCTATAAGCAAGATGAAATGTGGCAAAGCTGGTGGAGTGGATGGTACTGCAGTCGAATTTATTAAGAAACGGGTGATGGTGTTGTTCATTGGTTAGTTGGGTAACACCTGTGTGTGAGTGTATATATATATATATATATATATATATATATATATATATATATATATATATATATATATATATATATATATATATATATATATATATATATATATATATATATATATGTAAACCTTTTGAAACCGGTCAAAAGGTATAGCCTATAACACATCCTTCTGATGTGGTTTTATGCTAAGAGATACAATTTCTACAACTAGATATGTGCTTGAGGTGTACTCCTCTAGTTTATTTCTTATAATATAGTAGTGAGTGACTGGTTTGGTCAAAGTGTTCCCCATCTTCATCTCTATAGTTGTGCGGACGGAATTTCTAGTTATTCATGGTAACAGTGCCCGCATCCCTCCATGGTACCAGTGGCAGAGCTTGTGCATGGTACCATAGCCAGGATCTGTTCAAGGGCCTAGTGCTGGGGCTTGGGTGCCGGAACCGCCTGTTCATGGGACCACCTTTACCACCTCTGGAACCACCTTGCTCCTCTTGATCTGATGTCCTGTACATGCCTTCACCCTCTCACTCCTTACCTTCCCTTATGATTTACCAGGCACACTCAACGAACTTATACCTCTGCAGTTTGAACATTTACCTCTATCCTCGTTGTCTTTCAAAAATAGCTCAATAAATGCATTCCCCCAACACAGCCACCTTACCATGATCCACATATACACTGAAATTCATGAATAACAAATTGACAAAAGCGTCTCTACCTTTCTCATTGAATTCAACTGCAATACCATCATCGAACTAGTGCCGGGGGGTCTGTCCACAAGTACCATTGCCATGGCTATTCAGGTCCCAGTGTACGCTGTAAGACTCATAAATATGTCTGTTCTCCGTATATATATTCTGGTATGAACTGATCATGGCCGTCAAGATACTTACAGAGATCAAGAATACCAGTGTTCCCAGAGATCAACCATGTTAGACGGTATGGTAGTTTCAAACAGCCCAAAAAATTATCTCTGAAGCGGGTCCTCTGATCCCTCATAATCATATAACTTTCGATTCATGGAAAAAGTTTTCCTCTCCTTTCTGACAAATTCCTTCCATTCCTTTCCACCAATCACTCGCAGGGTACAATGTCAAAGGCTTTCACGCAATCTAAAAACATATATTCCACCTACACATTCCTATTTTCAAGGCACGACGTACTTTGTCATAAAAATCCATCAGATCAGTAAAGAGGAAAACTCCTCTCCCTGAACTTGTGTTGATTCATATTTTTGAACGGTTTCCTTGCTATTCATTTAACTCTCTCTCTCTCTCTCTCTCTCTCTCTCTCTCTCTCTCTCTCTCTCTCTCTCTCTCTCTCTCTCTCTGTCTCTCTATATATATATATATATATATATATATATATATATATATATATATATATATATATATATATATATATATATATATATATATATATATATATATATATATATATATATATGTATATTGGAAAGGATTACAATTTTGCGCGTGATCAAGATATTCCTACTAGTCCACGGGGAAATGAGACGCGGTAAGTTCCCAAGTGCACTTTCGTGTAATAATCATATCATCAGGGGAGACAAAAGAGAGAAATATAGGTCAATTGATATACATCGAAGAGACAAAGCTAGAACGCCATTTGGTAAACATGCGATTGTCCAACACAGACAACGAGCGTTCATAAACTTATTTTACAAATTCTATCATCAATAAAGTCATCCAATTTGTATAGACCATCACTAGTATTAAGATTATAATTCTTTGTGTATTCAATAACAGAAGATTCAATGATATTTCTCGTGGTAATAGAGTTAGAGTTGATAACTGAGATGGCATTACTCCAGTCAATACAATGATCATAATATTTAACGTGATTAAACAAGGCATTTAATTCTTGTCCCGTTCGTATACTATATTTACGTTACTTAAGTCTAACAGAAAGATCCTTAACAGTTTGCCATACATAAAGCTCATCACAATTTCTACATAGCACTTTATGGATGCATCCAGGAGAATTTTCTGGTGAATTCCTGATTCAGATATTCTTATAGCGTTATTCTTGCTGAAGACAACATTTACATTAAAGGAATTAAGCAACATGGGAAGTAAAGTAAAATTATTATCAAAAGTGAGAACTAAAAGACTCTTGGTATCAATGGGAGGTTTGGGCTCAACTCTATAAAATTATTTCTTTGCTACCTTAAGGGACTTATCAATGAAAGATCTAGGGGACTTTAACTTACATTCAATAGAATATATCTTCTCAAACTCAACATCAATGAACTCTGGACTGCAAATACGTAATGCCCTAAGGAACATAGATTGAAATGATGATAATCTAACTCAGTCATGGTAGGTTTTCTGTATATATATATATATATATATATATATATATATATATATATATATATATATATATATATATATATATATATATATATATATACATATATATATATATATATATATATATATATATATATATATATATATATATATATATATATATATATATATATATATATATATATATATATATATATGTGTGTGTGTGTGTGTGTGTTTAATGATAGAGTGGCAGATATAGGGTGTTTTGGTCGAGGTGGTGTGCAAAGTGAGAGGGTTAGGGAAAATGATTTGGTAAACAGAGAAGAGGTAGTAAAAGCTTTGCGGAAGATGAAAGCCGGCAAGGCAGCAGGTTTGGATGATATTGCAGTGGAATTTATTAAAAAAGGGGGTGACTGTATCATTGACTGGTTGGTAAGGTTACTTAATGTATGTATGACTCATGGTGAGGTGCCTGAGGATTGGCGGAATGCTTGCGTAGTGCCATTGTACAAAGGCAAAGGGGATAAGAGTGAGTGCTCAGATTACAGAGGTATAAGTTTGTTGAGTATTCCTAGTAAATTATATGGGAAGTATTGATTGAGAGGGTGAAGGCAGGTACAGAGCATCAGATTGGGGAAGAGCACTGTGGTTTCAGAAGTGGTAGAGGATGTGTGGATCAGGTGTTTGCTTTGAAGAATGTATGTGAGAAATACTTAGAAAAGCAAATGGATTTGTATGTAGCATTTATGGATCTGGAGAAGGCATATGATAGAGTGGATAGAGATGCTCTGTGGAAGGTATTAAGAATGTATGGTGTGGGAGACAAGTTTCTAGAAGCAGTGAAAAGTTTTTATCGAGGATGTAAGGCATGTGTACGTGTAGGAAGAAAGGAAAGTGATTGGTTCCCAGTAAATGTAGGTTTGCGGCAGGGGTGTGTGATGTCTCCATGGTTGTTTAATTTGTTTATGGATGGGGTTGTTTGGGAGGTGAATGCAAGAGTTTTGGAAAGAGGGGCAAGTATGAAGTCTGTTGTGGATGAGAGAGCTTGGGAAGTGAGTCAGTTGTTGTTCGCTGATGATACAGCGCTGGTGGCTGATTCATGTGAGAAACTGCAGAAGCTGGTGACTGAGTTTGGTAAAGTGTGTGAAAGAAGAAAGTTAAGAGTAAATGTGAATAAGAGCAAGGTTATTAGGTACAGTAGGGTTGAGGGTCAAGTCAATTGGGAGGTAAGTTTGAATGGAGAAAAACTGGAGGAAGTAAAGTGTTTTAGATATCTGGGAGTGGATCTGGCAGCGGATGGCACCATGGAAGCGGAAGTGGATCATAGGGTGGGGGAGGGGCCGAAAATCCTGGGAGCCTTGAAGAATGTGTGGAAGTCGAGAACATTATCTCGGAAAGCAAAAATGGGTATGTTTGAAGGAATAGTGGTTCCAACAATGTTGTATGGTTGCGAGGCGTGGGCTATGGATAGAGTTGTGCGCAGGAGGATGGATGTGCTGGAAATGAGATGCTTGAGGACAATGTGTGGTGTGAGGTGGTTTGATCGAGTAAGTAACGTAAGGGTAAGAAAGATGTGTGGAAATAAAAAGAGCGAGGTTGAGAGAGCAGAAGAGGGTGTTTTGAAATGGTTTGGGCACATGGAGAGAATGAATGAGGAAAGATTGACCAAGAGGATATATGTGTCGGAGGTGGAGGGAACGAGGAGAAGTGGGAGACCAAATTGGAGGTGGAAAGATGGAATGAAAAAGATTTTGTGTGATCGGGGCCTGAACATGCAGGAGGGTGAAAGGAGGGCAAGGAATAGAGTGAATTGGCATCGATGTGGTATACCGGGGTTGACGTACTGTCAGTGGATTAAAACAGGGCATATGAAGCGTCTGGGGTAAACCATGGAAAGTTGTGTAGGTATGTATATTTGCGTGTGTGGACGTATGTATATACATGTGTATGGGGGTGGGTTGGGCCATTTCTTTCGTCTGTTTCCTTGCGCTACCTCGCAAACGCGGGAGACAGCGACAAAGCAAAAAAAAAAAAAGAAAAAATATATTACCTCGCACACATAAGGGGGGAGGGGGATGGTATTCCATGTGTGGCGAGGTGGCGATGGGAATGAATAAAGGCAGACAGTGTGAATTGTGTGCATAGGTATATATGTATGTGTCTGTGTGTGTATATATATGTGTACATTGAGATGTATAGGTATGTACATTTGCGTGTGTGGACGTGTATGTATATACATGTGTATGGGGGTGGGTTGGGCCATTTCTTTCGTCTGTTTCCTTGCGCTACCTCGCAAACGCGGGAGACAGCGACAAAGCAAAATGAATATATAAATAAAAAAAAAGAAAATATATATATATATATATATATATATATATATATAAACCATTTTATCTATTATAATACTTTTTCGCTGTCTCCCGCGTTAGCGAGGTAGCGCAAGGAAACAGACGAAAGAAAGGCTCAACCCACCCACATACACATGCATATACTTACACGTCCACACATGCATGTATACATGCCTATACATTTCAACGTATAAATATATATACGCACATAGACATATACATATATACACATATATATAATTCATAGCGTCTGCTTTTATTCATTTCCGTCGCCACCCCGCCACATATGAAATGACAACCCCCTTCCCCTGCATGTGCGCGAGGTAGCACTAGGAAAATGACAGCAAAGGCCACATTCGCTCACACTCAGTCTTTAACTGTCATGTATAATGCACCGAAACCATAGCTCACTTTCCACATCCAGGCCACACAGAACTTTCCATGGTTTACCCCAGTTGCTTCACATGGTCTGTTTCAATCCACTGACAGCACGTCGACCCCAGTATACCATATCGTTCCAATCCACTTTACTCCTTGCACGCCTTTCACCCTCCTGCATGTTCAGGCCCCGATCACTCAAAATCTTTTTCGCTCCATCTTTCCACCTCCAATTTGGTCTCCCACTTCTCCTCGTTCCATCCACCTTTGACACATATATCCTCTTGGTCAATCTTTCCTCACTCATTCTCTCCATGTGACCAAACCATTTCAAAACACCCTCTTCTCCTCTCTCAACCACACAATTTTCATTACCACACATCTGTCTTACCCTTTCATCACTTACTCGATCGAACCACCTCACACCACATATTGTCCTCAAACATCACATTTCCAGCACATCCACCCTCCTCCGCACAACTCTATCTGTAGCCCACGCCTCGCAACCATATAACATTGTTGGAACCACTATTCCTTCAAACGTACCCATTTTTGCTTTCCAAGATAACGTTCTCGCATTCCACACATTTTTCAACGCTCCAAGAACTTTTCCCCCCCCTCCCCCACCTTATGACTCACTTCCCCTTCCATGGTTCCATCCGCTGCCAAATCCACTCACAGATATCTAAAGCACTTCACTTTCTCCAATTTTTCTCCATTCAAACGTACCTCCCAATTTACTTGTCCCTTAACCCTACTGTACCTAATAACCTTGCTCTTATTCACATTTACTCTCAGCTTTCTTCTTTTGCACACTTTACCAAACTCAGTCACCAGTTTCTGCAGTTTCTCACACGAATCAGGCACCAGCGGTCTATCATAAACGAACAACAACTGACTCACTTCCCAAGCTCTCTCATCCACAACAGACTGCATACTTGACCCTCTCTCCAAAACTCTTGCATTCACCTCCCTGACAACCCCATCCATAAACAAATTACACAACCATAGAGACATCACGCACCCCTGCCGCAAACCAACATTCACTGAGAACCAATCACTTTCCTCTCTTCCTACTCGCACACGTGCCTTACATCCACGATAAAAACTTTTCACTGCTTCTAACAACTTGCCTCCCACACCATATATTCTTAATACCTTCCACAGAGCATCTCTATCAACTCTATCATATGCCTTCTCCAGATCCATAAGTTCTACATACAAATCCATTTACTTTTCTAAGTATTTCTCACATACATTCTTCAAAGCAAACACCTGATCCACACATCCTCTACCACTTCTGAAACCACATTGCTCTTCCCCAATCAGTTGCTCTGTATATGCTTTCACCCTTTCATTCAATACCCTCCCATATAATTTTCCGGGAATACTCAACAGACTTATACCTCTGTAATTTGAGCACTCACTCTTATCCCCTTGCCCTTGCACAATGGCACTATGCAAGCATTCCGCTAGTCCTCAAGCACCTCACCATCAGTCATACATACATTAAATAACCTTACGAACCAGTCAACAACACAGTCACCCCCTTTTTTCATAAATTTCACTGCAATACCATCCAAACCCGTTGCCTTGCCGGCTTTCATCTTCCGCCAAGCTTTTATTACCTCTTCTCTGTTTACCAAATCATTCTCCCTAACCCTCTCACCTCACACACAACCTCGACCAAAACATCCTATATCTGCCACTCTATCATCTAACGTATTCCACAAACCTTCAAAATACTCACTTCATCTCCTTCTCACATCACTACTACTTGTTTTTACCTTCCCATTAGCCGCTTCACCGAAGTTCCCATTTGTTTTCTTGTCTTACTCACTTTATTCACCTCCTTCTAAAACATCTTTTTATTCTCCCTAAAATTTAGTGATACTCTCTCACACCAACTCTCATCTGCCCTCTTTTTCACCTCTTGCACCTTTCTCTTGACCTCCTACCTCTTTCTTTTATACCACTCCCAGTCATTTGCACTATTTCCTTGCAAAACTCGTCCAAAAGCCTCTCTTCTCTTTCACTAATAATCTTACTTCTTCATCCCACCACTCACTACCTTTCTAATCTGCCCACCTCCCATGCTTCTCATGCCACAAGCATCTTTTGTGCAAGCCATCACTGCTTCCCTAAATACATCCCATTCCTCCTCCAGTCCCCTTACGTCATTTACTCTCAACTTTTTCCATTCTGCATTCAGAGTCTCCTGGTACTTCCTCACATAAGTCTCCTTCAAAAGTTCACTTGCTCTCACCACTCTCTTCACCCCAACATTCTCTCTTCTTTTTTGAAAACCTCCCAGATATCTACAAATCTTCACCCTCGCCTCCACAAGATAATGATCAGACATCCCTCCAGTTGCACATCTCAGCACATTAACATCCAAAACGTCTCTTTCACGCGCCTATCAATTAACATGTAATCCAATAACGCTCTGTGGCCATACGTATACTTATGTATATCTCCCTTTGTAAACCAGTTATTCCCAAACACCAGTCCTTCTTCAGCACATAAATACACACACACACACACACACACACACACACACACACACACACACACATGAGAGTTGGGGTGAGAGAGTATCATTAAATTTTAGGGAGAATAAAAAGATGTTCTGGAAGGAGGTAAATAAAGTGCGTAAGACAAGGGAGCAAATGGGAACTTCAGTGAAGGGCGCAAATGGGGAGGTGATAACAAGTAGTGGTGATGTGAGAAGGAGATGGAGTGAGTATTTTGAAGGGTTGTTGAATGTGTTTGATGATAGAGTGGCAGATATAGGGTGTTTTGGTCGAGGTGGTGTGCAAAGTGAGAGGGTTAGGGAAAATGATTTGGTAAACAGAGAAGAGGTAGTAAAAGCTTTGCGGAAGATGAAAGCCGGCAAGGCAGCAGGTTTGGATGGTATTGCAGTGGAATTTATTAAAAAAGGGGGTGACTGTATTGTTGACTGGTTCGTAAGGTTATTTAATGTATGTATGACTCATGGTGAGGTGCCTGAGGATTGGCGGAATGCGTGCATAGTGCCATTGTACAAAGGCAAAGGGGATAAGAGTGAGTGCTCAAATTACAGAGGTATAAGTTTGTTGAGTATTCCTAGTAAATTATATGGGAGGGTATTGATTGAGAGGGTGAAGGCAGGTACAGAGCATCAGATTGGGGAAGAGCAGTGTGGTTTCAGAAGTGGTAGAGGATGTGTGGATCAGGTGTTTGCTTTGAAGAATGTATGTGAGAAATACTTAGAAAAGCAAATGGATTTGTATGTAGCATTTACGGATCTGGAGAAGGCATATGATAGAGTTGATAGAGATGCTCTGTGGAAGGTATTAAGAATATATGGTGTAGGAGGCAAGTTGTTAGAAGCAGTGAAAAGTTTTTATCGAGGATGTAAGGCTTGTGTACGTGTAGGAAGAGAGGAAAGTGATTGGTTCTCAGTGAATGTAGGTTTGCGGCAGGGGTGTGTGATGTCTCCATGGTTGTTTAATTTGTTTATGGATGGGGTTGTTAGGGAGGTGAATGCAAGAGTTTTGGAAAGAGGGGCAAGTATGAAGTCTGTTGGGGATGAGAGAGCTTGGGAAGTGAGTCAGTTGTTGTTCGCTGATGATACAGCGCTGGTGGCTGATTCATGTGAGAAACTGCAGAAGCTGGTGACTGAGTTTGGTAAAGTGTGTGAAAGAAGAAAGTTAAGAGTAAATGTGAATAAGAGTAAGGTTATTAGGTACAGTAGGGTTGAGGGTCAAGTCAATTGGGAGGTGAGTTTGAATTGGAGAAAAACTGGAGGAAGTAAAGTGTTTTAGATATCTGGGAGTGGATCTGGCAGCGGATGGAACCATGGAAGCGGAAGTGGATCATAGGATGGGGGAGGGGGCGAAAATTCTGGGAGCCTTGAATAATGTGTGGAAGTCGGGAACATTATCTCGGAAAGCAAAAATGGGTATGTTTGAAGGAATAGTGGTTCCAACAATGTTGTATGGTTGCGAGGCGTGGGCTATGGATAGAGTGGTGCGCAGGAGGATGGATGTGCTGGAAATGAGGTGTTTGAGGACAATGTGTGGTGTGAGGTGGTTTGATCGAGTGAGTAACGTAAGGGTAAGAGAGATGTGTGGAAATAAAAAGAGCGTGGTTGAGAGAGCAGAAGAGGGTGTTTTGAAATGGTTTGGGCACATGGAGAGAATGAGTGAGGAAAGATTGACCAAGAGGATATATGTGTCGGAGGTGGAGGGAACGAGGAGAAGAGGGAGACCAAATTGGAGGTGGAAGGATGGAGTGAAAAAGATTTTGTGTGATCGGGGCCTGAACATGCAGGAGGGTGACAGGAGGGCAAGGAATAGAGTGAATTGGAGCGATGTGGTATACCGGGGTTGACGTGCTGTCAGTGGATTGAATCAGGGCATGTGAAGCGTCTGGGGTAAACCATGGAAAGCTGTGTAGGTATGTATATTTGCGTGTGTGGACGTATGTATATACATGTGTATGGGGGTGGGTTGGGCCATTTCTTTCGTCTGTTTCCTTGCGCTACCTCGCAAACGCGGGAGACAGCGACAAAGCAAAAAAAAAAAAAAAAAAAAAAAATATATATATATATATATATATATATATATATATATATATATATATATATATATATATATATATATATATAACTTAAGGGAACTTCCCTTCCCTTTTCATAAAGAAGGTTTCAACATGTGTTGTTGTCCTCCACGCTCTTGATATTGATCTTTTTAACTAATGAGTCCACAGAACGTCTCTAATGGTTTGTCAGGAGTTTCAACACACCTCTTGAGCACGTACGGTCGAGATATGATCGGGGTCACGTGCCTTATATAGGTGTAGATCCTTCATGATTTCACTTTAATCTCGTCTAATGATGTAGATGCAGCCAATGGCCGCATTCTAACCCTTATTAACCAGTGTTGGAGCTTCATATATTCAGCAACAAATGCAATAATCCAATTTAGACGATGCCGTCCATTATGCGGTGGGAAACGTAAATTATCTTCATATCATTAAAACGGCTAAATAGACAGAAGTGAAGCGAGAATAATATTAGCTGTATATTGTCTTGATAAGGGCGTTCAGCATCTCGTCTATGTCCATCTCTGCTTCAGTGATCCGTCCTTGAGAGTCCTTTATTCTAGTTAAGTGTTAAACTTTCTTCTGATGCATTCCCTCCACCTTCTATGGATGTCTGCTCGCCTGTCCTAATCATCATTTTTGTATTCTTGTTCTTTTCAGCTATATTCATTTTTTGCTTTCGTGTTTCTTTCATCGTCTGTTCGACGACTTCTGTTGTGCATCATGCCTGACTGCCGCAACTTCTATAGTCGCTTATATTTCTATGTTCTTTGTCATCTTTAACACAGGCAACGTTTGCTTCGTTCTTTCCTTCTCCCTCCTCAGTTAGCCATCCTCTGACTTATTCTTTGTAGATTTCACAGACCATCCGGTTCCATTGGTCTGTACTGATGCTGTGGTACGTTCCTAGAGGAATTAATCAGTTCACTATCGTTGCCTTCCTTGCTTCCTCTTTAATTATCTGGTCTATATCCACTTCCTTTCGGTCTACTGATTTACCACATACGCTACCTCAAGCATTGTATGATGACTTCTCGCAAATGGTGCATCATAGATAATGTCTTCTCCTTTCCCAGTATGTTGTACGACGTGGATTTGAGATCCATTACTGACAACAAGCCACTGTGTCTGCCTCTGGTATGATCCCAGACATGCATGTACAGCAAGGTATCCTTTAACACTCCCTAAACTTCCACTCCCACATCTCACTTCCATCGTGGGGCACCCTTTCAAGAGGGCTTCTCCACCACAACACAGCAGTAGTCTTCCCGCTGCCAGCATTATCTGAACCGTACCTTCATTATAATTTTCTGGACATTTGGTCAAGATTATCATGAGAATCGTAGGATATTTAGATGATTAGACGATCCCTGTCAATTCTAATCCCTTCCTTTACATGCTACTTGATGGGCCATTCTTGTACTTCGTGGAACTTTCCTTCTTCCTCTTCATCACACATACCCAGGTAATGACTCCAGATAAGTCTATTTATTGGTAGATTGCCTCGCCAGCCTCTGAAATATCCAGCTTGACCTCCCCTCTCCATCCCTCCACAGCTTAACCATTCACCACCGACACATTCATATTTGCATATATTTCAAGTCTTGAAATGTTTAAATCTCTTGATCCACTGCTAATAATGGTTTCTCTGTTTTGATAATTTTCCATTGGTCTTAATCCCCTAAGGATTATCACTTTAATTCTTCCATTTACTTCCTTCCTCTGTCCTTTGTCAGGTACGTATCACCAATGTGTACGTACGTTCTGTAAGTTAACTGGTCTGTCTGGGTTAGACCGCACTACTTTCTTCAACTCACAAGATAACCTGTCGATCGCCAAAGCCTTATCAGCTCTTCCCTATTATCTACCGTGTACAATATCTAGTCCTCAGTTCTCTCCCTCCAGCACTTTATCTCCTCCCAGATCAATGTGGTCTTCATTTCACCCGTTTGTCGTCAATGGCATCTATCTATTCATCTCTTGTTTACATAGTCTATAAGTACCTTACCGAAAAGAAAAAAAATGCTAACCTGTGCTTGAAGGTTAACATGATTTCCTTCAGTCTTCCATCTTATTCATTAGCGTCTCCTGGGTTTGTCCAAACCCAACTCTAATGCTCTACATCAACTGCATTTCTGTCATTTTCAATCTTCAGCTGTGTGTGTGTGTGTGTGTGTGTGTGTGTGTGTGTGTGTGTGTGCATTTGTGTGTGTGGTTGTGTGTGTGCGTGTGTGTGTGTGTGTGTGTGTGTGTGTGTGTGTGTGTGTGTGTGTGTGTGTGTAAATTGATAAACATCTCGATAGATAAATATAAAGGTAACGATTCATTTGATGTAAGCAGCGATTCGGCTGAAAATACACATATATTGATGAACTGGGAGATCATGATAGTAACTAATTAACTAATCATACAATAGCTTAAGATCAAGATGGGCTGCGTATTTCTACGCTTTGGATGACGAAATGAGTAAGGTCTATCGAGACAAAGTGGCAGATATTTAGGGATGTTATAAAGTAAATACTATGGTTAATACATTATGCACTTAGTTGAACATTAAGTGATGAATAGTTACAGTAATAAAGTAGTTCACACACACACACACACACACACACACACACACACACACACACACACACACACACACACACACACACACGTTAACCTAAACCAGATATCCATTTATCGACCAGCCCCGAGGGGAAGAGGAATAGCTGCATTGGCTGTGGGGCGACTGCTGACTCTGTGCGTGTGTGTGTGTGTGAGTGTGTGAGTGTGAGTGAATCTACCATCCATATCTATTAGCTCAATTTACCGTCCTTAGATTTTCTGAGCATTCATGAAGACACATGATTTGAATAGCTAAAACTTAGTCTAAGACTCTTGCTCGATCGCTCAATTCATGACTGACTCAGCGGTCGGACAGTATTAAGGCACTCCGCCCACAGCGAGGTTGACCCAAGTCCAGCCTCTGTGCTGAGGTACTCCAGTCACAGATAGACTGACCCATGACAAGCGTCTGATGGGGTATATGTACTCTGGTCAAAGCCAGGCACTGTCCCATATCCAGCGCCTGACGGATCGAAGGCACTGGCCATAGACGGGCAGACTGCCGTACGTCAGTCAAAGTTGAGGTACTTAAGCCACAGATAGGCAAGCACAGCGGACGTAGTTAGAGGGTTATTATAGAACACAGACAGTGTATTACCGTGGGATAACAATATCTCGGGTTCCTGAGCAATATCTCTACTCACACAGTTACCAACATCCGGGATCAGCCAAAGTGCTTATGAAGTGTATTAGTTATTCGCTGGCCATGATCTACACACAGTCTGCCTTGGTTCGAGTTTTCGGGTTGTCAGTTAGCCCAGAGGCAACATAGCTGTTCATTCTCCCCTTGGAGCTGGTCGATAACTGGATGCCTGACTTAAGTTTGTGCGTGTATGATTGTATGCACTTGAGGATAATGACACGCTACACAGACAAGGTTAAGATACTATGCAACACTATAAACAGTCGGGTCCCTTCACTGTCACAGTCACCAACATCCGGGGTCAGCTGCTAATCTGGTGCCATATGATAAGGATTATAATAATCAGATCAAAGGTGATCAATTACTTGTGTCCCTTCCTCGACTGTGAGGCTTTGTAAATGACACCCAACACGGAAGGGGAGGGGAGGCTTCATGGAAAGAAGCAGAGGGGTTAGGGAGGGTGAAGACGGAAAGGTATGGATGAGTGACTTGCTTAGAGGTGCAACTGGAGGGATGTCTGATCATTATCTTGTGGAGGCGAAGGTGAAGATATGTAGAGGTTTTCAGAAAAGAAGAGAGAATGTGGGGTGAAGAGAGTGGTGAGAGTAAGTGAGCTTCGGAAGGAGACTTGTGTGAGGAAGTACCAGGAGAGACTGAGTACAGAATGGAAAAAGGTGAGAACAAAGGATGTAAGGGGAGTGGCAGTGATGGCTTGCGCAAAAGATGATTGTGGCATGAGAAGCGTGGGAGGTGGGCAGGTTCGAAAGGGTAGTGAGTGGTGGGATGAAGAAATAAGATTATTAGTGAAAGAGAAGAGAGAGGCATCTGGACGATTTTTGCAGGGAAATAATGCAAATGAATGGGAGATGTATAAAAGAAAGAGACAGGAGGTCAAGAGAAAGGTGCAAGAGGTGAAAAAGAGGGCAAATGAGAGTTGGGATGAGAGAGTATCATTGAATTTTATTGAGAATAAAAAGATGTTTTGGTAAGTGGTAAACAAAGTGCGTAAGACAAGGGAACAAGTGGAAACATTAGTGAAGGGGGCTAATGGGGAGGTGATAACAAGTAGTAGTGATGTGAGAAGGAGATGGAGTGAGTATTTTGAAGGTTTGTTAAATGTGTTTGATGATAGAGTGGCAGACACAGCGTGTTTTGGTCGAGGTGGTGTGCAAAGTGAGAGGGTTAGGGAGAATGATTTGATAAACAGAGATGGGGTAGTAAAAGCTTTGCGGAAGATGAATGCCGGCAAGGCAGCAGGTTTGGATGGTATTGCAGTGGAATACATAAAAGAAGGGTGACTGTGTTGTTGACTGGTTGGTAAGGTTATTCAATGTATGTATGACTCATGGCGAGGTGCCTGAGGATTGGCGGAATGCTTGCATAGTGCCATTGTACAAAGGCAAACGGGATAAAAGTGAGTGCTCAAATCACAGAGGTATAAGTTTGTTGAGTATTCCTGGTAAATTATATGGGAGGGTATTGATTGAGAGGGTGAAGGCATGTACAGAGCATCAGATTGGGGAAGAGCAGTGTGGTTTCAGAAGTGGTAGAGGATGTGTGGATCAGGTGTTTGCTTTGAAGAATGTATGTGAGAAATACTCAGAAAAGCAAATAGATTTGTATGTAGCATTTATGGATCTGGAGAAGGCATATGATAGAGTTGATAGAGATGCTCTGTGGAAGGTATTAAGAATATATGGTGTGGGAGGAAAGTTGTTAGAAGCAGTGAAAAGTTTTTATCGAGGATGTAAGGCATGTGTACGTGTAGGAAGAGAGGAAAGTGATTGGTTCTCAGTGAATGTAGGTTTGCGGCAGGGGTGTGTGATGTCTCCATGGTTGTTTAATTTGTTTATGGATGGGGTTGTTAGGGAGGTAAATGCAAGAGTTTTGGAAAGAAGGGCAAGTATGAAGTCTGTTGGGGATGAGAGAGCTTGGGAAGTGAGTCAGTTGTTGTTCGCTGATGATACAGCGCTGGTGGCTGATTCATGTGAGAAACTGCAGAAGCTGGTGACTGAGTTTGGTAAAGTGTGTGAAAGAAGAAAGTTAAGAGTAAATGTGAATAAGAGCAAGGTTATTAGGCACAGTAGTGTTGGGGGACAAGTCAACTGGGAGGTAAGTTTGATTGGAGAAAAACTGGAGGAAGTGAAGAGTTTTAGATATCTGGGAGTGGATCTGGCAGCGGATGGAACCATGAAAGCGGAAGGGGATCATAGGGTGGGGGAGGGGGCGAAAATTCTGGGAGCCCTGAAGAATGTGTGGAAGTCGAGAACATTATCTCGGAAAGCAAAAAGGGGTATGTTTGAAGGAATAGTGGTTCCAACAATGTTGTATGGTTGCGAGGCGTGGGCTATGGATAGAGTTGTGCGCAGGAGGATGGATGTGCTGGAAATGAGATGTTTGAGGACAATGTGTGGTGTGAGGTGGTTTGATCGAGTGAGTAACGTAAGGGTAAGAGAGATGTGTGGAAATAAAAAGAGCGAGGTTGAGAGAGCAAAAGAGGGTGTTTTGAAATGGTTTGGGCACGCGGGAGACAGCGACAAAGTATTATAATAATAAAAATAGTAAAATAAAAATAATATATATATATATATATATATATATATATATATATATATATATATATATATATATATATATATATATATATATATATATAAATATATATATACTTTTTTTTTTTGCTTTGTCGCTGTCTCCCGCGTTTGCGAGGTAGCGCAAGGAAACAGACGAAAGAAATGGCCCAGCCCACCCCCATACACATGTATATACATACACGTCCACACACGCAAATATACATACCTACACAGCTTTCCATGGTTTACCCCAGACGCTTCACATGCCCTGATTCAATCCACTGACAGCACGTCAACCCCGGTATACCACTTCGATCCAATTCACTCTATTCCTTGCCCTCCTTTCACCCTCCTTCATCTTCAGGCCCCGATCACACAAAATCTTTTTCAATCCATCTTTTCACCTCCAATTTGGTCTCCCACTTCTCCTCGTTCCCTCCACCTCCGACACATATATCCTCTTGGTCAATCTTTCCTCACTCATTCTCTCCATGTGCCCAAACCACTTCAAAACACCCTCTTCTGCTCTCTCAACCACGCTCTTTTTATTTCCACACATCTCTCTTACCTTACGTTACTCACTCGATCAAACCACCTCACACCACACATTGTCCTCAAACATCTCATTTCCAGCACATCCACCCTCCTGCGCAGAACTCTATCCGTAGCCCACGCCTCGCAACCATACAAAATTGTTGGAACCACTATTCCTTCAAACATACCCATTTTTGCATTCCGAGATAATGTTCTCGACTTCCACACATTATTCAAGGCTCCCAGGATTTTCGCCCCCTCCCACACCCTATGATCCACTTCCGCTTCCATGGTTCCATCCGCTGCCAGATCCACTCCCAGATATCTAAAACACTTTACTTCCTCCAGTTTTCTCCATTCAAACTTACCTCCCAATTGACTTGACCCTCAACCCTACTGTACCTAATAACCTTGCTCTTATTCACATTTACTCTTAACTTTCTTCTTTCACACACTTTACCAAACTCATTCACCAGCTTCTGCAGTTTCTCACATGAATCAGCCACCAGCGCTGTATCATCAGCGAACAACAACTGACTCACTTCCCAAGCTCTCTCATCCCCAACAGACTTCATACTTGCCCCTCTTTCCAAAACTCTTGCATTTACCTCCCTAACAACCCCATCCATAAACAAATTAAACAACCATGGAGACATCACACACCCCTGCCGCAAACCTACATTCACTGAGAACCAATCACTTTCCTCTCTTCCTACACGTACACATGACTTACATCCTCGATAAAAACTTTTCACTGCTTCTAACAACTTGCCTCCCACATCATATATTCTTAATACCTTCCAGAGAGCATCTCTATCAACTCTATCATATGCCTTCTCCAGATCCATAAATGCTACATACAAATCCATTTGCTTTTCTGAGTATTTCCCACATACATTCTTCAAAGCAAACACCTGATCCACACATCCTCTACCACTTCTGAAACCACACTGCTCTTCCCCAATCTGATGCTCTGTACATGCCTTCACCCTCTCAATCAATACCCTCCCATATGATTTACCAGGAATACTCAACAAACTTATACCTCTGAAATTTGAGCACTCACTCTTATCCCCTTTGCCTTTGTACAATGGCATTATGCATGCATTCCGCCAATCCTCAGGCACCTCACCATGAGTCATACATACTTTAAATGACTCATGGTGAGGTGCCTATACATATATATATATATATATATATATATATATATATATATATATATATATATATATATATATATATATATATATATATATATATATATATATATATATATATATATATATAATTATATATATATAATTATATTATTATATATTATATTATACTTTGTCGCTGTCTCCCGCGTTTGCGAGGTAGCGCAAGGAAACAGACGAAAGAAATGGCCCAACCCCCCCCCATACACATGTATATACATACGTCCACACACGCAAATATACATACCTACACAGCTTTCCATGGTTTACCCCAGACGCTTCACATGCCTTGATTCAATCCACTGACAGCACGTCAACCCCAATATACCACATCGCTCCAATTCACTCTATTCCTTGCCCTCCTTTCACCCTCCTGCATGTTCAGGCCCCGATCACACAAAATCTTTTTCACTCCATCTTTCCACCTCCAATTTGGTCTCCCTCTTCTCCTCGTTCCCTCCACCTCCGACACATATATCCTCTTGGTCAATCTTTCCTCACTCATTCTCTCCATGTGCCCAAACCACTTCAAAACACCCTCTTCTGCTCTCTCAACCACGCTCTTTTTATTTCCACACATCTCTCTTACCTTACGTTACTCACTCGATCAAACCACCTCACACCACACATTGTCCTCAAACATCTCATTTCCAGCACATCCATCCTCCTGCGCACAACTCTATCCACAGCCCACGCCTCGCAACCATACAACATTGTTGGAACCACTATTCCTTCAAACATACCCATTTTTGCTTTCCGAGATAATGTTCTCGACTTCCACACATTCTTAAAGGCCCCCAGAATTTTCGCCCCCTCCCCCACCCTATGATCCACTTCCGCTTCCATGGTTCCATCCGCTGCCAGATCCACTCCCAGATATCTAAAACACTTCACTTCCTCCAGTTTTTCTCCATTCAAACTCACCTCCCAATTGACTTGACCCTCAACCCTACTGTACCTAATAACCTTGCTCTTATTCACATTTACTCTTAACTTTCTTCTTCCACACACTTTACCAAACTCAGTCACCAGCTTCTGCAGTTTCTCACATGAATGAGCCACCAGCGCTGTATCATCAGCGAACAACAACTGACTCACTTCCCAAGCTCTCTCATCCCCAACAGACTTCATACTTGCCCCTCTTTCCAAAACTCTTGCATTTACCTCCCTAACAACCCCCTCCATAAACAAATTAAACAACCATGGAGACATCACACACCCCTGCCGCAAACCTACATTCACTGAGAACCAATCACTTTCCTCTCTTCCTACACGTACACATGCCTTACATCCTCGATAAAAACTTTTCACTGCTTCTAACAACTTTCCTTCCACACCATATATTCTTAATACCTTCCACAGAGCATCTCTATCAACTCTATCATATGCCTTCTCCAGATCCATAAATGCTACATACAAATCCATTTGCTTTTCTAAGTATTTCTCACATACATTCTTCAAAGCAAACACCTGATCCACACATCCTGTACCACTTCTGAAACCACACTGCTCTTCCCCAATCTGATGCTCTGTACATGCCTTCACCCTCTCAATCAATACCCTCCCATATAATTTACCAGGAATACTCAACAAACTTATACCTCTGTAATTTGAGCACTCACTCTTATCCCCTTTGCCTTTGTACAATGGCACTATGCACGCATTCTGCCAATCCTCAGGCACCTCACCATGAGTCATACATCCATTAAATAACCTTACCAACCAGTCAACAATACAGTCACCCCCTTTTTTAATAAATTCCACTGCAATACCATCCAAACCTGCTGCCTTGCCGGCTTTCATCTTCCGCAAAGCTTTCACTACCTCTTCTCTGTTTACCAAATCATTTTCCCTAACCCTCTCACTTTGCACACCACCTCGACCAAAACACCCTATATCTGCCACTCTATCATCAAACACATTCAACAAACCTTCAAAATGCTCACTCCATCTCCTTCTCACATCACCACTACTTGTTATCACCTCCCCATTTGCACCCTTCACTGAAGTTCCCATTTGCTCCCTTGTCTTACGCACTTTATTTACCTCCTTCCAGAACATCTTTTTATTCTCCCTAAAATTTAATGATACTCTCTCACCCCAACTCTCATTTGCCCTTTTTTTCACCTCTTGCACCTTTCTCTTGACCTCCTGTCTCTTTCTTTTATACATCTCCCACTTAATTGCATTTTTTCCCTGCAAAAATCGTCCAATCATAACTGTTTGACTTTTCCGGAGTTAATGAGGTTCCTATGGGATCATACGAAGAATGGCCTTATCTGTTTTTATCGACTCTTTTGATGCAAAATACAATGGACTAAAACTACAGCCCCCTATCCACCACCACCACTTTCTGTGGTTTCCCTTGACAGCTTCATATGCCTTAGTTCAATCCATTAACAGTTCGTTACTCCCTTTGTACCATATCGCTCAAATTAACGCTATCTGCACCACCTTACACCTTCCTGCTTGTTCCGGCCTCGAGCACTCAAGGCCACTCCATCCTTCCATCTCTAAATCGGTCTCCCCCTTCTTCGTGTCCCTTCCGCTTCAAGCGCATACATCCTCGTTGACAACTTTTCCCCACTTACCCTCACCATATGTATAAATCATTTCACAATAACCTCTTCAGCTCCCTCAGCCATTCTCTTCTTTTTACTACCTTTCTCTTACCCTATCATTCTTTATTCGATCAACCCTCCTTACATCACATATTGTCATCCTATATGTCATTTCCAAGATATTCATCCTCTTCCGTACATTCTTTACAACGCCTGGGACTGTTGCACTATCAGTAATGCCTATTTTTGCTCTCCCGACAGTGATATTTCTTTAAACATTCCTCCATGCCCCAAGAACAAGAGCCCCCTTGCCCACGCTATGGCTCCCTTCAGCTTCCACGGTTCTAATCCCTGCCATGATTACTCAGAGGTACATTAAACATCCCCCTTCCTCCAGGCTCTCTCCATACAAACTCACACTCCAATGAACCTTTCTCTCTCCACCGCTAAAGCCAGTAACCTTGCTTCTAATAACCTTTACTCTCTGCTTGTTTCCTCACACACTCTCACAAGCTCATCCACCAGCTTCTGCTGTTTCTCACCAGCGTCATGTCAACAGCAAACAACAGACTTCTCCAAGTACCCAGTCCCCAGCGGACTGCACACCAGCTCCCTCTCCTAGACGCTTGCATTCACCTCCCTCACCATTCCAGCCGTAAACAAAATAAAATGACTTGGTGTCGTCACATATCCTTGCTGCAGACTCACCTTCACCAGGATACAATCAGTCCTCTCTTCCTACTCGTACACAAGCCTTACGCTCCTAATAAAAACTCTTCATTTCTCCTCGCTGCTTTCATCCCACGCTATATATTCATATCATCATTCCTAGAGCATCTCAATAGGCCTTATTATACGCTTTATCCATGTCCGTAAACGCCACATACAGTTCTTTCTTTTTTCTCTAAGAATTTTTGGCACACAGTCTTCAGAGCAAATACCTGTTTTGCACATCCTCTACCACTTCTAAAGCCATACGTTCCTGTCCAATACGAAGCTCTGTCCATGCTGTCATTCTCCCATACAAATTATCAGCTACACTCAGTAAACTTATGCCTCTTTCATGTGGACATTCACTTTGTTACCCTTACCAATCCTCAGAAACCTCACCATAAGCCACGTATACAATGAAAATCCTACCTAACCAATGAACAGTATAGTCACCTCCTTTCTGAAGAAATTCAACTTCAATCCCTTTCACTCCAGCAGCTTTGCCGCACTTCACCTTACGCAAGATTTTCAACACCTCTAGCCTTTTCACAACCACTTGCCTTAACACCCACTTCGCATACCTCCAAGCCCAAATCAACCCACATCTGTAAGCTCAACAGTCCCTGAAAGTAATCACGTCATTTTCTCTTCACCTCATTTCTGCCTATTACCAATTTCTTATTTGCCCCCTTCACCGATCTCCTCCTTATTTTCTTGTTTTCTCTCACACTATTAACCTCCCTCCAAAGTATTTTCGTTTTCTACCAGATGTTTGCCGATACTCACTCACCGTATCTCACATTTGTCATTTCTTTTTTTAGCCCTTGCACCCTCCTCTTCACTTCCTGCCGATTTCTCGTGTACATCTCCCTACTACTTGCACTCTTTTCCTGAAAATGGCGACTATACACTTCTACTTTTTCGCTAACAGCTTAACTTCCTCATTCCACCACTCACTATTCCTTCACACTTGTCCACTTCCCAACTTCTGCATGCCACAAGCTAATCTCACACATGGAAGCACTATTTCCCAAAATATCTCACACTCCTCATCCACTACCTTTACCATATTTGCTCCCACCTTTTGTCATTCTCCACTCAGTAACTCCAAATATCTCTTTACATAAACCTCTTTTCCAATTCTAAGTAGACAATCTTCTTCCCATCCATTCATTTCCTCTTTCCCTAAACCCTTGCCTCCACTTAGTAATGATCAGACATCCCACCAGCCGCCCCTGTCAGGTCATTCACATCCAAGAGTCTCTCCTTAGCACGCCTGTCTGTAAGAATCCAATAATGCCTTTGTCCATCACCTCTTCTCATCCACGTATACTTATGAATATTTTTAGGATTTTTCTCAACTACTTAATGAATTAGCTATCAATATTGCATTTAAAAACAGCAATACTATGAAGAACTTGCTCATAAAAAAAACCCTGAAATTTCATATGGTTGTGTTGTTCAGGTACAATGGAAGGACTGTAATAAAGTTTGCTTGTGACAAAGCAGACAAAAACTAAAATTATGAATAAAGTAGCATCAGCATAGCGTTTGTGTTGAACAAGAACCATGTGCTCTATTCCTCCACATTCGAAACTTCAGCCACACTATTGACTGGAACAATGTTTATGAATTTGTATTTTTTCATCATCTATTAACAGAAATATCATAGACTGTAACATTGTCAAACACGGCTTTCAGAACAATCTCATCATTAGTCTGGGCATGTATAAATCAGATCCTTTCATAAGCAAAACACTTGTTAACATGTACATGTTTATGGGCAAATCCATGACTTGACCCTTGGCTTTGGTCAAGTGACACATACCCATGGTCACCTGATACCTTGTCTTTGGTGACCCGACCTCTGCCTCTGGTGATGGTACTTCTTACCTGACTTTCCCGTCAAATAGATAAGTGTGTCTGTAAAGTCAATATTTGATCATTATCTCCTCTTCCTTGAAAATGTGAATCATTATGAAAGAGTTCGAATCTTCGTGTTTCATTTTCCTTGTGGCTACCAGCATATTCGTGAATCACGTGTTGCTTTGTGATATATGTTGATACATGAATAAGTCATAAAAAAAAATTCGATGACAGATATATTTTTCTACTCCAGCATCAAGTTCTTATATTTTCAAAATAAGTTTATTATCACACGATACATGCAAGTCAAAAGTCTAAAACGAAATAGGTATAACTGTCGCGTTGCTAAGTTCCTCCAGTTTCTTAGAAAAGAGACGTGAGACTGTAACTCAACTTGCGTTCCCTTGAGGTGCTAAAGCAGAGAGCTGGTTGCTGTCTCACCTTATTTGCTTCGAAGAGGCAGGATCCAAGGTAATTAAGAAAATTAAGAGTATTTTTCCCCGAGATTCAAGGGTCTCATAACCCAATGGAACAATGAAACATTCTGCACTCTCTTACTATTCCCCTAAGTCTACAACACTACTTTTATTTCTAAGGTCCTTTCTAGATATTCATCAGC
>NC_092243.1:17989695-18054695 GCF_036320965.1 Panulirus ornatus | reverse complement strand
CTTACATGAATCAGCCACCAGCGCTGTATCATCAGCGAACAACAACTGACTCACTTCCCAAGTTCTCTCATCCACAACAGACTGCATACTTGCCCCTCTTTCCAAAACTCTTGCAGTCACCTCCCTAACAACCCCATCCATAAACAGATTAAACAACCATGGAGACATCACACACCCCTGCCGTAAACCTACATTCACTGAGAACCAATCACTTTCCTCTCTTCCCATACGTACACATGCCTTACATCCTCGATAAAAACTTTTCACTGCTTCTAACAACTTGCCTCCCACACCATATATTCTTAAAACATTCCACAGAGCATCTCTATCAACTCTATCATATGCCTTCTCCAGATCCATAAATGCTACATACAAATCCATTCGTTTTTCTAAGTATTTCTCACATACATTCTTCAAAGCAAACACTTGATCCACACATCCTCTACCACTTCTGAAACCACACTGCTCTTCCTCAATCTGATGCTCTGTACATGCCTATTCCCTCTCAATCAATACCCTCCCATATGATTTACCAGGAATACTCAACAAACTTATACCTCTGTAATTTGAGCACTCACTCTTATCCCCTTTGCCTTTGTACAATGGCACTATTCAAGCATTCCGCCAATCCTCAGGCACCTCACCATGAATCATACATACATTAAATAACCCTACCAACCAGTCAACAATACAGTCACCCCCTTTTTTAATAAATTCCACTGCAATACCATCCAAACCGGCTGCCTTGCCGGCATTCATCTTCCGTAAAGCTTTTACTACCTCTTCTCTATTTACCAAATCATTTTTCTTAACCCTCTCACTTTGCACACCACCTCGACGAAAACACCCTATATCTGCCACTCTATCATCAAACACATTCAACAAACCTCCAAAATACTCACTCCATCTCCTTCTCACATCACCACTACTTGTTATCACCTCCCAATTAGCCCCCTTCACTGAAGTTCCCATTTGCTCCCTTGTCTTACGCACTTTATTTACCTCCTTCCAAAACATCTTTTTATTCTCCCTGAAATTTAATGATACTCTCTCACCCCAACTCTCATTTGCCCTCTTTTTCACCTCTTGCACCTTTCTCTTGACCTCCTGCCTCTTTCTTTTATACCTCTCCCATTCATTTGCATTTTTTCCCTGCAAAAATCGTCCAAATGCCTCTCCCTTCTTTTTCACTAATAATCTTACTTCTTCATCCCACCACTCACTACCTTTTCTAATCAACCCACCTCCCACGCTTCTCATGCCACAAGAATCTTTTGCGCAAGCCATCACTTCTTCCCTAAATGCATCCCATTCCTCCCCCACTCCCCTTACCTCCTTTGTTCTCACCTTTTTCCATTCTGTACTCAGTCTCTCCTGGCACTTCCTCACACAAGTCTCCTTCCCATGCTCACTTACTCTCACCGCTCTCTTCACCCCAACATTCTCACAAATCTTCACCTTCGCCTCCACAAGATAATGATCAGACATCCCTCCAGTTGCACCTCTCAGCATATTAACATCCAAAAGTCTCTCTTACGTGGGTCTATCAAATAACACGTAATCCAATAACGCTCTCTGGCGGTCTCTCCTACTTACATACATATACTTATGTATATCTCGCTTTTTAAACCAGGTATTCCCGATCACCAGTCCTTTTTCAGCACATAAATCTACAAGCTCTTCACCATTTCCATTTACAAGACTGAACACTCCATGTATACCAATTATTCCCTCAACTGCCACATTACTCACCTTTGCATTCAAATCACCCATCACTATAACCCGGTCTTGTGCATCAAAACCACTAACACACTCATTCAGTTGCACCCAAAACACTTTCCTCTCATGATCTTTCTTCTCATGCCCAGGTGCATATGCACCAATAATCACCCATCTCTCTCCATCAACTTTTAGTTTTATATATATATATATATATATATATATATATATATATATATTTCATTTATCTATATTTATTTTGCTTTGTCGCTGTTTCCCGCGTTAGCGAGGTAGCGCAAGGAAACAGACAAAAGAATGGCCCAACCCACCCACATACACGTGTATATACATACACGTCCACCCACGCAAATATACGTACCTATACATCTCAACGTGTACATATATATATACATACACAGACATATACATATATATACATGTACATAACCTACATTCACTGAGAACCAATCACTTTCCTCTCTTCCTACACGTACACATGCTTTACATCCTCGATAAAAACTTTCACTGCTTCTAACAATTTACCTCCCACACCATATATTCTTAATACCTTCCACAGAGCATCTCAATCAATTCTGTCATATGCCTTCTCCAGAGCCTTAAATGCTACATAGAAATCCATTTGATTTTCTAAGCATTTCTCACATACATTTTTCAAAGCAAACACCTGATCCATACATCCTCTACCACTTCTGAAACAACACTGCTCTTCCCCAATCTGATGCTCTGTTCATGCTTTCACCCTCTCAATCAATACACTCCCATATAATTTCCCAGGAATACTCAACAAACTTATACCTCGGTAATCTGAGCACTCACTCTTATCCCCTTTACCTTGTACAATGGCAGTATGCAAGCATTCCGCTAGTCCTCAGGCACCTCACCATGAATCATACGTACATAAAATAACCTTGCCAGCCAGTCAACAATACAGTCACCCCCTTTTTTAATAAATTCCACTGCAATACCATCCAAACCCGCTGCCTTTCTGGCTTTCATCTTCCACAAAGCTTTAACTGCCTCTTCTCTGTTTACCAAATCATTCTCCCTAACCCTCTCACTTTGCACACCACCTAGACCAAAACATTCTATATCTGCCACTCTATCATCAAACACATTCAAAAACCTTCAAAATACTCACTCCATCTCCTTCTCACATCACCACTACTTGTTATCACCTCCCCATTAGCCCCCTTCACTGATGTTCCCATTTGTTTCCTTGTCTTATGCATTTTATTTACCTCCTTTCTAAACATCTTTTTTTCTCCCTGAAATTTAATGATACTATCTCACCCCAACTCTCATTTGCCTTCTTTTTCGCCTCTTGCACCTTTCTCTTGTCCTACTGCCTCTTTCTTTATACATCTCCCACTCATTTGCATTATTTCCCTGCAAAAATCGTCCAAATGCCTCTCTCTTCTCTTTCACTAATAATCTTACTTCTTTATCCTACCACTCATTAGTTTTTCTAATCTGCCTACCTCCCACGCTTCTCATGCCACAAGCATCTTTTACACATGCCATCGCTGCTTCCCTAAACACATCCCATTTCTCCCCCACTCCCCGTACGTCCTTTGTTCTCACCTTTTTCCATTCTGTTCTCATTCTCTCCTGTTACTTCCACACACATATCTCCTTCCCAAGCTCACTTACTCTCACCACTCTCATCACCCTAACATTCTCTCGTCTTTTCTGAAAACCTCTACAAATCTTCACCTTCGCCTCCATAAGATAATGATCACATATCCCTCTAATTGCACCTGTCAGCACATTGGCATCCATAAGTCTCTCTTTTGCGCGCCTATCAATTAACACGTAATCCAATAACGCTCTCTGGCCATCTCTCCTACTTACATATGTATGCTTATGTCTATCTCTCTTTTTTAAACCAGGTATTCCCAATCAACGTTCTTTTTTCAGCAAACACACACACACACACACACACACACACACACATATATATATATATATATATATATATATATATATATATATATATATATATATATATATATATATATATATATATATATATATATATATACATTATCCCTGGGGGTAGGGAGAAAGAATACTAATATATATATATTATACTTTGTCGCTGTCTTCCTATGAATCCAGGGGGAAATGAAACACGATAAGTTCCCAAGTGCACTTTCGTGTAATAGTCACATTATCAGAGCAGACGCAAGAGAGAAATATAACAGTCAGTTGATATACAACAAAGAGACGTAGCTAGGACGCCATTTGGTAAACAAACGATAGTCCAATACAGACAACGAGCGTATCATAAACTTATTATGTGGACAAGAGTGTGAGTTGTACATATATATATATATATATATATATATATATATATATATATATATATATATATATATATATATATATATATATATATATATATATATATATATTTTTTTTTTTTTGCTTTGTCGCTGTCTCCCGCGTTTGCGAGGTAGCGCAAGGAAACAGACGAAAGAAATGGCCCAACCCACCCCCATACACATGTATATACATACACGTCCACACACGCAAATATACATACCTACACAGCTTTCCATGGTTTACCCCAGACGCTTCACATGACCTGATTCAATCCACTGACAGCACGTCAACCCCGGTATACCACATCGATCCAATTCACTCTATTCCTTGCCCTCCTTTCACCCTCCTGCATGTTCAGGCCTCGATCACACAAAATCTTTTTCACTCCGTCTTTCCACCTCCAATTTGGTCTCCCTCTTCTCCTCGTTCCCTCCACCTCCGACACATATATCCTCTTGGTCAATCTTTCCTCACTCATTCTCTCCATGTGCCCAAACCATTTCAAAACACCCTCTTCTGCTCTCTCAACCAAGCTCTTTTTATTTCCACACATCTCTCTTACCCTTACGTTACTTACTCGATCACACCACCTCACACCACACATTGTCCTCAAGCATCTCATTTCCAGCACATCCACCCTCCTGCGCACAACTCTATCCATAGCCCACGCCTCGCAACCATACAACATTGTTGGAGCCACTATTCCTTCAAACATACCCATTTTTGCTTTCCGAGATAATGTTCTCGACTTCCACACATTCTTCAAGGCTCCCAGGATTTTCGCCCCCTCCCCCACCCTATGATCCACTTCCGCTTCCATGGTTCCATCCGCTGCCAGATCCACTCCCAGATATCTAAAACACTTTACTTCCTCCAGTTTTTCTCCATTCAGACTTACCTCCCAATTGACTTGACCCTCAACCCTACTGTACCTAATAACCTTGCTCTTATTCACATTTACTCTTAACTTTCTTCTTTCACACACTTTACCAAACTCAGTCACCAGCTTCTGCAGTTTCTCACATGAATCAGCCACCAGCGCTGTATCATCAGCGAACAACAACTGACTCACTTCCCAAGCTCTCTCATCCACAACAGACTTCATACTTGCCCCTCTTTCCAAAACTCTTGCATTCACCTCCCTAACAACCCCATCCATAAGCAAATTAAACAACCATGGAGACATCACACACCCCTGCCGCAAACCTACATTCACATATATATGTATATATATATATATATATATATATATATATATATATATATATATATATATATATATATATATATATATATATATATATATATATATATATATATATATATATATATATATATATATATATTTGTGTGAGTGTGTGTGTGTGTGTTTGTTTGTTCTTGTGTGTGCGTGTGTGTGTGTGAGTGGGTATGTCTGTCCTCATCTGTTTATTGGCGCAGAAACAGGCGCATTCATTAAAAGGTTTCGGTAACTACAACGTTTATCATACCAGGAGCTAATATTCATGTTTAATCAGTCCTCATTGGAATGAATTAAACTTATATCAAACCAAATTTAATAGCATTGCAATTAATACCATGTATTTCAGAGACTAACCATACGACATGTGACCTCAGTTATCTCCCAAGATACTTTCCCCTGCAATAACCAACGCTGTCATTCATCACAGCTCTGTAATCCCTCTCCACTAGCAGACCTACGTCCCATCATCAGCTCTGTTATCCCTCTACTCCAGCAGATCAACATAACTTCTACACAGCCCTGTGATCCCTCTACACAAGCAACCTAAAGTAACCTCTACACCGGTCTGTAATAACTCTACAACAGCAGCCTAATAATTCCTATACGAAGCTTTGTAATCCCTCTCCATCAGCAACCCAACATACCCTCTACACACCTCTTTAACCCCTCCACCCGCCTACCCTTCCCCGCTTGTCCGCCCAAGGAGGCAGCCCGACAAACGCAGTCGATTCATCGCAGGGCTAAATCGTCGGTCCATTTCCTGCCCTCGTTTGGCTTCATGACTGTGGACCATTCCAGCCACCAGTCTCCCAGCAGGATATGATCGTGGATCACTCCAGTCACTAGTCTCCCATTAAGCTGTGACCATGACCCTCTCCAGTCACCAGTCTCCCATTAAGCTGTGACCGTGGACTAATCTAGCTACCAGTCTTCCAATAGGCTATGACCGTGGACCATTCCAGCATACAGTCGCCCAGCAGGCTGTGAAACTTACGATTTTCATGTTTCAATTTGCAGTAGGTCAACAGTCTCTGAAAACACATTTTCCATTAGGAATCTATTACCTGAAAAACCTTCTTCAGATGGTGATATATCAAACTTGGTTCTACTAACAAATGAGTTTCGTTAATATTGCTTAGGTTGAGAAAAGTGATCATTGACGAAGCATTTTTGAGGCAACTTTCAACACTGCCGTCTCGTTGGTCATCATAAAAGTCAAGAGAAGATATCAGGTCTTATCCTTGGATATCTAAATGATCTTTGCATTGCTTTTGATGGGTAAATGTTCATGATATCGTCTATGACAACGATGTAGAAGTAGCTTTGAAAAGCTTCAGTAAGACACTGAATATAGTAGAGGTAACATATGTGCAAGTGCATAGCAGACGATCTTTTATCCAAAACGAATCCAAAATAGTAAAATAAAGAAGCGGTTATTGTCTAGGAAGTTAGTACACAAGAAATCGAATGATAACCAAATAAAGGAATATATCATGTTAATCTATTAATAAAAGCCAAGATGCTTATACGTCAAAGTTAACATCAACATGAAGCGTATATCGCTAAAAATAGCAGTGGAATCCGAATGAGTCTTATATTCATATATGACTGAGACTCATTGCCCAGACAGTTTGTCCATCAATTACGGAAAGCAGTGTCTTGGTTAATGACAGTGAGGCCATGACAAAGATTCTAAATGATTTCTTCCCATCGATGATGTCCACCGAAGACAGTTCATGTCCCAGATCCATTTCCACTGCTAGGAAAGGAAAACGTTTCGCAACGTAACTACATAAAAGCTGAACATATGCTATCAGCACGAAATGGAATGAAAGCTTGTAAAACGATGGACCCAGATACGTTTTATCCAAAGACAGAGGAAGAGGCAACGGGTGAGATACTTAAGCTCTTGACTATACATTTCAGTAAGTAACTTACTACAGGAAAGTCCCAAAGCATTGGAAGTTCGACAGTGTAACACCACGGAAAAGTTCCAAAGGATTGGAAGTTCGGCAATGTAACACCACGGGAGAGTTCCAAAGGATTGGAAGTTCATCAATGTAACACAACGGGAAAGTTCAAAAGGAATGGAAGTTTCTCAGTTTAAAACCAGTGTTTTGAAAAAAGAAAAGTAGCAAGTTCTTAACAGGAAATATTCATCCTCTTAGATCAAGGTCTGTCACTGGCAAACTTATGAAAACCATCTTGTGGAACATTTCTGTAAATCATTTAGAGGATCACCATTTATCAAACGATTCTCATGATGGCTATCGACGAAATCGCTCATGTCTGACAAATCTGCTTGATGTCTTGACTTATGAATTAACATGTATGATTAAAGTAAAACAACAGATGTCATCAACCTAGATTTTCAAAGAAAAACAAAAAACGTCTACAATCAGAAGCTATTAGAAAAAGTTAAACGATTCACTAAGATTTCATTTAGGTGGTTAGAAAATTGTCTCATAGTCAATAAACAAAGGGCAGTGATTAACAGTCGAGCTTGAGAACGGTTAGATGCAATAGGTGGTGAACCACAGGGATCATTCATGAAACCGATTCTTTTTGTCGTATATATATATATCAATGGTGTTGATACTGGGCTACACTGTAAGATATCAAAATTCGCTGACGGCATTGAGTGGAAAATGAATCTATAATAACTTAGATATACTGATGGACTGGGATCAATGTGGCAAATCAATCTTCGTATCCATAAGTAAACAGTTTAACATATCGGTAGTAAGAACGAAAAGACGAGCTATGATATGAATACTGATGAACTTCAAAAGGTAAATGAGGAAAAAGACTGAGGAGTAACAACCTCAGAGAACATGAAGTAAAGTAAGCACTGCAAAGAAGCAATAAAGAGAGCGGACAAAATTCTTTGATTCGTAGGAGAGTCTTTCGAATTTCATAATACAGGATTCATTGGTGTGCCCTCATCTCCAATATGTTCAGTTTTGGTCACCCTAGTTGAATAAGGATGTAGAAACAATGGAGAGAGTACAGAGGCGAGCAACCAAGATGATTCCCGGCCTGGAAAACAAATTCTGTGAGAGCTAAATCACGTCTCACATTTACTCAGCTGAGTGGTGATCTAATACAGATATAAGCTCGACCTGGCTATATATATATATTATATATATATATATATATATATATATATATATATATATATATATATATATTATATATATATATATATATATATATATATATATATTATATATATATATATATATATATATATATATATATATTTGTGTGAGTGTGTGTGTGTGTGTTTGTTTGTTCTTGTGTGTGCGTGTGTGTGTGTGTGAGTGGGTATGTCTGTCCTCATCTGTTTATTGGCGCAGAAACAGGCGCATTCATTAAAAGGTTTCGGTAACTACAACGTTTATCATACCAGGAGCTAATATTCATGTTTAATCAGTCCTCATTGGAATGAATTAAACTTATATCAAACCAAATTTAATAGCATTGCAATTAATACCATGTATTTCAGAGACTAACCATACGACATGTGACCTCAGTTATCTCCCAAGATACTTTCCCCTGCAATAACCAACGCTGTCATTCATCACAGCTCTGTAATCCCTCTCCACTAGCAGACCTACGTCCCATCATCAGCTCTGTTATCCCTCTACTCCAGCAGATCAACATAACTTCTACACAGCCCTGTGATCCCTCTACACAAGCAACCTAAAGTAACCTCTACACCGGTCTGTAATAACTCTACAACAGCAGCCTAATAATTCCTATACGAAGCTTTGTAATCCCTCTCCATCAGCAACCCAACATACCCTCTACACACCTCTTTAACCCCTCCACCCGCCTACCCTTCCCCGCTTGTCCGCCCAAGGAGGCAGCCCGACAAACGCAGTCGATTCATCGCAGGGCTAAATCGTCGGTCCATTTCCTGCCCTCGTTTGGCTTCATGACTGTGGACCATTCCAGCCACCAGTCTCCCAGCAGGATATGATCGTGGATCACTCCAGTCACTAGTCTCCCATTAAGCTGTGACCATGACCCTCTCCAGTCACCAGTCTCCCATTAAGCTGTGACCGTGGACTAATCTAGCTACCAGTCTTCCAATAGGCTATGACCGTGGACCATTCCAGCATACAGTCGCCCAGCAGGCTGTGAAACTTACGATTTTCATGTTTCAATTTGCAGTAGGTCAACACAGTCTCTGAAAACACATTTTCCATTAGGAATCTATTACCTGAAAAACCTTCTTCAGATGGTGATATATCAAACTTGGTTCTACTAACAAATGAGTTTCGTTAATATTGCTTAGGTTGAGAAAAGTGATCATTGACGAAGCATTTTTGAGGCAACTTTCAACACTGCCGTTTCGTTGGTCATCATAAAAGTCAAGAGAAGATATCAGGTCTTATCCTTGGATATCTAAATGATCTTGGCATTGCTTTTGATGGGTAAATGTTCATGATATCGTCTGTGACAACGATGTAGAAGTAGCTTTGAAAAGCTTCAGTAAGACACTGAATATAGTAGAGGTAACATATGTGCAAGTGCATAGCAGACGATCTTTTATCCAAAACGAAGCCAAAATAGTAAAATAAAGAAGCGGTTATTGTCTAGGAAGTTAGTACACAAGAAATCTAATGATAACCAAATAAAGGAATATATCATGTAAATTTATTAATAAAAGCTAAGATGCTTATACGTCAAAGTTAACATCAACATGAAGCGTATATTGCTTAAAATAGCAGTGGAATCCGAATGAGTTTTATATTCATATATGACTGAGACTCATTGCCCAGACAGTTTGTCCATCAATTACGGAAAACGGTGTCTTGGTTAATGACAGTGAGGCCATGACAAAGATTCTAAATGATCTCTTCCCATCGATGATGTCCACCGAAGACAGTTCATGTCCCAGATCCATTTCCACAGCTAGGAAAGGAAAACGTTTCGCAACGTAACTACATAAAAACTGAACATATGCTATCAGCACGAAATGGAATGAAAGCTTGTAAAACGATGGACCCAGATACGTTTTATCCAAAGACAGTGGAAGAGGCAACGGGTGAGATACTTAGGCTCTTGACTATACATTTCAGTAAGTAACTTACTACAGGAAAGTCCCAAAGCATTGGAAGTTCGACAGTGTAACACCACGGAAAAGTTCCAAAGGATTGGAAGTTCGGCAATGTAACACCACGGGAAAGTCCCAAAGGATTGGAAGTTCGACAATGTAACATCACGGAAAAGTGCCAAAGGATTGGAAGTTCGACAATGTAACACCACGGGAAAGTCCCAAAGGATTGGAAGTTCGACAATGTAACACCACGGGAAAGTTCCAAAGGATTGGAAATTCGACAATATAACACCACGGGAAAGTTCCAAAGGATTGGAAGTTCGACAATGTAACACCACGGGAAAGTTCCAAAGGATTGGAAATCGACAATGTAACACCACGGGAAAGTTCCAAAGGATTGGAAATCTACAATGTAACACCACGGGAAAGTTCCAAAGGATTGGAAGTTCGACAATGTAATACCACAGGAAAGTTCCAAAGGATTGGAAGTTCGTCGATGTAACACAACGGGAAAGTTCCAAAGGATTGGAAGTTCGACAATGTAACACAACGGGAAAGTTCCAAAGGACTGGAATTTCGTCAATGTAACACCACAGGAAAGTTCCAAAGGATTGGAAGTTCGTCAATGTAACACAACGGGAAAGTTCAAAAGGAATGGAAGTTTCTCAGTTTAAAACCAATAATTTGAAAAAAAGAAAAGTAGCAAGTTCTTGACAGGAAATATTCATCCTCTTATATCAAGGTCTGCCACTGGCAAACTTATGGAAACCATCTTGTTGAACATTTTTGTAAATCATTTAGAGGATCACCATTTACCAAACGATTCTCATGATGGCTATCGACGAAATCGCTCATGTCTGACAAATCTGCTTGATGTCTTGACTTATGAATTAACATGTATGATTAAAGTAAAACAACAGATGTCATCAACCTAGATTTTCAAAGAAAAACAAAAAACGTCTACAATCAGAAGCTATTAGAAAAAGTTAAACGATTCACTAAGATTTCATTTAGGTGGATAGAAAATTGTCTCATAGTCAATAAACAAAGGGCAGTGATTAACAGTCGAGCTTGAGAACGGTTAGATGTAATAGGTGGTGAACCACAGGGATCATTCATGAAACCGATTCTTTTTGTCGTATATATATATATCAATGGTGTTGATACTGGGCTACACTGTAAGATATCAAAATTCGCTGACGGCATTGAGTGGAAAATGAATCTATAATAACTTAGATATACTGATGGACTGGGATCAATGTGGCAAATCAATCTTCGTATCCATAAGTAAACAGTTTAACATATCGGTAGTAAGAACGAAAAGACGAGCTATGATATGAATACTGATGAACTTCAAAAGGTAAATGAGGAAAAAGACTGAGGAGTAACAACCTCAGAGAACATGAAGTAAAGTAAGCACTGCAAAGAAGCAATAAAGAGAGAGGACAAAATTCTTTGATTCGTAGGAGAGTCTTTCGAATTTCATAATACAGGATTCATTGGTGTGCCCCCATCTCCAATATGTTCAGTTTTGGTCACCCTAGTTGAATAAGGATGTAGAAACAATGGAGAGAGTACAGAGGCGAGCAACCAAGATGATTCCCGGCCTGGAAAACAAATTCTGTGAGAGCAAATCACGTCTCACATTTACTCAGCTGAGTGGTGATCTAATACAGATATAAGCTCGACCTGGCAGCTATTTCTAAGGCTTCAGTTGACTGATATCACTCGCAGCAGTGGATACAGACTCGTGGGCAAAGGTTTTACTTCGAATAGGTTATATTTCCTAATACGATTGTTAAAGTATGGAATGATAATACAGTTCAAATTGTGGAAAGTATTATCATCGAGAGGTTTAGGAATAACTTGATAGGTGTCTCATTTTAGCTCTACATCTGACGTTATCTGCGTATCCATTATTACTCTCCCACACTAATCTGTAAATTTCTGATCTTTTTCATTGTCTCACACAGTCTTAAAAGCAAACATTGGTATGTTACTATTTGAATTCCTCTGTTTTTGAGACGTAACCAAGGTAATCTATCAGCTTAGCCATTGCAGTAGCAACAGCAGCCCTAACCGTTTGTCTGGTAATGGCAAACACAAGGGACTCCTCATGGACTTCACACGAGTTAATTCATTCGAACACCAGAGCAAACCTGTTGGAAACATTAACAAGTATTAATAGGCAGCCAGTGTACGACTCACTCCGGGGCTGCTCTGGTGCATTAGGAACATATCCTGCCATTGTTCGGCTAGTGGTGGTGGTGGTGAGGGAACACAGAGCAGTGGTCACAATCATCTGACCTGAACTACTGTCTGGGAAGGATATTCTTAGGAAGACAAAAGCCGTCTCTAGTATCATTTTGCTCTAGTATTCTATTTGTCAATATCGTTTGGCTTATATATATATATATATATATATATATATACATATATATGAGCTTCGTTTCACTCAGAGCCAAAACATCCAGGTTCCTTTCCTCAAACATACTACCTATCTCTCCTTTTTTTCACATCTTCGTTACATCCACACACATTTAGGCACCCCACTCTGAGCCTTCGAGGAGGATGAGCACTCCCCGCGTGACTCCTTCTTCTGTTTCCCATTTTAGAAAGTTAATACAAGGAGGGGAGGATTTCTGGCCCCCCGCTCCCGTCCCCTCTAGTCGCTTTCTACGACACGCGAGGAATACTTGGGAAGTATTCTTTCACCCCTATCACCAGGGATAATATACATATATATATACATATACACATACACACACATACACATACATACGCACATATACACACACACACACACATACATATATATATCTATGAAAAATGTAAGAAACAATTTAGAAAACTGAAACTTCTAGCTTGAAATGAATGAAAAAAATGAATGTCACATAATGGTTCAACCTCTGGCTATGGAAAAAAGGAAATGTATAATTTATTTACACAAACGTCAATAGCAGTTCTCATCAGTTTAACCACTGTATCAATAAGCTTGAATGTCTAAGCTACATTTTTCTCCAATTTCACTATTTTCCTTCACATTTTCAATTGTGTCTGAAGGTTCTACTTCAAGAGTGATTGTTTTTCCAGTAAGGGTCTTCACATCTTGGTTACATCCACACACACTTAGGCACCCCACTCTGAGCCTTCGAGGAGGATGCTTTACTTGTGGTGCTGACTTCCCGTAAACGGTGGCTTGTGTGAGAGCAGCAGTTCCTAAGGTCCGGCCCTGGGCGACTTCCTTTTCCTAAGTCCATCCATATATTATGTGAATGGTGTGCAGCGAATGCCTTACCGATGCAAATTTATTGGTGCTGCTGCACCAGAGTGGTTTGGGAATGTCTGGGGAGTAAAGTCAGGGGTTAGTGAGAGGACAAGAGCAAGGGAAGGAGTAGCAATACTCCTGAAACAGGAGTTGTGGGAGTATGTGATAGAGTGTAAGAAAGTAAATTCTCGATTAATATGGGTAAAACTGAAAGCTGATGGAGAGAGGTGGGTGATTATTGGTGCATATGCACCTGGGCATGAGAAGAAAGATCAAGAGAGGCAAGTGTTTTGGGAGCAGCTGAATAAGTGTGTTAGTGGTTTTGATGCACGAGACCGGATTATAGTGATGGGTGATTTGAATGCAAAGGTGAGTAATGTGGCAGTTGAGGGAATAATTGGTATACATGGGGTGTTCAGTGTTGTAAATGGAAATGGTGATGAGCTTGTAGATTTACGTGCTGAAAAAGGACTGATGATTGGGAATACCTGGTTTAAAAAGCGAGATATACGTAAGTATACTTATGTAAGTAGGAGAGATGGCCAGAGAGCGTTATTGGATTACGTGTTAATTGACAGGCGTGCGAAAGAGAGACTTTTGGATGTTAATGTGCTGAGAGGTGCAACTGGAGGGATGTCTGATCATTATCTTGTGGAGGCTAAGGTGAAGATTTGTATGGGTTTTCAGAAAAGAAGAGTGAATGTTGGGGTGAAGAGGGTGGTGAGAGTAAGTGAGCTTGAGAAGGAGACCTGTGTGAGGAAGTACCAGGAGAGACTGAGTACAGAATGGAAAAAGGTGAGAACAATGGAAGTAAGGGGAGTGGGGGAGGAATTGGATGTATTTAGGGAATCAGTGATGGATTGCGCAAAAGATGCTTGTGGCATGAGAAGAGTGGGAGGTGGGTTGATTAGAAAGGGTAGTGAGTGGTGGGATGAAGAAGTAAGAGTATTAGTGAAAGAGAAGAGAGAGGCATTTGGACGATTTTTGCAGGGAAAAAATGCAATTGAGTGGGAGATGTATAAAAGAAAGAGACAGGAGGTCAAGAGAAAGGTGCAAGAGGTGAAAAAAAGGGCAAATGAGAGTTGGGGTGAGAGAGTATCATTAAATTTTAGGGAGAATAAAAAGATGTTCTGGAAGGAGGTAAATAAAGTGCGTAAGACAAGGGAGCAAATGGGAACTTCGGTGAAGGGCGCAAGTGGGGAGGTGATAACAAGTTGTGGTGATGTGAGAAGGAGATGGAGTGAGTATTTTGAAGGTTTGTTGAATGTGTTTGATGATAGAGTGGCAGATATAGGGTGTTTTGGTCGAGGTGGTGTGCAAAGTGAGAGGGTTACGGAAAACGATTTGGTAAACAGAGAAGAGGTAGTGAAAGCTTTGCGGAAGATGAAAGCCGGCAAGGCAGCGGGTTTGGATGGTATTGCAGTGGAATTTATTAAAAAAGGGGGTGACTGTATTGTTGACTGGTTGGTAAGGTTATTTAATGTATGTATGACTCATGGTGAGGTGCCTGAGGATTGGCGGAATGCGTGCATAGTGCCATTGTACAAAGGCAAAGGGGATAAGAGTGAGTGCTCAAATTACAGAGGTATAAGTTTGTTGAGTATTCCTGGTAAATTATATGGGAGGGTATTGATTGAGAGGGTGAAGGCATGTACAGAGCATCAGATTGGGGAAGAGCAGTGTGGTTTCAGAAGTGGTAGAGGATGTGTGGATCAGGTGTTTGCTTTGAAGAATGTATGTGAGAAATACTTAGAAAAGCAAATGGATTTGTATGTAGCATTTATGGATCTGGAGAAGGCATATGATAGAGTTGATAGAGATGCTCTGTGGAAGGTATTAAGAATATATGGTGTAGGAGGAAAGTTGTTAGAAGCAGTGAAAAGTTTTTATCGATGATGTAAGGCATGTGTACGTGTAGGAAGAGAGGAAAGTGATTGGTTCTCAGTGAATGTAGGTTTGCGGCAGGGGTGTGTGATGTCTCCATGGTTGTTTAATCTTTTTATGGATGGGGTTGTTAGGGAGGTAAATGCAAGAGTTTTGGAAAGAGGGGCAAGTATGAAGTCTGTTGGGGATGAGAGAGCTTGGGAAGTGAGTCAGTTGTTGTTCGCTGATGATACAGCGCTGGTGGCTGATTTATGTGAGAAACTGCAGAAGCTGGTGACTGAGCTTGGAAAAGTGTGTGGAAGAAGAAAGTTAAGAGTAAATGTGAATAAGAGCAAGGTTATTAGGTACAGTAGGGTTGAGGGTCAAGTCAATTGGGAGGTGAGTTTGAATGGAGAAAAACTGGAGGAAGTGAAGTGTTTTAGATATCTGGGAGTGCATCTGGCAACGGATGGAACCATGGAAGCGTAAGTGGATCATAGGGTGGGGGAGGGGGCGAAAATCCTGGGGGCCTTGAAGAATGTGTGGAAGTCGAGAACATTATCTCGGAAAGCAAAAATGGGTATGTTTGAAGGAATGGTGGTTCCAACAATGTTGTATGGTTGCGAGGCGTGGGCTATGGATAGAGTTGTGCGCAGGAGGATGGATGTGCTGGAAATGAGATGTTTGAGGACAGTGTGTGGTGTGAGGTGGTTTGATCGAGTGAGTAACGTAAGGGTAAGAGAGATGTGTGGAAATAAAAAGAGCGTGGTTGAGAGAGCAGAAGAGGGTGTTTTGAAGTGGTTTGGGCACATGGAGAGGATGAGTGAGGAAAGATTGACCAAGAGGATATATGTGTCGGAGGTAGAGGGAACAAGGAGAAGAAGGAGACCAAATTGGAGGTGGAAAGATGGAGTGAAAAAGATTTTGTGTGATCGGGGCCTGAACATGCCGGAGGGTGAAAGGAGGGCAAGGAATAGAGTGAATTGGAGCGATGTGGTATATCGGGGTTGACGTGCTGTCAGTGGATTGAAGCAGGGCATGTGAAGCGTCTGGCGTAAACCATGGAAAGCTGTGTAGGTATGTATATTTGCGTGTGTGGACGTATGTATATACATGTGCATGGGGGGGGGGTTGGGCCATTTCTTTCGTCTGTTTCCTTGCGCTACCTCGCAAACGCGGGAGACAGCGACAAAGTATAATAATAATAATAATAATATATATATATATATATATATATCATATATATATCCATATATATATATATATATATATATATATATATATATATATATATATATATATATATATATATATATATATATATATATTTATCCCTGGGGATGGGGAGAAAGAATACTTCCCACGTATTCCCTGCGTGTCGTAGAAGGCGACTAAAAGGGGAGGGAGCGGGGGGCTGGAAATCCTCCCCTCTCAATTTTTTTAATTTTCCAAAAGAAGGAACAGAGAAGGGGGCCAAGTGAGGATATTCCCTCAGTGGCCCAGTTCTCTGTTCTTAACGCTACCTCGCTAACGCGGGAAATGGCGAATAGTTTGAAAAAAAAAAAGAAAAAAAAAAAAAAAAAAATATATATATATATATATATATATATATATATATATATATATATATATATATATATATATATATATATATATATATATATATTTTCTCCTTTTTTTTTTTTTGCCGCTATCTCCCGCGTTTGCGAGGTACCGCAAGGAAACAGACGAAAGAAATGACCCAACCCACACCCATACACATGTATAAACATACACGTCCACACACGCAAATATACATACCTACACAGCTTTCCATGGTTTACCCCAGATGCTTCACATGCCCTGATTCAATCCACTGACAGCACGTCAACCCCGGTATACCACATCGATCCAATTCACTCTATTCGTTGCCCTCCTTTGACCCTCCTGCATTTTCAGGCCGGGATCACACAAAATCTTTTTCACTCCGTCTTTCCACCTCCACTTTAGTCTCCCACTTCTCCTCGCTCCCTCCACCTCCGACACATATATCCTCTTGGTCAATCTTTCCTCACTCATTCTCTCCATGTGCCCAAACCATTTCAAAACACCCTCTTCTGCTCTCTCGACCACGCTCTTTTTATTTCCACACATCTCTCTTACCCTTACGTTACTTACTCGATCAAAACACCTCATACCACACATTGTCCTCAAACATCTCATTTCCAGCACATCCACCCTCAGGCGCACAACTCTATCCATAGCCCACGCCTCGCAACCATACAACATTGTTGGAACCACTATTCCTTCAAACATACCCATTTTTGCTTTCCGAGATAATGTTCTCGACTTCCACACATTCTTCAAGGCTCCCAGGATTTTCGCCCCCTCCCCCACCCTATGATTCACTTCCGCTTCTATGGTTCCATCCGCTGCCAGATCCACTCCCAGATATCTAAAACACTACTTCCTCCAGTTTTTCTCTATTCAAACTTACCTCCCAATTGACTTGACCCTCAACCCTACTGTACCTGATAACCTTGCTCTTATTCACATTTACTCTTAACTTTCTTCTTTCACACACTTTACCAAACTCAGTCACCAGCTTCTGCAGTTTCTCACATGAATCAGCCACCAGCGCTGTATCATCAGCGAACAACAACTGACTCACTTCCCAAGCTCTCTCATCCACAACAGACTTCATACTTGCACCTCTTTCCAAAACTCTTGCATTCACCTCCCTAACAACCCCATCCATAAACAAATTAAACAACCATGGAGATATCACACACCCCTGCCGCAAACCTACATTCACTGAGAACCAATCACTTTCCTCTCTTCCTACACGTACACATGCCTTACATCCTCGATAAAAATTTTCACTGCTTCTAACGACTTGCCTCCCACACCATATGTTCTTAATACCTTCCACAGAGCATCTCTATCAACTCTATCATATGCCTTCTCTAGATCCATACAAATTCATTTGCTTTCCTAAGTATTTCTCACATACATTCTTCAAAGCAAACACCTGATCCACACATCCTCTACCACTTCTGAAACCATACTGCTCTTCCCCAATCTGATGCTCTGTACATGCCTTCACCCTCTCAATCAATACCATCCCATATAATTTACCAGGAATACTCAACAAACTTATACCTCTGAAATTTGAGCACTCACTCTTATCCCCTTTGCCTTTGTACAATGGCACTATGCACGCATTCCGCCAACCCTCAGGCACCTCACCATGAGTCATACATACATTAAATAACCTTATATATATATATATATTTTTTTTTTCTTTTTTTTTTTATACTTTGTCGCTGTCTCCCGCGTTTGCGAGGCAGCGCAAGGAAACAGACGAAAGAAATGGCCCAACCCCCCCCCCATACACATGTATATACATACGTCCACACACGCAAATATACATACCTACACAGCTTTCCATGGTTTACCCCAGACGCTTCACATGCCTTGATTCAATCCACTGACAGCACGTCAACCCCGGTATACCACATCGCTCCAATTCACTCTATTCCTTGCCCTCCTTTCACCCTCCTGCATGTTAAGGCCCCGATCACACAAAATCTTTTTCACTCCATCTTTCCACCTTCAATTTGGTCTCCCTCTTCTCCTTGCTCCCTCCACCTCCGACACATATATCCTCTTGGTCAATCTTTCCTCACTCATCCTCTCCATGTGCCCAAACCACTTCAAAACACCCTCTTCTGCTCTCTCAACCACGCTCTTTTTATTTCCACACATCTCTCTTACCCTTAAGTTACTCACTCGATCAAACCACCTCACACCACATATTGTCCTCAAACATCTCATTTCCAGCACATCCATCCTCCTGCGCACAACTCTATCCATAGCCCACGCCTCGCAACCATACAACATTGTTGGAACCACTATTCCTTCAAACATACCCATTTTTGCTTTCCGAGATAATGTTCTCGACTTCCACACATTCTTCAGGGCCCCCAGAATTTTCGCCCCCTCCCCCACCCTATGATCCACTTCCGCTTCCATGGTTCCATCCGCTGCCAGATATATATATATATATATATATATATATATATATATATATATATATATATATATATATATATATATATATATATATATATATATATAGATAGCGACAAAACAAAATGAATGAATAAATATATATATATATATATATATATATATATATATATATATATATATATATATATATATATATATATATATATATATATATATATATATATATATATATTGGAAAGGATCACAATTTTGCGCGTGATCAAGATATTCCTATGAGTCCACGGGGGAAATGAAACATGAAATGTTCCCAGGTGCACTTTCGTGTAATAATCACATCATCAGGGGAGACACAAGAGAGAAATATAACAGTCAGTTGATATTCAACTTCAGTAGGAGTTCATACAATTCTTATTAACGTGTAATCTTTATATACCTGTGGCACACCATGTTTCTTGGAGACAATGCTCCTCATTAGGTACCAGTACTTAACAAAGTTATTTAAATTCCAACATCACACTTGATTCCAGCAGTCCAACAACGATCCTTAAATCATTTCCCATAACCCATCCCTCTCATTACCTTAGCTTAATTAACTGCTATCAACTGAAAATTGACTCCTAATGAGTTTATGGTGGAGTTTTGGATTACCCCTTTCCTTGTCTCCAATATTGTTTTCAAAGCGTGTATAGATGAATATCTAATATATAGCGATCACTTGGAATAAAGCAGCTAACGGATGAAAATACACGGTTGAGGTACTGGAGATATTACAGACCTGGAAGGTCATGATAGATACTAGTTAACTAATAATGTAAGAACTTAAGGTTAGGATGAACGGGATATTTCCACACTTTGGATAAGCACAAGGGTGAGGTACATCTAGATGGTCAGAGTGGCAAATAAACAGGGTTGTTTACAGCGTAAAGAGCACGGGATGCATATTATGAACTGGAATTAGCATTAAGCGATCACAATTCACAGTAATACAGTAGTTGATATTCCGCAAAGCCTAACTAACAGCCAACTGAACTGTTCGCTTGCATAGCTATGCACTTGTTCATAGATTTTTTGTACAGTTCGCGATGGTAGGTATGTGACTGTGTGTGTGTGTGTGTGTGTGTGTGTGTGTGTGTTATATACACTGGACAACGACCCAATGCATATTTCACGTACATTATACACACATTCTGATCCCGACCACCAGCCAGCGATGAAATACTGCCAAATGAAAACAATTTACAAGTATGATGTACCATTCTAAATAATCCACTGGCAATATACTCGACATTCCCCTAAAAAAAACAAAAATCATAACCCAGACAAAACCTCCCAGTGCCCAGCATAAATTCGCCTCACCAAATATAAAAGTCAGCATTAAAGCCACACAGAACTGCTTTTTATCAAGATATGATCAAAAGTTTTGTAGAAATGAGATGAAGATCATACAGAGAATCAATGTTAGGGTAACATACAACATGGTGGCAGCAACCGCAGAGATATTTCAAAGAGAAGCAAGAACTTAATCTCCATTTTTATACTTTCAAAATATATTTCCCCCAGAAAGAAGAGTAAAAATCAGGATGAAAATGGGTTAAATGTTTTCCAAGGCCCACAGCCACCAAATTGGAACGTTGCCAGTGCACAATATACGCCGGTTCTGCGCTGCCCCTGTGTACTTACTGTTTTCAGAGTCAACAACAAACGATAATCTTCTATATCCCTTACTGAGATGCTGCTGGTAATATATGGTTTCTGTACTTATTGTAACACGCATGTGTGCTCGGCCTTTATAATGTTGGATCGAGACGTGGTGGTCAGGTCGGGCTGGAGGAAGGCGGTGGTATCGTTGTCTACGACGTGTAGGTCTGCTGATATGTGGGATGATGAAGTCTCCTCCCTAAATGTGTTTTGGAGGGTCTCATAGCATCAGGCGTGAATGGCATTTGAGATTATAGTGTTAAAGTTCTCCTTATTATGGTGTGAATAATGATAACTTGGTCGTTCTCCCTAATGTAAGCGACCTCGAGTATCTGGAGTTATTCTTATATGTTAGAAGCGAGTTACGTTAGGGAGAACACTCCAGTCATCAATATTCAAAACAAGAGAATGTACAAAGCTTAAAACTGTCCTCCCCACAACCATCCATGCCTAATTCTAAGAGAACCTTGCAGAACGTTCTTAGTGAGAGAAATGTGGAGATTTATGTCTGTGGGCTAAATGCCAGCACCACACGTTTGGGTTACGAAGAAAGACAAGACAGTAACCTGGGTCAAAGGAGTGAAACTTGATATATACTGAAGTGCTGTCTCATTGCATAGCTGTCACTAACCCTCCTAATACCCAAGGCGGGTAGCACCGATAATGTCCCTTCTTAGTCGATGGTTGTCTACCACTAATACCTTTCAGCCTAATACCTTTCTACAGCAACATTGTTGCTGGTGTTGGCAGTGTTGTGTCGGCGTGATGCGTGGAGGAGTGGACGGGGGTCTACAGCTTCCTATTGTAATGGTGGTGGGGAAGTCATGAATGCATTGTTAAGTAGGAGCTGAGTTGTGGAGGAGAGGTTAAGTGCGTCTTCCTGGTGTACTTTCCGCTGTCCTTGTTGCCATGTTGGCGCTGAGGTGTTATGTATGACTGCACAAGATTCGCGATACTGCGTTTGTGAAGTGTGTTAGATAGGTGTTTTGTTGCTGTATAGGTGTTGTGCTCCTGTGTAGGTGTTGCGTTCCTACGTAGCTTTTATGCTACAGAGAAAAAATTGTGCGCCTGTGTAGGTATTATGTTGCCGTACACGTTTTGTGTTAAGTGATGTGCTGCTATGTATGGAGTCAATTATGTGTCAGTTGTGTGCTGTTTGTGGAGACTTTGTTCTGCAGTTATGTTGTTAGTTTTGAAGAATTCTGTGGAGGCATTTCGAATTATGTTTGTGTTGTTCATTTTAAAGTTAAGTGTATTGTGTAGGTGTTCTGCAGTGTATTTGCGATGGTGTGTTGCGTTCTGTGTGCTGTAAATATGGTATGTCGAACCTATTCTTTCTGTTTTTCTCTCATATATTTACGTTCCCTAGCCTGTTCTCTTCTCTTCCCTCGTCCATTCTTGTGTCACTGTGGAGTTAGTCCGCCATATTTCCCATTTTCTGGACACCATATGTTGTCTATCTTATACAATCACTCTGTAATCTTCTCTAGTTTCTGTTCTCACTCTACTGTATTCCCCTCTCCACTGCCTCTGGTTTGTTACCCTGTTCTGTTCTCTCCCTATATTCCATCACACTTTTTCGACTTCCAGCGTTTTACTTCTGTTTCATAACTTTTGCTTGGCTCATCCTTTACTGCAAATATTCTTTATACCTCGTAATATATTCTTCGTTTTAGTTTCCTGCTCAGTAACTCTAAAAGGATTTCCTGTGTCACTTTATGCTCTCCTCCTCCTCCTCCTCCTCCTAGATAATGAGGCTTGTAGAGCCTTGTAAGGATACAAGGGGCTGTCTGTTTTCTTCTTTTCTCCCGTGAGAGAAGCTGCTTCTGAGGTAACCTGTCGTGTCAGGGACGGGGAGTGAAAACCCAAGTGCACTGGAACATCTGGTCATGTATTTCTTGTGAAGTGGAGCAATTTCTGATGTTTCCACATACATATACCATGCTCACAGTTGATAGCTAAGCTTGAATTTCCCTATAAATAGAAGACGTCAATTTTCTATTACACCATTTGCTGCTCAACGTTGCAGTAAAGTCTCTTCAAAGATCTTGGACACAACCAAATGATCTTTAACTTGGAGGTTTCTGGACGGCCATACAGTTGAGCGAGGGTTACGTGTATGGTGTCTGAACTAGATTACAGCTGCGGAAGGAGATGAGGCCAGAGGCTGGAACACCTGCTGGCTTGACGGAGACCCTTCGTGACCTATGTAACCCCTCTGAACCACGGACCACAGGAAGGGCATGATGGATGGCACCGCCGTTGCCCACAAATCTAGCTGGCTAGACATCCTTCCCCGAAATCCCTCTCGTGCTACCGCTTTTGTTGGCTGAATTGCATACGTGTTTGTTAATATCATATCTCTCATACAAGGAGACACACGTGGTGGTATGTTACTGCTGTAGTAGTTGTCTTCTTCTTCTTCTTCTTCTTCTTCTTCTTCTTCTTCTTCTTCTTCTACTACACTTGTGTCTAATCCATAACTTTTTGATTACTAAAGACGTTGATAACAAGGATAGAAACATCAGTCTAGTCAAGAACAAGGACGGCGTACGTACGCACACACACACACACACACACACACACACACACACACACACACACACACACACACACACACACACTTAATCATCACTAAACAGTGTACAGTTGTGAAGTAGGCCAGACAACAGCAGACACTAAGGAGGACAATGACTATATCCTGTGCAGGAGCACAGCAAACCTGTGGTACTCCCACAGGACCCACAACATCCTCTGCCCATCACACATCTCACCTGCACCTCATAATGTTCAACATTCATCCGACACATCAGGTGAATACCTGAGAATACCACACAACGTTAAGGATTACATCAAGTTGAATAGAAAGTAGTCACACCTAGTGACCAAGTAGGTTGACTGCCTCTCAGTGGTCTATCCAGTTCTTTTGATTACAACCAAAATTACTCGTTTGTGTCTCAGCTGATTGTCCTACTGTGAGAGAGCCAGAGATGGCAACTATAATAAATCCATCCAATCACAGTGGAAGTGAAAGGGGGTTAAGAGCCCCTGGCACCGTAGATTGTCAGGGCTTGCCTTGTTGGCAGCACCGTCCATCCTGTCGGCTGGGCCCAGCTCTGTATAAAGCCACTGTTGTGGAAGTCAGTGGTTCATGAACCTCACGTAGACCCCTGGGTGTCAGCCAAAGCGGTACCCTTATCTACATGTAGAATATGAAGTTTCATGAGCCTTATGATAATCTGTGGAAGTCAGTCACACCAACTTTCCAGCGACTATGCCTGGGTCATCCTCTGGGAAGGGCTATTCCAATCAGGAAAGGTGTCGCAAGTGGAACAATGATTTCCTCACGTCGATGAAGTGTCAGTGTGTTGGCAGAGGACACACAGAGGAACGGGGACTTCCTTCACAATACATTACACAGATGAGGATTCCCTCGCGTCAGTGCGCTAAGAATTCATTAATAATACTGACCAATATCTGTGTCATCTACTGCCACATCTCTGTCCTCATATATCTAATTTTCACAGGAAGCCAGGAGTAAATTGCGCGATATAAAACGAAGATAAAGGCTTAACATATAGCGTCATTTGAAAGTGAAACATCGCAGTTAGATTTTATCTGGCGATAATTATCCGTTTAACTTCTAGATCCGTAGTAAGTTGTAAGGAGGAAGGTAACGAATAATATAGCGTGCCAGGGATTCCACCCGCATTCCGAGAGTTGATGGCGGGAGGGAGCGAGGGAACAACAGCCACTCTGGAGGTACGCCAGTAACTCACTCCCCCTCATCATTATCAACGTGTACCGCCGCCTGCAAGTATTCACCAGCAAACTGAACAAAGAACAGGACTGCATCAGGTACGACTACCAAGAAATTATCTACTGTTTACACTGAAAAGCAGATTTCTTTGGAACAAAGTTCAGCTTAACCTGCCTCAATAGCACAGAAAAATTTCTTTTCCCAAATACATCATCAAAGAGGAACTTCTCTGTATCTTTTTTTCTGTAATTTTCATCTATTTTGATATGGGTGACTGAATATATTTTCATTTAGATGACTGAATCCTTCCTAGCGATTGACGTAGCGATCTGATCAGCATAAAGACGTAACACAGTTTCCAAATATTCGACAGGGGTCAACCTGTATACTATGACCTTTCTACATGAACTTTCCTCTTGTGTTTTGCACTCCTGTGTGTGTCGATAGCAGCATGATAAGTAAGCAGTCTCTCTCTCTCTCTCTCTCTCTCTCTCTCTCTCTCTCTCTCTCTCTCTCTCTCTCTCTCTCTCTCTCTCTCTCTCTCTCTCTCTCTCTCTCTCTCTCTCTCACACACACACACACTAACACACACAGCCCCCATTCCCCCCCACAAAACCATCATCCCTAACAAACATCGTATTTCGTCAGGGTAAATATCCAGATCCATTTGTGGCGGACGTGAGTGTCGCTGGTGGAGACGATTGGCCGCCTTTCTGTCTCGCCTCCTCAAAACTCTCTCTCTCTCTCTCTCTCTCTCTCTCTCTCTCTCTCTCTCTCTCTCTCTCTCTCTCTCTCTCTCTCTCTCTCTCTCTTTATATATATATATATATATATATATATATATATATTTTTTTTTTTTTTTTTTTTTTTTTTATACTTTGTCGCTGTCTCCCGCGTTTGCGAGGTAGCGCAAGGAAACAGACGAAAGAAATGGCCCAACCCCCCCCCCATACACATGTACATACACACGTCCACACACGCAAATATACATACCTACACAGCTTTCCATGGTTTACCCCAGACGCTTCACATGCCTTGATTCAATCCACTGACAGCACGTCAACCCCTGTATACCACATCGCTCCAATTCACTCTATTCCTTGCCCTCCTTTCACCCTCCTGCATGTTCAGGCCCCGATCACACAAAATCTTTTTCACTCCATCTTTCCACCTCCAATTTGGTCTCCCTCTTCTCCTCGTTCCCTCCACCTCCGACACATATATCCTCTTGGTCAATCTTTCCTCACTCATTCTCTCCATGTGCCCAAACCATTTCAAAACACCCTCTTCTGCTCTCTCAACCACGCTCTTTTTATTTCCACACATCTCTCTTACCCTTACGTTACTTACTCGATCAAACCACCTCACACCACACATTGTCCTCAAACATCTCATTTCCAGCACATCCATCCTCCTGCGCACAACTCTATCCATAGCCCACGCCTCGCAACCATACAGCATTGTTGGAACCACTATTCCTTCAAACATACCCATTTTTGCTTTCCGAGATAATGTTCTCGACTTCCACACATTTTTCAAGGCTCCCAGAATTTTCGCCCCCTCCCCCACCCTATGATTCACTTCCGCTTCCATGGTTCCATCCGCTGCCAGATCCACTCCCAGATATCTAAAACACTTTACTTCCTCCAGTTTTTCTCCATTCAAACTTACCTCCTAATTGACTTGACCCTCAACCCTACTGAACCTAATAACCTTGCTCTTATTCACATTTACTCTTAACTTTCTTCTTTCACACACTTTACCAAACTCAGTCACCAGCTTCTGCAGTTTCCTACATGAATTAGCCACCAGCGCTGTATCATCAGCGAACAACAACTGACTCACTTCCCAAGCTCTCTCATCCCCAACAGACTTCATACTTGCCCCTCTTTCCAAAACTCTTGCATTCGCCTCCCTAACAACCCCATCCATAAACAAATTAAACAACCATGGAGACATCACACACCCCTGCCGCAAACCTACATTCACTGAGAACCAATCACTTTCCTCTCTTCCTACACGTACACATGCCTTACATCCTCGATAAAAACTTTTCACTTCTTCTAACAAGTTGCCTCCTACACCATATATTCTTATTCTTATATATATATATATATATATATATATATATATATATATATATATATATATATATATATATATATATATATATATATATATATATATATATATATATATAAATACTTCTACCATGATGATTTCTTAGATCCTACTCTTACTCCTTACAGATGTCCTACTTTATGTAAGGCAGCCTAACAACCTTAACTCTAAAAACCTCTCCACAACATTTCTCCTAGATCAGTTTTTCCAGTCTGTCACTAGAAATTCTATCTCTTAATCAAAGTTTCTTTCCATGAGGGTTGTAGTTAGATTTCCTGCGTTAATTCCTGTGCTAAGACTTGACTGTTATGTGTTGTACTCACTCACGTAGAGGCTAGTCTGACCTTTGCTTTACCTCTGTTTTTCTCTGTGGGATGTACTTGAGTTGTTTACTTAGCCGAGTTTGGTTTGAGGAAGGCCCGTAGCATGATGAATTTTTTTAAGTCATGTTGTAGAGATTGTATTTATCCTTTTCTTTGTAAACATTTATGTAGATGAAATCTTAGGAATCTACAGAGAGGAGAGGCTGTATGCACGGGTCCTAGAAAGCATTTAGTGAAAGGCATTGCTGAAATCAATCCCAGTTAACATCTAAGATACTTCCCTGTATGTTTGTATGTCTGTACCTGATAATTAAAACCATTATCCGCATACAAAGGTATCGTTGTCACCACTAAAAGAAAGACAAAGGACACTCGCCAGAATTTTCTGTAACCCCAACAGCCCCCTCCCCCACGCGTCTCGGATTAACAGTGCCCTTTTCACTTATTTTCCCTGTCTTATTTACCTTCTTGACATTGTTTTTTTAATGATAACTATGCTCTTAATGAATGTAGATTTAATGCATAAAATCTGCGTCAAAATAGTTTGTGCTTTGCTTTGGTATGAATCAACTTAGGTTTGAAAACCTACGATAAAGTTTGATAAAGTGTGATTTGGCTACTTGTGTTTTGAGGAAGTTTATTGCAGTCATCCCTGCTTTTGTAGGTAAAGTAGACATTCCATTCAGCCCAGTTTTGTTATAGATGGCCATTGTTTTTCTTACTGAATCTGCCAAAGATTCAGCACAAGAGATGTTGGGTTACTTTTTGGGGTAAAGTCATTTGTGAGGCCTAAAAATGATTTCTTTCTCAAGTATATATAAACATATAAATAAATATATCCCAGGGGATAGGGGAGAAAGAGTACTTCCCACGTATTCCCTGCGTGTCGTAGAATGCGACTAAAAGGGAAGAGAGCGGAGTGCTGGAAATCCTCCCCTCTCTCTTTTTTTCTGTTTTTTTTAATTTTCCAAAAAAAGGAACACAGAAGAGGGGCAGGTGAGGATATTCCCTCAAAGGACCAGTCCTCTGTTCTTAACGCTAGCTCGCTAATGCGGGAAATGGCAAATAGTGTGAAAGATAGTATTTTCCTTTGTCGCAGTCTCCCGCGTTAGCGAGTACCGCAAGGAAACAGACGAAAGAAATGCCCCAACCCACCCACATACACATGTATATACATACACGTCCACACATGCAAATGTACATACATCCATATCTCAACGTATACATATACACACACACACACAGACATATCCATATATACACACATGTACATAATTCATACTGTCTGCCTTTATTCATTTCCATCGCCACCTCGCCAAACATGAAATAACAAGCCCCTCCCCCCCTTATGACTGCGCGGTAGCGCTAGGAAAAGACAACAAAGGCCACACTCGTTCACACTCACTCTCTAGCTGTCATGGAATAATTCACGAAAACCACAGCTCCCTTTCCACATGCAGGCACCACAGAACTTTCCATGGTTTACCCCAGACGCTTCACATGCCCTGGTTCAATCCATTGACAGCACGTCGACCCCGGTATACCACATCGTTCCAATTCACTCTATTCCTTACACGCCTTTCACCCTCCTGCATGTTCAGGCCCCATTCACTCAAAATCTTTTTCACTCCATCTTTCCACCTAAAATTTGGTCTCCCACTTCTCCTCGTTCCCTCCACCTCCGACACATATATCCCCTTGGTCAATCTTTCCTCACTCATTCTCTCCATGTGACCAAACCATTTCAAAACACCTTCTTCTGCTCTCTCAACCTCATTTCTTTTATTACCACACATCTCTCTTACCCTATTAATACTTACTCGATCAAACCACCTCACACCACATATTGTCCTCAAACATCTCATTTACAGCACATCCACCCTCCTGCGCACAACTCTATCCATAGCCCACGCCTCGCAACCATACAACATTGTTGGAACCACTATTCCTTCAAAACAAACCCATCTTTGCTTTCCAAGATAATGTTTTCGACTTCCACACATTCTTCAAGGCTCCCAGAATTTTCGCCCCCTCCCCCACCCTATGATTCACTTCCGCTTCCATGGTTCCATCCGCTGCCAAATCCACTCCCAGATATCTAAAACACTTCACTTCCTCCAGTTTTTCTCCATTCAAACTTACCTCCTAACTGACTTGACCCTCAAACCTACTGTACCTAATAACCTTGCTCTTATTCACATTTCCTCTCAGCTTTCTTCTTTCATGCACTTTACCAAACTCAGTCACCAGCTTCTGCAGTTTCTCACATGAATCAGCCACCAGCGCTGTATCATCAGCGAAAAACAATTGACTCACTTCCCATGCTCTCTCATCCACAACAGACTGCATACTTGGCCTCTTTCCAAAACTCTTGCATTCACCTTCCTAACAACCCCATCCATAAACAAATTGAACAACCATGGAGACATCACACACCCCTGCCGCAAACCTACATTCACTGAGAACCAATCACTTTCCTCTCTTCCTACACGTGCACATGCCTTACATCCTCGATAAAAACTTTTCACTGCTTCTAACAACTTGCCTCCCACACCATATATTCTTAATACCTTCCACAGGGCATCTCTAACAACTCTATCATATGCCTTCTCCAGATCCATAAATGCTACATACAAATCCATTTGCTTTTCTAAGTATTTCTCACATACATTCTTCAAAGCAAACACCTGACCCACATATCCTCTACCACTTCTGAAACCACACTGCTCTTCGCCAATCTGATGCTCTGTACATGCCTTCACCATCTCAATCAATACCCTCCCATATAATTTCCCAGGAATACTCAACAAACGTATACCTCTGTAATTTGAGCACTCACCTTTGTCCCCTTTGCCTTTGTACAATGGCACTATGCACGCATTCCGCCAATCCTCAGGCACCTCACCATAAATCATATATACATTAAATAACCTTACCAAGCAGTCAACAATACAGTCATCCGCTTTTCTAATAAATTCTACTGCAATCATCCATACCCGCTGCCTTGCCAGCTTTCATCTTCCGCAAAGCTTTTACTACTTCTTCTCTGTTCACCAAATAATTTTCCCTAACCCTCTCACTTTGCACACCACCTCGACAAAAACACCCTATATCTGCCACTCTAATAAATAAATAAATATATATATATATATATATATATATATATATATATATATATATATATATATATATATATATATACATTTTCTTTTTTTTTTAAACTATTCGCCATTTTCCGCGTTAGCGAGGTAGCGTCAAGAACAGAGGACTGGGCCTTTTTTGGAATATCCTCACCTGGCCCCCTCTGTTCCTTCTTTTGGAAAATTAAAAAAAAAAACGAGAGGGGAGGATTTCCAACCCCCCGCTCCCTCGCCTTTTAGTCGCTTTCTACGACACGCAGGGAATACGTGGGAAGTATTCTTAATCCCCTATCCCCAGGGATAATATATATATATATATATATATATATATATATATATATATATATATATATATATATATATATATATATATATATATATATATATATATTATGGTGATGTGAGAAGGAGATGGAGTGAGTATTTTGAAGGTTTGTTGAATGTGTTTGATGATAGAGTGGCTGATATAGGGTGTTTTGGTCGAGGTGGTGTGCAAAGTGACAGGGTTAGGGAAAATGATTTGGTAAAGAGAGAAGAGGTAGTAAAAGCTCTGCGGAAGATGAAAGCCGGCAAGGCAGCAGGTTTGATGGTATTGCAGTGGAATTTATTAAAAAAGGGGTGACTGTATTATTGACTGGTTGGTAAGGTTACTTAATGTATGTATGACTTATGGTGAGGTGCCTGAGGATTGGCGGAATGCGTGCATAGTGCCATTGTACAAAGGCAAAGGGGATAAGAGTGAGTGCTCAAATTACAGAGGTATAAGTTTGTTGAGTATTCCTGGTAAATTATATGGGAGGGTATTGATTGAGAGGGTGAAGGCATGTACAGAGCATCAGATTGGGGAAGAGCAGTGTGGTTTTAGAAGTGGTAGAAGATGTGTGGATCAGGTGTTTCCTTTGAAGAATGTATGTGAGAAATACTTAGAAAAACAAATGGATTTGTATGTAGCATTTATGGATCTGGAGAAGGCATATGATAGAGTTGATAGAGATGCTCTGTGGAAGGTATTAAGAATATATGGTGTGGGAGGCAAGTTGTTAGAAGCAGTGAAAAGTTTTTATCGAGGATGTAAGACATGTGTATGTGTAGGAAGAGAGGAAAGTGATTGGTTCTCAGTGAATGTAGGTTTGCGGCAGGGGTGTGTGATGTCTCCATGGTTGTTTAATTTGTTTATGGATGGGGTTGTTAGGGAGGTAAATGCAAGGGTTTTGGAAAGAGGGGCAAGTATGAAGTCTGTTGGGGATGAGAGAGCTTGGGAAGTGAGTCAGTTGTTGTTCGCTGATGATACAGCGCTGGTGGCTGATTCATGTGAGAAACTGCAGAAGCTGGTGACTGAGTTTGGTAAAGTGTGTGAAAGAAGAAAGTTAAGAGTAAATGTGAATAAGAGCAAGGTTATTAGGTACATTAGGGTTGAGGGTCAAGTCAATTGGGAGGTAAGTTTGAATGGAGAAAAACTGGAGGAAGTAAAGTGTTTTAGATATCTGGGAGTGGATCTGGCAGCGGATGGAACCATGGAAACGGAAGTGGATCATAGGGTGGGGGAGGGGGCGAAAATCCTGGGAGCTTTGAAGAATATGTGGAAGTCGAGAACATTATCTCGGAAAGCAAAAATGGGTATGTTTGAAGGAATAGTGGTTCCAACAATGTTGTATGGTTGCGAGGCGTGGGCTATGGATAGAGTTGTGCGCAGGAGGATGGATGTGCTGGAAATGAGATGTTTGAGGACAATGTGTGGTGTGAGGTGGTTTGATCGAGTGAGTAACGTAATGGTAAGAGAGATGTGTGGAAATAAAAAGAGCGTGGTTGAGAGAGCAGAAGAGGGTGTTTTGAAGTGGTTTGGGCACATGGAGAGAATGAGTGAGGAAAGATTGACCAAGAGGATATATGTGTCGGAGGTGGAGGGAACGAGGAGAAGAGGGAGACCAAATTGGAGGTGGAAAGATGGAGTGAAAAAGATTTTGTGTGATCGGGGCCTGAACATGCAGGAGGGTGAAAGGAGGGCAAGGAATAGAGTGAATTGGATCGATGTGGTATACCGGGGTTGACGTGCTGTCAGTGGATTGAATCAAGGCATGTGAAGCGTCTGGGGTAAACCATGGAAAGCTGTGTAGGTATGTATATTTGCGTGTGTGGACGTATGTATATACATGTGTATGGGGGGTAGGTTGGGCCATTTCTTTCGTCTGTTTCCTTGCGCTACCTCGCAAACGCGGGAGACAGCGACAAAGTATAATAAAAAAAAAATATATATATATATATATATATATATATATATATATATATATATATATATATATATATATATATATATATATATATATATATATATATATATATACTACGGGTCGCTTTCGAATCCTAAGAGGGATGTCGGGCATCCTCTGCCACACGGTTAAAGACATAGCCACGAGTCACCCATCCGTTTTTTGCCTGCCACAACATTAGCTCGGTGGGGGAGCTTGGACCTCCATCTGTTGCTGCACCGGTGGCTGATCATTCGCTACTACTTGGGTAGAACACTAGAGAACGGCGGGAGATGATAAAAAAGAGGGAAGATAACATATGATGAATGTAGAAATAAAACGGAAATGAAGTAGATTGCAGCAAAAATAGGGAGAGATGGTACAAGAATTAGAATGTTAAATTGATCATGGAAAAGATAGAAGATCAAGCGTAAAAGATAAACAACCAAAGGGAATATGCAAATCAGATGCAGGAAAGTCGATAAGATGATAATTATGAATCGGAGAAAGATGATGAAATAAGTGGAAATCAGGAAACAAATGAGAGACGGATGTATACCATAAAGAATGGATACGGGGATACAGTAGAAACATATGTATGGAAAAAAAGTAGATACATAAGGAATACATTGGATATAAGAAATGAAACATAAAAATGTTCAAGTGGCAGAATGAAGAATATAGAACCGTGACAATGGGAGAATATTGATGAAAGCTGTTCATAAATGTTATGTGAGGCGGGTCACGTTGGAAGATACCCTCTCGCTCACATGTTGCTGGGGAGCTTAGCTTGTGAGGTGCGTGCATGTGTACCGTCAGAACGAGACTTGACGTGAACAACAGCTAAGATCTCGGGCCTCGAAGGTCAGGCTTGTGCGGAGGCAATGTTCTACATAAGTTCCAGAAGGTCATTTTGTTGGGAGGGCGAGGACTTAGGTAAAGTCCTGAAGGTTAGGTTAGAGGGAGGGCGAGGACGCAGTTCAGGTCTTGAAGGTCAAAATGTAGGGAAGGTGAAGATGTAGGTAAGGTTCGGATGGTCAGGTTGTAGGGAGTGCAAGGATGTAGGGAAGGTCCTAATGGTCAGACTACATGCAGGGTCAGGATGTAGAGAAGATCAAGGAAGGCAGAGGGCAGGTTGAACGCAACGATCTGAACGGATGGAAAGGCAAGGAGAACAGATGATGAGAGAGGGAGAGAGAGAGAGAGAGAGAGAGAGAGAGAGAGAGAGAGAGAGAGAGAGAGAGAGAGAGAGAGAGAGAGAGAGAGAGAGAGAGAGAGAGAGGGAGAGAGAGGGTGTGTGTGTGTATCACTGATATATCAGCTGACGTAGTATACGCCTTCGTAATGAAAATGCCAGGGAATATAATTAGACCACAACCCGAACCTAGGTACTACATGTCACTCTCTCTACACATTATCATCAACTACTGTACTTTCAGGTTTGCTGTATCACAGATGGCATACGTTGGAAACATCTTCAAAATATGCTGGCGTTTTGGTGGTTTCCAGGGATTTATGCTGCCACCTCGAAATTTACTTACAATGTACAATTCTACCTTTCAAATGTCTATATTCTTTACGCATACGGTCCTTGCAAAACGTTTCATTCGTTCAAAAATTGCAGTAGAGGAAGGAAAATACACATGTTGTGCTAGTGGGAATTTCAGCTGTAAAGTCGTCAACGTAGACCCAGGGCTGCGGGAGGCAGGAACCACGGACTATCGGTTTTCGATACAATATACTCCATACTTCTGGCGTGTCAGGTTCAGATATGTATATCAACAATCGGCGGGTGTGGAGGTAGCGGGTGTCTGGCCGGAGAAGAGGTCCTGGTTTGTCCGTGGTGACGAATTTATTGTGCTCTTGAGCGAGGGCGGGAGTGAAGGAGGTGGAGACCCGTGGGCATGGCTTCCCTCGCTATCTGCCTGATGTTGATTATGGACGGGCTGGTGAAAGCATAGTTGCCTTAGTTTCCACAACGCTTTACAAGGTTACCACGCACTGGAAAACAACCTGAATATGTATTACGTCTTAGAAGACGTAATGCTTAAGTATTTTTCCGAACTCGCTAGAACGGTCCAATTAAGGAGGAGATGGCAGAGGCACAAGTGGTCTTCCGCTGCAGCGCTCACCTCCACTTCTTAGACCCTGGAATCTGCAGCAGACAGGTCCATTCAACTAACCCACCAGGCTAGTGTAAACAGGGTGTGCCAGGCTACCTTTCCCAACTAACGCCAGGTACCCAAGCATCGACCCGAACGGGGTTCAGCAAATTTCTACCAGCGACTGATAGTATCTCACCACAAGATGTTCATTTATGTATTCTAAAACCGTGGAAATCTTGTCAGAACGGAATACTGTTTTCGGGAACAGATTATATTTAAGGAAATGCAGCTTTCTTCCTAGCAAATGCAATATTCCTCTCTATTGCTTTCATGTCTATTTTCATGCTCGTTTGGGTGCATAATTCAAGACCAGTTATTCTCTCTCTCTCTCTCTCTCTCTCTCTCTCTCTCTCTCTCTCTCTCTCTCTCTCTCTCTCTCTCTCTCTCTCTCTCTCTCTCTCTCTCTCTCTCTCTCTCTCTCTCTCTCTCTCTCTCTCTCTCTCTCTCTCTCTCTCTCTCTCTCAAGACCTAGATCTTCCTTTACATCGAAGTGGGTCAAACAGAAGCGGCTACTTGGTCACAGGCTATGAGGCAGCCGGGGCTTCACTTCTCCAACCAGCTGCTCCTCCCCCACCACACCCAACCTCACCCGCCTACCTCCGGGTCTGGGAGTCTGGTCCACCCATATGTTTGCCTTGAGTTAGGAAGGTTTGATAGTTGTCTATGATGTAAAATGGGTCGTATTCACGTCCATATTTCCTACTGTCATAAACCTGTGAGTTTCCTCATAAAGTACAATTTCGTGGAAGAACTAAAAAATAGCTTTCTGCAGATCTCTTCCATCAAGTATAGTTATAACCGAAAGAATATATCAATTGATGTTGTATTTCTCATTGATCTTAAACTGTATATAGAACAATTGTACTTTGTAGTTCATTTGGGTCTAAAATCACATTAAGTCTGCCTAAAGGTTTAAGTCATATTGAGTTCTGTAGTGGAAAGAATTGTATATATATTCCGTTGATGCAAGAAGAAAATTCCTCAACTTTATCTAATCTGTGATATATATTCTCCTACCCGTGTGGGAGGAGACAAGACTGGCCTTGTCCATCTGATCGTGTGTCTCTGTCCGTCTTGGCATAAGTCCAGGTGGCATTCTGTCCATCCGGCCAACATAATCTCTTCAAGCCTTGTGGAGTTTATGGAGCGGGGGTGTCCACTGTCTTCTGGTGGAGTTTATGGGGAGGGGGAGTCCACTGTCTTCTTGTGGAGTTTATGGGGCGGGGGTGTCCACTGTCTTCTTGTGGAGTTTATGGGGCGGGGGTGTCCACTGTCTTCTTGTGGAGTTTATGGGGAGGGGGTGTCCACTGTCTTCTTGAGGAGTTTATGGGGAGGGGGAGTCCACTGTCTTCTTGTGGAGTTTATGGGGCGGGGGTGTCCACTGTCTTCTTGTGGAGTTTATGGAGCGGGGGTGTCCACTGTCTTCTTGTGGAGTTTATGGGGCGGGGGTGTCCACTGTCTTCTTGTGGAGTTTATGGGGAGGGGGTGTCCACTGTCTTCTTGTGGAGTTTATGGGGAGGGGGTGTCCACTGTCTTCTTGTGGAGTTTATGGGGAGGGGGTGTCCACTGTCTTCTTGTGGAGTTTATGGGGAGGGGATGTGAACGGTCTTTTTGACGAAACTCTAATGACGACTGTTTGTTTTCTTATCTCTAGAAATACTCAAGTCAACGACTACCGCCCCAAACACGCTTGTGTCAGCCCAGCTTACTTCCTGAAGTTAATACTGGTGCACGCCTCATGCTGGTAACACTGCGTGGCGCGGTACCCTGGGATGAGGCAAAGGCGCCATATTTAAGAAAATCCTTCAAATGGAAGTGTAAAGTTTTCAGACCTGAACTAGAGACACTCTACAGGTGTAGACACTGCAAGACACCACCTGCACAGAACCGGTTTCGCATCTGGTGAGTCTGTGTGTCTGGTTTGCCTCGCGTACTTCATATTTTGCGACGTTGGGAAGAGGCGGGATCCGAGAGACGCAAAAACTTTTGAATATTCTGCAAGTTATGAAACGTTTGATACAGCAGACTGCTCCAAAAATGCTGGAAAGGCACTGGGGGGGAGAGAGAGAGAGAGAGAGAGAGAGAGAGAGAGAGAGAGAGAGAGAGAGAGAGAGAGAGAGAGAGAGAGAGAGAGAGAGAGAGAGAGAGAGAGAGAGAGACAGACAGACAGACAGACAGACAGATATAGCTATACAGAGAAAGGAAATACTGCTGTGTGGTAATGACTGCACACCAAAGGAGATTTGATGCCACAAAAGTTATAAAACTTATTGTTATGCACGGGAAGCGTAAAATGGCTTCACAGTTCTAGGGAAAGGAGCAGACTACAGTAAGTTAAAGAGTAACCAGACTACTTTCTCCAGTCTCATCCAGTACGTGTAGAGCAATACTAGTTTTCCTATTATTTAGAACTATTACGATGTCCATGGGACGACACTGTGAACCAAGATGGCCGGTAGCCAGATCTGGTTCATTATAAAATCATGAAACTGTGCACTTGAGGAAACTTAGAAACCACTGTTGCATTATATATATATATATATATATATATATATATATATATATATATATATATATATATATATATATATATATATATATATATATATATATATATATGGATAGAGTTGTACGCAGGAGGATGGATGTGCTGGAAATGAGATGTTTGAGGACAATGTGTGGTGTGAGGTGGTTTGATCGAGTAAGTAACGTAAGGGTAAGAGAGATGTGTGGAAATAAAAAGAGCGCGGTTGAGAGAGCAGAAGAGGGTGTTTTGAAATGGTTTGGGCACATGGAGAGAATGAGTGAGGAAAGATTGACCAAGAGGATATATGTGTCGGAGGTGGAGGGAACGAGGAGAAGTGGGAGAACAAATTGGAGGTGGAAAGATGGAGTGAAAAAGATTTTGTGTGATCGGGACCTGAACATGCAGGAGGGTGAAAGGAGGGCAAGGAATAGAGTGAATTGGATCGATGTGGTATACCGGGGTTGACGTGCTGTCAGTGGATTGAATCAGGGCATGTGAAGCGTCTTGGGTAAACCATGGAAAGCTGTGTAGGTATGTATATTTGCGTGTGTGGACGTATGTATATACATGTGTATGGGGGTGGGTTGGGCCATTTCTTTCGTCTGTTTCCTTGCGCTACCTCGCAAACGCGGGAGACAGCGACAAAGCAAAAAAGAAAAAAAAAAAAAAAAAAATATATATATATATATATATATATATATATATATATATATATATATATATATATATATATATATATATATATATATATATATATCTATTTATCTTATTTTGCTTTGTCACTGTCTCCCGCGTTTGCGAGGTAGCGCAAGGAAACAGACGAAAGACATGGCCCAACCCACCCCCATACACATGTATATACATACACGTCCACACACGCAAATATACATACCTATATATCTCAATGTACACATATATATACACACACAGACACATACATATACACCCATGCACACAATTCACACTGTCTGCCTTTATTCATTCCCATCGCCACCTCGCCACACATGGAATACCATCCCCCTCCCTCCTCATGTGTGCGAGGCAGCACTAGGAAAAGAGAACAAAGGCCCCATTCGTTCAGACTCAGTCTCTAGCTGTCATGCAATAATGCCCGAAACCACAGCTCCCTTTCCACATCCAGGCCCCACACAACTTTCCATGGTTTACCCCAGACGCTTCACATGCCCTGATTCAATCCACTGACAGCACGTCAACCCCGGTATACCACATCGATCCAATTCACTCTATTCCTTGCCCTCCTTTCACCCTCCTGCATGTTCAGGCCCCGATCACTCAAAATCTTTTTCACTCCATCTTCCCACCTCCAATTTGGTCTCCCACTTCTCCTCGTTCCCTCCACCTCTGACACATATATCCTCTTGGTCAATCTTTCCTCACTCATTCTCTCCATGTGCCCAAACCATTTCAAAACACCCTCTTCTGCTCTCTCAACCACGCTCTTTTAATTTCCACACATCTCTCTTACCCTTACATTACTTACTCGATCAAACCACCTCACACCACACATTGTCCTCAAACATCTCATTTCCAGCACCTCCACCCTCCTGCGCACAAGTATATCCATAGCCCACGCCTCGCAACCATACAACATTGTTGGAACCACTATTCCTTCAAACATACCCATTTTTGTTTTCCGAGATAATGTTCTCGACTTCCAAACATTCTTTAAGGCTCCCAGGATTTTCGTCCCCCTCCCCCACCCTATACTTCATATCATACTTTGTCGCTGTCTCCCGTGTTAGCGAGGTAGCGCAAGGAAACAGACGAAAGAATCGCCCAACCCACCCACATACACATGTATATACATACACTTCCACACACAGCACATATACATATCTATACATCTCAACGTATACATATATATACACACACAGACATATAAATATATACACTCCACGGGGAAAATGAAACACGAAAAGTTCCCAAGTGCACTTTCGTGTAATAATCACATCATCAGGGGAGACACAAGAGAGAAATATAAGTCAGTTGATATACATCGAAGAGACGAAGCTAGGAAGCCATTTGGTAACAATGTGATTGTCCAAAACATACCAAAACATGTTTACAAAATGGCGTCCTAGCTTCGTCTCTTCGATGTATATCATCTGACTTATATTTCTCCTTGTGTCTCCCCTGATGATGTGATTATTACACGAAAGTGCACTTGGGAACTTATCGTGTTTCATTTTCCCCGTGGACTCATAAGAATATCTTGATCACGCGCAAAATTGTGATCCTTTACAACATATATACACATGTACATAATTCATACTGTCTGCCCTTATTCATTCCCGTCGCCACCCCGCCACACATGAAATGACAGCCCCCTCCCCCGCGAGGTAGCATGACACATGACAGCTAGAGACTGAGTGTGAACGAATGTGGCCTTTGCTGTCTTTTCCTTGCGCTACATTGCGCGCACGCGTGGGGAGTGGGATGCCATTTCATGTGTTTCGGTGTGGCGACGAGAATGGATGAAGGAAGCATGTGTGAACAAGTACATGTGAATATATATCTATGCCTGTGTATGTGTACGTATGTATACGTTGAAATGTGTAGGTACGTATATGTGCGTGTGGTCGTTTATGTATATACATGCGTATGTGGTTTGGGTGGGCCATTTTTTCGTCTGTTTCCTTGCACTACCTCGCTATTTATATATATATATATATATATATATATATATATATATATATATATATATATATATATATATATTTTTTTTTTTTTTTTTTTTTTTTTATACTTTGTCGCTGTCTCCCGCGTTTGCGAGGTAGCGCAAGGAAACAGACGAAAGAAATGGCCCAACCCCCCCCCATACACATGTACATACACACGTCCACACACGCAAATATACATACCTACACAGCTTTCCATGGTTTACCCCGGACGCTTCACATGCCTTGATTCAATCCACTGACAGCACGTCAACCCCTGTATACCACATCGCTCCAATTCACTCTATTCCTTGCCCTCCTTTCACCCTCCTGCATGTTCAGGCCCCGATCACACAAAATCCTTTTCACTCCATCTTTCCACCTCCAATTTGGTCTCCCTCTTCTCCTCGTTCCCTCCACCTCCGACACATATATCCTCTTGGTCAATCTTTCCTCACTCATTCTCTCCATGTGCCCAAACCATTTCAAAACACCCTCTTCTGCTCTCTCAACCACGCTCTTTTTATTTCCACACATCTCTCTTACCCTTACGTTACTTACTCGATCAAACCACCTCACACCACACATTGTCCTCAAACATCTCATTTCCAGCACATCCATCCTCCTGCGCACAACTCTATCCATATCCCACGCCTCGCAACCATACAACATTGTTGGAACTACTATTCCTTCAAACATACCCATTTTTGCTTTCCGGGATAATGTTCTCGACTTCCACACATTTTTCAAGGCTCCCAAAATTTTCGCCCCCTCCCCCACCCTATGATCCACTTCCGCTTCCATGGTTCCATCCGCTGACTAGATCCTGAAATGTTACAGCTCCACCTCTAAAGAAAAGGAAACTGACGCTATTGTTGAAGAAAATGTAGAATCTCATAAATGATTGGCTTATTTTAGATGGGTAGTGAGCAGCGTCGATCGGAGTAAGATGCAATGTTTTGGGTATCAAGAGCAGGAGTACTAACCCAGCAGGAGGGAGGAGGAGCCCCTACAGTTTCAGAAAATGTAATGTTCCTGGTATCAAGGGTTGCTGTGCCACCCCTGCAGTAGGTAAAAGGGCAGCAACACCGCTACAGCAGCAGGGAAGAGTAGTCTGCCGGTGTCAGATGAAAATTTCTTGGTGTTAAGGACAACAAGGAAAGTGAACCCCGTTAGTGTTTGAAGATGAAGTGTTCCTGATGGTAAGGGCAGCGGCATCGCTCCAGCAAGCCTCTCTCCCGAGTCTGGCAATAACACGATGACTAGTTATATCTCCATCTGTTTGACCAGCCTTACCTCACTGTGTAGTCTTATATCCTGAAGCACGACGGTACGACACTTTAGCAAGGCGGTATGATTCTTACGGACGGCTGTATGACCCTTGATTACGGTGACCTGGCCTTGACCAGACCTTTCAGGGTCAGATTAAGGAGTGAGTCATCACAGTTAAGATTAGCGCCGTCGTCTTCAAGAGGTTCACATCTACAGACATTGTGTGCCTCTACTTACCTTACCATTTGTGCTTGACTTGTAATTAAACAGTGTATGAATAATCCAATGTTACAGCAACAGTCTCATCACAAGTAAAATGACGTATGAGAAGACCAATATACTTTCCCAACACTACCACAATTGGTGCTGTTGGTTCTGCTGGGTGCACAACCTACAGTCATGATGAAATACCGGAAACATAATCGTTCGTAGCTGACATAACTAGAATTACAAATGGCCAAGTTCGTCACTCAGTTTGAAATTTGACACAAGCTTTCAGGTTTACGTGCATACGTACTGCGCGGATAAATCTTTCTAATAATTTGATTTTTGCGAACTGATTTTGACCTACGTGAAGATTAGCAGAAAATTGTTAGAATAGAACTCACGATTCGTGTTAAAGCTTTCTGTTTAATTGTATCTTTAGATGTCAGGTATGGCAAGTTGGTAGTCCAAAGCAACTGAAGTATAGAAACCTCAAAACACTTGGACCATGAAAACGTGTTCTCTCTCTCTCTCTCTCTCTCTCTCTCTCTCTCTCTCTCTCTCTCTCTCTCTCTCTCTCTCTCTCTCTCTCTCTCTCTCTCTCTCTCTCTCTCTCTCTCTCTCTCTCTCTCTCTCTCTCTCTCGGTCGAAAAAAGTCATATGAGAAACCGTCCAAGTTGGTGCCAATAAAAGATGGAGATCAGAACGTCCACGTCGGTGGACATCGTTGATGGAAAGCAAAACGTGTTGGTTATGGATATAGTTGATGGAGACCAGGATGCCCTGATTTGTGGAGATGGTTGAAGGGAAACGAAATGTCCAGGTTTGTGAACATAGGTGATGGGAATCAGAATATAGGGTGGAGATCAGAACATCCAGAACTGCGGAAATAGATGGCGATCAGAAAATCCAGGTCTGTATACGTACAGGTAAAAATATCAGAATTCTACAGCCATTGTACATAAGGAACAACCATCAACCCTTCCTGACTCTGACATCCTGATGGATAAACTTGGCTCGCCTCCCCACATTTGGCTCCATCTCTGTATCTGCTCCTCTCCCGTCATCTGGCTTCGACACTACCCTGCCTCTCTCCTACCCACCTCCACTCTTCTGGTTCCGGCTCTAGCCTGCTCCTCTCCTGCCCGATTCCTCTTATCTGGATCCAGTTGTACCCTGCCCCTCTTCTGCCCATCTGTTCTTATCTGGAGCCTGTCCCGCCCTGCTCCTCTCCTGCCTGCCTCCTCTCATCGGGTCATCTGTGTTGACACCCGCCACTCTGCGTCCCCTCCTTCTTCGCCTCCTTCTGTCCCCCTCCTCATTTTGCCAAACTTTAAATCCGACCCTAGTCCCTCTGGGTCCCATTCCCTGACAAGTGTTGATACCAGCTTATGGACGTTCTGCTTTCCCTTCTAACCCTACCAAGTGTTGACAGCAACTCCCAGTATCTCTGTGTCTCATTCCCAGCAAAAATGTTAATAACCACCCCCAGCTTCTTTCGGTCCCTCCTCCCCTGTCAGTTGTTGACACAAGCTCGCAGCCCCTTTGGATCCCCTCTTCACCCTGTTAAGTGCTGGCGCTATTCCCCAGCTCCTTTTGGTCCCATCCCCAGCCCCTTTACGTTTCCTCCTCCCCATAACCCCCTAGCCCCTCTGGGTCCCCTTCCCCTGTGCCAAGCGTCGACACCAGACCTCAGCCGCTTTAGGTGCACTCCTTCCTCTGCCAAGTGTTGGCGCTAGATCATCTGGGTGTCATCTTCCGCCTACCGAGTGCTAATACCAGATCCCAGCCCCTTTGTGTCTCCTTTATCCCCTGTCAAGTGTTGTCACAAGTCCCCAGCTCCTCTCTTTTTTTCTTTATTAAGTGTTGACTCTAGCAGTCACATGGTCTCTCTGAGTCCTCTCCTTCACCTCCCTATGCCTGACATCAGCTCCTAGCCCCTTTGTGTCTCTTTCTCCCCGTGCCAAGTGTTGACACCAGCCCCCAGCCCCTTCTAGTCATCTCCCATGACAAATGATGACACAAGCTCCTCTCGGTCTTCTCCTCTGCCAAGTTTTGACACTATCCCTCCATCGACTTTGGATGCCTTCACTCCTGCCAAGTGTTGACACCAGTCTCCAGACCACAAGTTCCTCTCCTCACCTGCCAATATCCAGGTGCTGAGACACGGAAAATACAACGCTACAAACAGACTCGCCGCCAGTTTGCATGTTCAGAAAACTACGTGACTGTAAACATATGATACCCCAGTCACCAGTGACTGGTTCTTAGAATGATGAAGGGATAGAACGACTAGAAGTCGTTACATGAAATCATAGAAACTTATTAGGGATGATGTAGAGAAATATTTACGCCATAAACTGAATAAACCCCTCAGCTACCAGTAGAGAAATGACCATTCGATTACTAGTAATCGAATACCATTCGTCTCATGTTTATGAGCAACGGAGTCTACACCGGTCAGATCCTATCCGGCTCACATTTACGAGTAGTCAGCAATTTTACAGAACATACTGTCACACGTGGAGGTAAATGAACACAAATATACATAGATACATACTTGTTCGCCTTCTTCCATTCCCGATGCCATCCCATAGGAAACAACAGAAAGTACACGAAGGAAGGAAAAAAGATAACATGAATTTTCCTCTCTTCCCCCACACCTGATCGCCGGTCCCAGCGCCAGCGAGGTACCTCCAAGAAACAGTCAAAGAAAGGCCACATCCGATCACACTCATTGTGTAGCTGTCATGTGTAATGCACCGAAACCACATGTCCCTATCCACATCCAGGGCTCACAGATCTTTCCATGGTTTACCCCACACGTTTCACATGCCGTGGTTCACTCCGTTGACAGCACGCCGACCCTGCTATAGCACATAGTTCCAATTTACTCTATTCCTTGCACGCCTCTCACCCTCTTGGATGTTCAGGCTCCAGTCGCCCAAATTCTTTTTCACGCCATCTTTCCATCTCCAGTTTGGTCTCCCGCTTCTTCTTGTTCCTACCATTCTGACACATATATCCTCATATATCCTCTTTGTCAACCTTTCCTCATTTATCTCTCCATATGTCCAAACCATTTCAACACACGTTGTTTTCCTATCTCAACCACAATTCTATTAGCCCCACACATCTCTCTTACCATTTCATTCCTTACTTGATAGAACCACCTCACACCACGTATTGTCCTCAATTTCATTTTCCAATACATCCACCCTCCTCCCCAAAACCCCATTCTATAATCCATGCCTCACAACCATATGATATTGTTCGTACTACTATTCCTTCAAACATACCCATTTTTGCCTTTCGAGATAACGTTCCATCCTTCCACACATTCTTCATTACTCCCAGAACCTTCACCCCCTCCCCCACCCTATGACTCACTCCCGCTTACATAGATCCATTCACAGCCAAGTCCACTCCCAGATATCGTACGCACTTCACTCCCTCCAATTTTTCTCCATTTAAGCTTACATCCCAACTAACGTGTCCCTCAACCTTGCTGAACTTAGCTAATAACCTTGCTCTCATTCACATTCATTTTCAACTTTCTCCTTTCACACACACTTTCGAACTCAGTCACCAACTTTATAGTTCCTCATTCGAATCAGCTAACTGACTCACTTCCTAGGCTCTCTCATACCCAGCATACTGCATACCCTCACCTCTCTCTAAGACACTTGCAATTACCTCCCTCACCATACCATACATAAACAAATTTAACAACTATGGTGACATCGCACATCCCTACCGCAGACTGATCTTCACTGGGAACCATTCAGTCTCCTCTCTTCCACCCCTGTTAAAAACTTCTTTGCCTCTAGCAGCTTACCTCGCACACCATATATTCTTAATACCTTCCACAAAGGATCTCTGTCAACACTTTCATATGCCATCTCCGAATCAATGCCTCATACAAAGCCATCTGCTTCTCTTAAGTATTTATCACACACATTCTTCAAAGCAAACACCTCATTCACTCATTCTTTATCACTTCTGAAAAAGTACTGCTCCTCCCCAATCTGATGTTACATGCATGCTTCACTCTCCCAGTCATCATCCTCCCATACATCTTATCATGTATACTCTACAATTTTACGCCTGTAGTTTGAATCCTTCCCTTTATTCCCTTTGCCTTTATACATTGGAACTATTCATTCATTCCACCAATCCTCAGGCACTTCACCGTGATCGATACGTACAATGAATATTCTTAGCAACCAGTGAGCAACACAGTCACCCTTTCTCTTAATAAATTCAACCGCAATACCATCTACTCCCGCCGCCTTGCAGCTCTCCTTACGCAAGGTATTTACCACCTCTTCTCTCTTCATCAAACCACTCTCTATGACTCATTTCGCATGCCACCCAGACCAAAACACCCTACATCTGCAAGTCACTCATGAACAAATTGAAAAGTCCTTCAAAATGTGTGTGTGTGTGTGTGTGTGTGTGTGTGTGTGTGTGTGTGTGTGTGTGTGTGTGTGTGTGTGTGTGTGTGTGTATGTGTGTGTGTGTGTATAACGTCTCTACCAAGAGGCACGGCACCAAAGTTGGTAATGTCAAGAGTGACGGTGAGTGTAGGCGGGAGTGAGCCTCTTTATGTTGGGGAGGAGCAGCTTTACCCGGTATTGTGAGTATCATAACACCGTCTGGTGGGGAATCATCACCACTGGAGTCCATGGATGGCGTCTCCGTGGGTGTACCTCGGGGAAGTCTCCTGCTGGGGTACGAGGGTGGAGTCCCCGGATAGAGTGCCTAGACAGAGTCACAAAGGGGAGTCCTTGATGGGACTCTCCTGGCTGGGGACACTGGGGGAGCTCGCAAAAGGAGTTCTCAGGTAGAAGTCCAGGAAAAGTCTCCAAGTAGGACACTCGGAGGGAAACCCCAGGTGGAGATGCCACTTGGAATACCCGAATAAAGGCTCCAAGTGTGAAGTCCCCCAGGTGGAGTCCCCGTGTGATTTCCCCGTGTGATGTCTCCAGGGGATGTTCCTAGGAGGAGTTCATAAGTGGAGTTTCGGTTGGGGTGAATCCCAAGGTGGAATATCAGAGTGGATTTCTTTTGGAAAGTGCCCAGGTAGAGTTTCCAGTTGATATGCTAGTTGGAATCCTTGTGTGAAGCCCCTAAGGAATGTTCCCGAATGAAGGCACCGAGAGGAATCTTGGAGCGTGGTCTCAGGGGAAGTTCCCGGGTAGAATCACCGAGTGGAGTCCCGAGTAGAGTCATTCGGTGGAACTCCCGAGTGAACCTTCAGGAGTTGAGTCCCTGGATAGGTGTTCCTAGTGTGTAGACTCCAGGAGAAATTCCCGGATGGAGCTCCTTGTGGAGGGGAAAACCTTTTCAGGCCAGGAGCGTTCAAGTGGTTGAGGAGGCCACCACGAGTGGCGCCCGCGAGGGAGGAGAGGTGTTACTACTGACGTCAGGGTAGCAAACAGGGAGACAACCTCCTTTTGGATGTTGTCTGGGAGAACCTCACATGACCCTCCGGTGGTCCTCTCCTGACCTCGTGCTGGCCTCACATAACCCTCCACTGGTCCTCTCCTGACCTGGTGTTGGCCTCACTTGACCCCCACTGGTCCTCTCCTGACCTGGTGCTGGCCTTACATGACCCTCCACTGGTCCTCTCCTGATCTGATGCTGTCCTCACATGACCCTCCACTGGTCATCTTAGGTCCTGGCCCGGCCACAACGCCTCCTTCACACCATCATGTGAGTGGGCCCCTCTCATACTGTTGGTTTCATCCACTTCAAGTCACACCTCCCTCCTTTCTCCACCTTACTTCCTGCCTTCATTCCTCGGCTATGACAGTATTCCTTGTAATCCCTTCCTTTTCCTATAAGCTTTCCACGTCAGCAAGTTCCTCCTACTGCTGCATGGTGCTCCTATTTACTTATTTTCTTGTCTGCAGAGGAGCCTTCTTCTGTACTCTCTTAACATCATTTATAGAAATTAGGAGTTTAATGTACTTTTACCGTCTTCCAGCATGTAACTTCCTTAGAGAACATTAGGTCTTAACGTTAACCAGCTTCGTACAGTATTCCTTCATCTGTCAATCTGTTTCAACGTTTGTTTTCTTCCGTCGATTATTCTGTCTGTCCTTCCTGAGTGGTCTCTTCATCTTTACCGTACTGAATAATCTTCCTACCACTGCATGAGACCTGAAAAGATATGAATGAAAGGCTTCCAATAAATCAAAGCTTGGCCTGGTGGTTGGGGCGTGGTAATTCATTCTATCGAAAAAATCTGAAAAAAAAGATGGAACTGCTCCAGGAGACCGATTATCTGAACTGAGTTTATCATAACTCACTCAGTGATGATACATCAGGGAAAATCTCTAACAGACGTATCATTCACGCACCATCTTTAATTTTCATTGGCCTATGTTTAGCCATCAGAGAAGGAATATATATATATATATATATATATATATATATATATATATATATATATATATATATATATATATATATATATATATATATATATATATATATATTTTGTGTGATCGGGGCCTGAACATGCAGGAGGGTGAAAGGAGGGCAAGGAATAGAGTGAATTGGAGCGATGTGGTATACCGGGGTTGACGTCTGGGGTAAACCATGGAAAGCTGTGTAGGTATGTATATTTGCGTGTGTGGACGTATGTATATACATGTGTATGGGGGGGGGGGGTTGGGCCATTTCTTTCGTCTGTTTCCTTGCGCTACCTCGCAAACGCGGGAGACAGCGACAAAGTATAAGTAAGTATAAGTATATATGTATATATATATATATATATATATATATATATATATATATATATATATATATATATATATATATATATATATATATATATATATATATATATATATGGAGAAAAACTGGAGGAAGTAAAGTGTTTTAGATATCTGGGAGTGGATGTGGTAGCGGATGGAACCATGGAAGCGGAAGTGAATCATAGGGTGGGGGAGGGGGCGAAAATCCTGGGAGCCTTGAAGAATGTGTGGAAGTCGAGAACATTATCTCAGAAAGCAAAAATGGGTATGTTTGAAGGAACAGTGGTTCCAAAAAAGTTGTATGGTTGCGAGGCGTGGGCTATGGATAGAGTTGTGCGCAGGAGGGTGGATGTGCTGGAAATGAGATGTTTGAGGACAATGTGTGGTGTGAGGTGGTTTGATCGAGTAAGTAATGTAAGGGTAAGAGAGATGTGTGGAAATAAAAAGAGCGTGGTTGAGAGAGCAGAAGAGGGTGTTTTGAAATGGTTTGGGCACATGGAGAGAATGAGGGAGGAAAGATTGACCAAGAGGATATATGCGTCGGAGGTGGAGGGAATGAGGAGAAGTGGGAGACCAAATTGTAGGTGGAAAGATGGAGTGAAAAAGATTTTGTATGATCGGGGCCTGAACATGCAGGAGGGTGAAAGGTGTGCAAGGAATAGAGTGAATTGGAAGATGTGATATACCGGGGTCGACGTACTGTCAATGGATTGAACCAGGGCATGTGAAGCGTCTAGGGTAAACCATGGAAAGTTCCAAGGGGCCTGGATGTGGAAAGGGAGCTGTGGTTCCCGTGCATTATTACATGACAGCTAGAGACCGAGTGTGAACGAATAGGGCCTTTGTTGTCTTTTCCAACCAGTAATTTCCCTCACATCAGGAGTCGAGCCATAGGTCTGGCGTAGTGACCATAGGTCTGGTGACGTGACCAATCTAACCTAAAGTTTTACCTTCATTACGAAGTGAACTGAAATGTTCCGACCAGCGAGGCTGCACGGCCGTTACTCACCAGGCATTTCCTGCTTGAGGCAGGGAAGGATGGTGACGAGAGGTGAGTAATGATGATGGTGATCATCATCATCATCCTCAAGCAAGGATTGATGATAATGATGGTGAAGGGGAGGTGGTGATGCTCACGATGATGAGGAAGCGGTAGATGATGATGATAATGATGATGATGATAATGACGATGATGATGATGTTTATGGAAAGGAGGGGAATGGTCATCTTGATCAGGAGGAGATAGGATAATGATGTGATGATGATGATGATGATGATGATGATATGGGGGAAAAGGTGATATGGGAATGTAGAGTATGGTCAAGGTGATAATGAGGAAATGAGGGATAATGATGAGAATGATGATGATGGAAGGGTAATGAGGCTGATCATGGGGAGATTAGAGGGATGGTCATGATGATCATGAGGAGGCAAGGTATGATGATTTGGAGGTGGACGATGATGTTGGGGACTCCGGAACTAGGAATGATGATAATGATGATGATGATGATGATAATGATGATAGGGAGGTGGATCATGATAATGATGATGATTGTGATAATGATAAGGGGGTGAGGATGATGATGAAAGCTAAGGACGGAAAAATGATGAGTGGTGGGGGGAAGCTGAGGATGGAGATGTGGAGAAGATAGATGATGCTGGGGTGGCTAATGATGTAGATGATGACGACAGGAAGGCAGAGGATGAGGTTGATGATGAGAGATTGAGATTATGATGAAGATGATGGGATGAGAATAGCGACTGGGAGGAAGACTGACGATGATGATGACGATGATGATGATGATGATGATGATGATGTTGATGATGATGATGATGATGTTGATGATGATGATGATGGTGAGGAAGCAAATGATAATGATAGTGGTAGGAAGCGAGAAATAATGATGATGATGATGATGATGATGATGATGATGATGATGATGATGTTGATGATGATGATGATGGCGGGGAAGCAAATGATAAGGATAGTGGTAGGAAGCGAGAAATAATGATGACGATGATGATGATAATGGGAGGCGATGATAATGATTATGATGATGATGTTGGGAGGCGATGATAATGATTATGATGGTGGCGATAGGAAGCGGGAGATTGTGGGGTAGAGTGAAAGGTAACGAAAAGAAAAGGTGAAGAGAGCCTTAGTACTTAGTATTGAGAAGTAGAGAGAAAAGGGAGAAGGAGGAGGAGGAGGAGGAGGGGAAAGAGGAGGGGGAGGAGAAAGAGGAGGAGGAGGAGGAGGAGGAGGAGGAGGAGGAGGAGGAGGAGGAGGAGGAGGGGAAGTAGAAAAAGGAGAAAGAGGAAGATGAGGGGAGGAGAAGAAGGGAAGTAGTTGGAGGACCGAGGGGAGATCCTCAGTAAAGACCTGCTCTCTCCCCAAGTATATACTGACTTACCACCTCCAGCTCACTCCACTGTGTGACGATATACAAGGGGTAAAATGCTCAAATGGGCCAAATATTTAGCAGACAGTAGAATGGTAAGACATTAAATAATTACCGCCAGATGTTGTAAATGCACATACTTCATCGATTTCTTACAGACTTTGTATGGAACTATCCTCAAAAGTTTCATTTTTCATATCATAAACGGTTTATCTGTGTGTGTACATATCTTTGACAATAGATTTTACAATTCATACGATTAATATCTCTAAAAGGCTTAAAAGGCTAAGGCTCCGACACCATCTATAACACAACCTTAATCTGATATTTTGTGGTCTACTGATCTTCTTGCCTTCTTCATACACATGTGTGACTTGACCCATTCATTATGATGGATAAGGTATTTACTAGTGTCTATGTGTATTTGTCTGTTTGCTTCATTCCTGATTATGTTTTCATTCTTAAACTGGCAACATAGTGTTAATGTAAACATCTTAATTTTGTGCAATTTCACTTAAACACCATCTTCATCACACTTTTGGAAGCCAATGTACATAGAGAGAGAATCCACAACAGTTTAACTTGAATCCCTTCACCAGTAATGCTCGCTTGTCTATATACGGCTTCACACTTACGTATGTTACATTTTGGTCTCGTAGTATTTAGGGCAAATAATGCGGATAGAGAATCAAAGATATTCAAATTTCTGTAGCTGTAGTTAATGCAAGATCAAGAGCGGTGATTCTGGCGATGAGTTCATTTTGTAATAGGATGCCCATATATTTATAGAAACATTCTTCTTCAGTCTGTTACTACTGGATTGGGTTACAATGACAGCAATTACAGCCCTCACGGTGGCAGAGTTGAAAGAGTCGTCAGTATAGATACTCTGTCCCACATTGCTTTCATTCTGGAGATTCTATATGTGTTCTCTGGCTTTGTAAAGGTGTTGAAGGCGAAGATTGTGATGAATATCTTAGGTATACAGGTAACGCAAAGGAAGGTATCTACCAGGATGGCGGGAAATGATGTTTCTTAGTTATGGACAACTGATGTAGAGCAAACATTACCATATGGGTGGCTGTAATTTGTATCTATTTAGATTCGCTTTTTATGATATATGTGTTCTAACAGTTCGGCAGAGACAACACTGAGTGGACCATAAGGAAGAATCTTTAGTCCCACCAAGAGATTGATTTTAAACGTTCTGTCTTCAACGTTAGTTATGCTTAGTTCATCTTACATGGTAAGGACTTTAGTGAAATTAAGACAACCAGGTATAATACTGAAGGCATTTTTTTTATATCTTTTCTGGTCTGTCAGTGTCTTTGCTGTTATGTAGGACCAAAGCCATCCTCTCTGGATCACTCCCACACGCCCCATCTCCTGCGCACTTCCGGATCACCGTGGCCACAGGCCAACTGAGGCCTCTCTTCCCCTGGTTCCTCTCAGTCCCAACAAAGCCTTTAGAACGCCGCATTCTATACGGTTTCATAACCCCTCCCTCTCTGCTCCTCGAGCTTCTCACTGTAAACCCCCCACCTCTCTCTCTCTCTCTCTCTCTCTCTCTCTCTCTCTCTCTCTCTCTCTCTCTCTCTCTCTCTCTCTCTCTCTCTCTCTCTCTCTCTCTCTCTCTCTCTCTCTCTCTCTCTCTCTCTCTCTCTCTCTCTCTCTCTCTCTCTCTCTCTCTCTCTCATCTTCTTATCCACCTCCATTCCTTATACATATTCTTTATCAACCTCTACTCTATAGTCACGCTTCCTAACTACAAACTGGTGGTGATTACTTCCTTCGTCGCTTAGGTCCAGTTCCTTAGCCTCTCTTGGCGACCAAAGCTCCTGTTGACCTACAACCAACTTCAACCCCTTCAGTCGCCCCCGGAAGTCCTGGCCAAGAATGCTTTAATAGCAATATCATCTGGCTGTACCGCTCAGTGTAAAAGAGTGTAGTAAACCTATATGTATGTGTATACTGTGTACATATTTCCGCAGACACTGTGTTCTCCTTACTGGCATCTGTCACCCTCACCCATCATTGTAGCGGGTTCCAGCCCCGGGCACAGGCAGATATCACTGCCACACTCCCCCCCTTAACATCATTAAGTCACACATTTCCTGCACTTTCAACTGACATTACTCCATACCATGAGGTGACAGCTATCAACATCACCTGCTGACACCTTTCTACCGTTGATATCACTTTATACCGCCAGCTGGCAGCCATCTACATCGTCAGCTGAGTTTCTCCACTCATCTTTTTCACCATTCTGTACACAGGGTTGACACCCGCTTCCTCCTGGAAACGTAACAGCATTGCCACACTGCCAACTGACGCCTTCTCTGAACCCGGAGCTGAAACCACTCCCGCAGTGCGATGCGATTTAACTTCCCACACATCTCAGGCTAACAACACTCAGTCCTTGTTCCCGTCTTTTCTAAGACAAAACTTTCCTGAGTACTGAGCACAGCACTTGTCTCATCCTTCCTCCTCCTCCACACACAGCACTTCTCTCATCCTTTATCCTCCTCCAGACACTGCACTTCTCTCAGCCCTTATCCTCCTCCAGATACAGCACTTTTCTCATCCTTCGTCCTCCACCAAACACAGCACTTCTCTCATCCTTCGTCCTTCTCCAGATACAGCACTACTCGCAACCTTCGTCTTCCTCCAGATACAGCATTTCTCTCATCCTTCGTCCTCCTCCACACACGACATTTCTTTCCTCCGTCATCACAAACGCACGTCAAGGTTTAGGGGCATCTTTTAAGACTCCCGGAAATATCTTCTTTAATCTCAAAAAAACTCTGACAAAATTCCTCCGGCGAAGCCTTCTGAACTGTCTTCAACACTTGGGAAGAAAGAAAAACAAGACATGTTAAGCGAAACCTCCACCCATTCTCTCTTCTTTTTCATCTGCTCTCTCTCTCTCTCTCTCTCTCTCTCTCTCTCTCTCTCTCTCTCTCTCTCTCTCTCTCTCTCTCTCTCTCTCTCTCTCTCTCTCTCTCTCTCTCTCTCTCTCTCTCTCTCTCTCTCTCTTGCTACTTTAGAATAAGCCACAAATCGTTACCACCCTGAACGCAAATTGCTATAACTTCTACAATTAATACAACACACAATCAGCTAGCAGCTTCCCTCCTCGGCTGTGCGTCCTGGACTGGTGGCCAGTGGTACAACACACCCATACCTTTCCCCTTTTTTCTTATGGTAAATGAAATACCACGGGCATCTGAATACCCTAACCATAGCTATCTTATATACATATCATATATACATATTATATATGCGTATACAGACAGACAGACAGACACGCTACAAATGACTGTTTAAAATGGAAGAGTCATGTTAGCACTCATCAATTCTTCATACCATCTGTACCTTCTCCGACAACTTAAATCACTAAGCATACAACCATTTCATCTTTAAATCAAGAATATCTATACCATCTTCATTCGACTTAAACTTACCTACGCCTCCCACCCTGGTCATCCTCACAGACAGTTATACGGAGGAGATAGCAGGAAAAAATGCAGTAAAGGGCATGTAGAATCATCCTGGGCCCTTCTTGCACAACTTACTAACAGGGTCTCACCATGCTGAACCTGTCTACACTTTCCGACCAACACCGGCAGCTCACACGGCGGTTTAGTTATAAACTGCTAACACACCTCCGCCACAGAAAGTACCCCATGACGCCCTCTCCACCATGGACAGCCGTTCCTCACCAAAATCGACTTGTTCTAATCACAGTTTGTACACACAAATATAAGAACAGCGCTATACCTATCATTGTGAACGTTCTAAGCAATTCATAAAAAGGTGCATAACTATGCAAATGAACATCTCACTTATCTGATAGGTTATATTGTACGTAAGTTACTGTGCGACCGTAATTTTTCACCACTAGGTGTCCAACCAAGGTCATCATGTATATACCATACTAGTCAATCTGTAAAGATCCCTGTATAACTACCACCCTGTCTGTCCAGATGCAATTTACCCAAAGTATATCCAAAGTATGGATATACTCAACTCAACTTGATCTTAGATTCTTTAAATATTTTCCAGTGGCTTCTTAGCAACGCCCCTTCTTTTATATATCAATTGATCGTTCTACGTCTTCTATCTCATTCTTGTATCTCCCGTGACGATGTGATCCTTACATGAAAGTGCGATACCCATCTTAACATGTTACATTTTTCTGGGTGTTGGGGGTTTTTATGTTCTATGAAGGTGAGTGTTCATATGCACTTTTGTTTCCATTCATATACCTCCGCGTTGTACAGTTAGGTTTGGTTAAATGCTATCTGCTGGCCGTGTGAGCCTGATGGGAAATGACCGGTGTAGACCCCGTTGCTCACCAACGTGAGACGATGGGTATTCGAGTATATAACATTCGAATAGTCATTTCCCTATTAGGGGCGATCATAGCTTAGCGGCAGCGCTCCCGCCTGTTACACAATGGTCACGGGTTCGATCCAGGCTGTTGGAGGTTTGTATGTTCCATGAAGGTGCGCGTTCATATGCACTTTGTTCGTTTATATATGTGTAATGTATTTATTTTCATTTATTCATTATACTTTGCCGCTGTCTTCCGCGTCAGCGAGGTAGCGCAAGGAAACACGAGAGAATGACCCCACCCACCCACCCACACACACATGTATACACATGAACGCCCAAACACGCACATAAATATACATATACATTTCAATGTATACATACATGTACATACAAAGACATACATATATACACATGTACATTCAAACACATACATATATACACATGTACATATCCATACTTGCTGCCTTCATCCTTTCTTGTCGCCACCCTACCACGTACGAAACAGCATCCAACCCCTGCCCTCTGTCAAGCAAGGCAGCGTCAGAAAAGGATAAAAAAGGCCACTTTCGCTCACAATAAGTCTCTAGCTGTCATGTCTAATGCATCGAAACCACAGCTACCTTTCCACATCCAGGCCCCACAGACCTTTCCAAGGTTTACCACAGACACTTCACATGCCCTGGATCAATCCATTGACAGCACGTCGTCCCCAGTATACCAAATCGTTCCAATTCACTCTATTCCTAGCGCGCCTTTCACTCTCCTGTATGTCAGGCCTCGATCGCTCAAAATCTTTTTCACTCCATCCTTCACCTCCAATTTGGTCGCCCGCTTCTACTTCTTCCCTCCCCCTCTGACACATATATCCTCTTTGTCAATCTTTCCTCACTCATTCTCTCCATGTGTCCAAACCATTTTAACTCACCCTCTTCTGCTCTCTCAACCACACTTTTTATTACCAAACATCTCTTTTACCCTTTCATTGCTTACTCGATCAAACTACCTCACACCCAATTTGTCCTCAAACATTTCATTTCCAACACATCCACCCTCCTCCGCACAACCTTATCTATAGCCCGTGCTATAGATCCCTTCAAACATACCCATTTTTGTTCTCAGGGATAACGTTCTCGCCTTCGACACATTCTTCAACGCTCCCAGAACCTTTGCCCTCTCCTCTACCCTGTGACGCACTTCTGCTTCCATGGTTCCATCCGCTGTTAAATCCACTCCAAGATATCTAAAATACTTCATTTCCTCCAGTTTTTCTCCATTCAAACTTACACATGACAGCTAGAGACTGAGTGTGAACGAATGTGGCTTTTTTTGTCTTTTCCTAACGCTACTTCGGAAATGGAAGAAGACAGCGAATATGTACATGTGTATATATGTATATGTCTCTGTATTATCATGTATGTATATGTAGAAATCTATAGGTATGTATGTGTGCGTGTGTGGGCACACCCACATACACACACACACACACACACATATATATATATATATATATATATATATATATATATATATATATATATATATATATATATATTTTTTTTTTTTTTTTTTTTCTTTGTCGCTGTCTCCCGCGTTTGCGAGGTAGCGCAAGGAAACAGACGAAAGAAATGGCCCAACCCACCCCCATACACGTGTATATACATACACGTCCACACACGCAAATATACATACCTACACAGCTTTCCATGGTTTACCCCAGACGCTTCACATGCCTTGATTCAATCCACTGACAGCACGTCAACCCCGGTATACCACATCGCTCCAATTCACTCTATTCCTTGCCCTCCTTTCACCCTCCTGCATGTTCAGGCCCCGATCACACAAAATCTTTTTCACTCCATCTTTCCACCTCCAATTTGGTCTCCCTCTTCTCCTCGTTCCCTCCACCTCCGACACATATATCCTCTTGGTCAATCTTTCCTCACTCATTCTCTCCATGTGCCCAAACCACTTCAAAACACCCTCTTCTGCTCTCTCAACCACGCTCTTTTTATTTCCACACATCTCTCTTACCCTTACGTTACTTACTCGATCAAACCACCTCACACCACACATTGTCCTGAAACATATCATTTCCAGCACATCCACCCTCCTGCGCACAACTCTATCCATAGCCCACGCCTCGCAACCATACAACATTGTTGGAACACTATTCCTTCAAACATACCCATTCTTGCTTTCCGAGATAATATTCTCGACTTCCACACATTCTTCAAGGCTCCCAGTATTTTCGCCCCATCCCCCCCTATGATTCACTTCCGCTTCCATGGTTCCATCCGCTGCCAGATCCACTCCCAGATATCTAAAACACTTTACTTCCTCCAGTTTTTCTCCATTCAAACTTACCTCCAATTGACTTGACCCTCAACCCTACTGTACCTAATAACCTTGCTCTTATTCACATTTACTCTTAACTTTCTTCTTTCACACACTTTACCAAACTCAGTCACCAGCTTCTGCAGTTTCTCACATGAATCAGCCACCAGCGCTGTATCATCAGCGAACAACAAATGACTCACTTCCCAAGCTCTCTCATCCACAACAGACTTCATACTTGCCCCTCTTTCCAAAACTCTTGCATTCACCTCCCTAACAACCCCATCCATAAACAAATTAACATCACACACCCCTGTCGCAAAACTACATTCACTTAGAACCAATCACTTTCCTCTCTTACTACACGTACACATGCCTTACATCCTCGATAAAAACTTTTCACTGCTTCTAACAACTTGCCTCCCACACCATATATTCTTAATACCTTCCACAGAGCATCTCTATCAACTCTATCATATGCCTTCTCCAGATCCATAAATGCTACATATAAATCCATTTGCTTTTCTAAGTATTTCTCACATACATTCTTCAAAGCAAACACCTGATCCACACATCCTCTACCACTTCTGAAACCATACTGCTCTTCCCCAATCTGATGCTCTATACATGCCTTCACCCTCTCAATCAATACCCTCACATATAATTTACCAGGAATACTCAACAAACTTATACCTCTGAAATTTGAGCACTCACTCTTATCCCCTTTGCCTTTGTACAATGGCACTATGCACGCATTCCGCCAATCCTCAGGCACCTCACCATGAGTCATACATACATCAAATAACCTCACCAACCAGTCAACAATACAGTCACCCCTTTTTTTAATAAATTCCACTGCAATACCATCCAAACCTGCTGCCTTGTCGGCTTTCATCTTCCGCAAAGCTTTTACTACCTCTTCTCTGTTTACCAAATCATTTTCCCTAACCCTCTCACTTTGCACACCACCTCGACCAAAACACCCTATATCTGCCACTCTATCATCAAACACATTCAACAAACCTTCAAAATACTCACTCCATCTCTTTCTCACATCACCACTACTTGTTATCACCTCCCCATTTGCGCCCTTCACTGAAGTTCCCATTTGCTCCCTTGTCTTCCGCAATTTATTTACCTCCTTCCAGAACATCTTTTTATTCTCCCTAAAATTTAATGATTCTCACCTCAACTCTCATTTGCCCTCTTTTTCACCTCTTGCACCTTTCTCTTGACCTCCTGTCTCTTTCTTTTATACATCTCCCACTCAATTGCATTTTTTTCCCTGCAAAAATCGTCCAAATGCCTCTCTCTTCTCTTTCACTAATAATCTTACTTCTTCATCCCACCACTCACTACCCTTTCTAATCAACCCACCTCGTACTCTTCTCATGCCGCAAGCATCTTTTGCGCAATCCATCACTGATTTCCTAAATACATCCCATTCCTCCCCCACTCCCCTTACTTCCATTGTTCTCACCTTTTTCCATTCTATAATCAGTCTCTCCTGGTACTTCCTCACACAAGTCTCCTTCCCAAGCTCACTTACTCTCACCACCCTCTTCACCCCAACATTCACTCTTCTTTTCTGAAAACCCATACAAATCTTCACCTTAGCCTCCACAAGATAATGATCAGACATCCCTCCAGTTGCACCTCTCAGCACATTAACATCCAAAAGTCTCTCTTTCGCGCGCCTATCAATTAACACATTATCCGATAAAGCTCTTTGGCCATCTCTCCTACTTACATGCTTATACTTATGTATATCTCTCTTTTTAAACCAGGTATTCCCAATCACCACTCCTTTTTCAGCGCACAAATCTCCAAGCTCTTCACCCTTTCCATTTACAACACTGAACACCCCATGTACACCAATTTTTCCCTCAACTGCCACATTACTCAACTTTGCATTCAAAGCATTCATCACTATAACCTGGTCTCGTGCATCAAAACTACTAACACACTCACTCAGCTGCTCCCAAAACACTTGCTTCTCATTATCTTTCTTCTCATGCCCAGGTGCATATGCACCAATGATCACCCATCTCTCTCCATCCACTTTCAGTTTTACCTAGATCAATCTAGAGTTTACTTTCTTACGCTCTATTACATACTCCCACCACTCCTGTTTCAGAAGTATTGCTACTCTTTCCCTTGCTCTTGTCCTCTCACCGACACCAGACTTTACTCCCAAAACATTCCCAAACCACTCTTCCCCTTTACCCTTGAGTTTCATTTCCCCTAGAGCTAAAACATCCAGGTTCCTTTCCTCAAACATACTATCTATCTCTCCTTTTTTCTGATCTCGCTTACATCCACACACACACACACACACACACACACATATATATATATATATATATATATATATATATATATATATATATATATATATATATATATACATATATATATATATATATATATATATATATATATATATTATCCCTGGGGATAGGGGAGAAAGAATACTTCCCACGTATTCCCTGCGTGTCGTGGAAGGCGACTAAAAGGGGAGGGAGCGGGGGGCTGGAAATCCTCCCCTCTCGTTTTTTTTTTTAAATTTTCCAAAAGAAGGAACAGAGGGGGCCAGTTGAGGATATTCCAAAAAAGGCCCAGTCCTCTGTTCTTAGCGCTACCTCGCTAACGCGGGAAATGGCGAATAGTTTAAAAGAAAGAAAAGATATATATATATATATATATATATATATATATATATATATATATATATATATATATATATATATATATATATATATGTATATATATATATATATATATATATATATATATATATATATATATATATATATATATATATATATATATATATATATATATTTTCACATATTGGTTGGAAAGGATCACAATTTTTCGTGTGTTCAAGTATCATCCTAAGAGTCCACAGGGAAAATAAAACACGATAAGTTTCCAAGTGCGCTTTCGTGTAATCGCATCATCAGGGGAGACACAAGAGAGAAACATAACAGTCAGTTGATATACAACGGAGAGACATAGTTCGAACGCCATATGGTAAACATGCGATTGTCCACGACAGACAACGAGCGTATCATAAACTTATTATTTTACAAATCTTAGCAACTATAAAGTTTTCAAAGTTGTGTAGACCATCACTTATATTAAGATTAAAATTCTTTGTGCATCTAATATAGAAGATTCAATGATATTTCTCGTGGTAATAGAGTTAGAGTTAGTAACTGAGATGGCATTACTCCAGTCAATACAATGATCACAGTTTTTAACGTGATTAAACAAGGCATTCTTGTCCCGTTCCTATACTATGTTTATGTTGTTTATTTCTAACAAGACGATCCTTACCAGTCTGCCCAACATAAAACTCATCACGTTTTCTATATGGCACTTTATAGATGCATCCAAGAGAATTATTTGAATTCCTGATTAGGATATTCTTTATAGTATTATTGTGGCTGAAGGCAACATTTACGTTAAAGGATTTAAGCAATGTGGTAAGTAAAGTACAATTATTGTTAAAAGGGAGAACTAAAAGATTCTTGGTATCAATGGGAGGTTTGGGCTCCATTCTATGAATTTATTTGTTAGCTAACTCAAGCGATTTATCAATGGAAGATCTAGGGTACTTAAACTTAGATCGAATTGAATATATCTTCTCAAACTCATCATCAATATCCTCTGGACTGCAAATACGTAATGGCCTAAGGAACATAGGCTGAAATTATGATAATTTAAGTCTGTCATGTTGAGATGAGTAACAATGGATGTATGAGCTTACATTGGTAGGTTTTCTGTATATGCTAAAATTACACTTGTTTCCTTGCTTATGGATCATGCAATCTGAAAATGGTGACATACCATTATTTTCATTTTCTACAGTAAATTTGATGGAAGCTACTAGATTGTTAAGTAAGGGGAGAAATATTTGTAAATTTTCATTTGTTGGCCAAACACAAAGAACATCATCTACATACCTAAACCAAATTGCATTATAAGTTAAGATATCCTTTAGTAATTTTGTTTCAAAAAATTCTATATAAAGATTACTTAGCACAGGTGAAAGAGGGTTACCCATTGCCATACCAGATTTTTGAGCATGATATTCTCCACTGAATTGAAATACACATTCTTTTATACACAATTTTATCAGTTCAATGATAATAGACTTTGAAACAGGTAAATAGATAGCATCTAAGACATCAAATAAACATTCTAAAAGATCATCAACTGGAACTTTTGTGAAAAGTGAGGAAACATCAAAACTAAAAAGTTTGAAATCAAAATTAACATTGATATTGTTAAGCTTGTTAACTAAATTTACATTGTTTATGATACTAGAATTTGATATCTTACCCACTAAAGGGCTTAATATAGAAACTAACCATTTTGACAGTCTATATGTGATGGAGCTTACTGAACTCACTATAGGTCTTGCTGGAAAATTTTGTTTATGTGTTTTGATAAGTCCATACATATATGGCAATGAAGGGGACAAAGATGACAAACTTTTGATAAGAGAATCATTACCTTTCAACAACAACTTCAGTTCTTTATTGAAATGGGAATTATCTGCTTCTAGGAGATTCTTACTGCGTATTGAATATGTTGTGTCATCGTTTAAAAGATCATTCATTTTAGATGATTACTTTTGTCCATAACCACACCAGGTTATCCTTATCTGCTTTAGTAATATGTATGTCATTGGCTTTTTTACGGTGTTAATAGCTCTTATAAATCTTATAGGGCAAGTAGGTACCAGTGGTTTTGACAAACTGGCATGCACTAAACCCTTACAGTAATTTAACTAATGATGAAATTAGGTGTGTCTGGGACCGCTTTTCTTATCTTTAACGTTTTTGTCAATTCTCTCACAATGATGTGCTTAATGATAGGATGGGAATTAAAGTTGCCTGGGGACAAATCAAAGTTCTTAGAATTAGCCATTAAGACAGATATATACATTGGCCAGACCGGCAAAACTGTTAACTGAGTGATACTATTGACAACGTCAAGCAATATCCAGGGATAACTACGAAAAATGAGATCGCTAAACACTACCATGAAAACAATCAAACTGAAAAATCCAGTTATTCTATTTCCTTTAGCTTATCATGTCACCCACAACGTCATTGAATCTGCCATATATATATATATATATATATATATATATATATATATATATATATATATATATATATATATATATATATATATATATATATATATATATATATATATATATATATATATATATATATATATATATATATATATATATATATATATATATATATATATATATATATATTTTTTTTTTTTGCTTTGTCGCAGTCTCCCGCGTTTGCGAGGTAGCGCAAGGAAACAGACGAAAGAAATGGCCCAACCCATCCCCATACACATGTATATACATACGTCCACACACGCAAATATACATACCTACACAGCTTTCCATGGTTTACCCCAGACGCTTCACATGCCCTGATTCAATCCACTGACAGCACGTCAACCCCGGTATACCACATCGATCCAATTCACTCTATTCCTTGCCCTCCTTTCACCCTCCTTCATGTTCAGGCTCCGATCACACAAAATCGTTTTCACTCCATCTTTCCACCTCCAATTTGGTCTCCCACTTCTCCTCGTTCCCTCCACCTCCGACACATATATCCTCTTGGTCAATCTTTCCTCACTCATTCTCTCCATGTGCCCAAACCATTTCAAAACACCCTCTTCTGCTCTCTCAACCACGCTCTTTTTATTTCCACACATCTCTCTTACGCTTACGTTACTTACTCGATCAAACCACCTCACACCACACATTATCCTCAAAAATCTCATTTCCAGCACATCCATCCTCCTGCGCACAACTCTATCCATAGCCCACGCCTCGCAACCATACAACATTGGTGGAACCACTCTTCCTTCAAACATATCCATTTTTGCTTTCCGACATAATGTTCTCGACTTCCACACATTCTTCAAGGCTCCCAGGATTTTCGCCCCCTCCCCACCCTATGATCCACTTCCGCTTCCATGGTTCCATCCGCTGCCAGACCCACTCCCAGATATCTAAAACACTTTACTTCCTCCAGTTTTTCTCCATTCAAACTTACCTCCCAATTGACTTGACCCTCAACCCTACTGTACCTAATAACCTTGCTCTTATTCACATTTACTCTTAACTTTCTTCTTTCACACACTTTACCAAACTCAGTCACCAGCTTCTGCAGTTTCTCACATGAATTAGCCACCAGCGCTGTATCATCAGCGAACAACACTGACTCACTTCCCAAACTCTGTCATCCCCAACAGACTTCATACTTGCCCCTCTTTCCAAAACTCTTGCATTTACCTCCCTAACAACCTAACAAAATATATATATTTTCTATTATACTTTACCGCTGCCTCCCGCGTTAGTGAGGTAGCGCAAGGACACAGTAGAAAAAATGGCCCAACTCACCCACATACACATGTATATACATATACGTCCACACACGCACATAAACATACCCATACATTTCAACGTATACATATACATATATATAGAAAGGGTAGTGAGTGGTGGGATGAAGAAGTAAGTGTATTAGTGAAAGAGAAGAGAGAGGCATTTGGACGATTTTTGCAGGGAAAAAATGCAATTGAGTGGGAGACGTATAAAAGAAAGAGACAGGAGGTCAAGAGAAAGTTGCAAGAGGTGAAAAAGAGGGCAAATGAGAGTTGGGGTGAGAGAGTATCATTAAATTTTAGGGAGAATAAAAAGATTTTCTGGAAGGAGGTAAATAAAGTGCGTAAGACAAGGGAGCAAATGGGAACTTCAGTGAAGGGCGCAAATGGGGAGGTGATAACAAGTAGTGGTGATGTGAGAAGGAGATGGAGTGAGTATTTTGAAGGTTTGTTGAATGTGTTTGATGATAGAGTGGCAGATATAGGGAGTTTTGGTCGAGGTGGTGTGCAAAGTGCGAGGGTTAGGGAAAATGAGTTGGTAAACAGAGAAGAGGTAGTAAAAGCTTTGCGGAAGATGAAAGCCGGCAAGGCAGCAGGTTTGGATGGTATTGCAGTGGAATTTATTAAAAAAGGGGGTGACTGTATTGTTGACTGGTTGGTAAGGTTATTTAATGTATGTATGACTCATGGTGAGGTGCCTGAGGATTGGCGGAATGCGGGCATAGTGCCATTGTACAAAGGCAAAGGGGATAAGAGTGAGTGCTCAAATTACAGAGGTATAAGTCTGTTGAGTATTCCTGGCAAATTATATGGGAGGGTATTGATTGAGAGGGTGAAGGCATGTACAGAGCATCAGATTGGGGAAGAGCAGTATGGTTTCAGAAGTGGTAAAGGATGTGTGGATCAGGTGTTTGCTTTGAAGAATGTATGTGAGAAATACTTAGAAAAGCAAATGGATTTGTATGTAGCATTTATGGATCTGGAGAAGGCATATGATAGAGTTGATAGAGATGCTCTGTGGAAGGTATTAAGAATATATGGTGTGGGAGGCAAGTTGTTAGAA
>NC_092243.1:17752195-17984695 GCF_036320965.1 Panulirus ornatus | reverse complement strand
ATGCCTTACATCCTCGATAAAAACTTTTCACTGCTTCTAACAACTTTCCTCCCACACCATATATTCTTAATACCTTCCACAGAGCATCTCTATCAACTCTATCATATGCCTTCTCCAGATCCATAAATGCTACATACAAATCCATTTGCTTTTCTAAGTATTTCTCACATACATTCTTCAAAGCAAACACCTGATCCACACATCCTCTACCACTTCTGAAACCACACTGCTCTTCCCCAATCTGATGCTCTGTACATGCCTTCACCCTCTCAATCAATACCCTCCCATATAATTTACCAGGAATACTCAACAAACTTATACCTCTGTAATTTGAGCACTCACTCTTATCCCCTTTGCCTTTGTACAATGGCACTCTGCACGCATTCCGCCAATCCTCAGGCACCTCACCATGAGTCATACATACATTAAATAACCTTACCAACCAGTCAGTAATACAGTCACCCCCTTTTTTAATAAATTCCACTGCAATACCATCCAAACCTGCTGCCTTGCCGGCTTTCATCTTCCGCAAAGCTTTTACTACCTCTTCTCTGTTTACCAACTCATTTTCCCTAACCCTCGCACTTTGCACACCACCTCGACCAAAACTCCCTATATCTGCCACTCTATCATCAAACACATTCAACAAACCTTCAAAATACTCACTCCATCTCCTTCTCACATCACCACTACTTGTTATCACCTCCCCATTTGCGCCCTTCACTGAAGTTCCCATTTGCTCCCTTGTCTTACGCACTTTATTTACCTCCTTCCAGAACATCTTTTTATTCTCCCTAAAATTTAATGATACTCTCTCACCCCAACTCTCATTTGCCCTCTTTTTCACCTCTTGCAACTTTCTCTTGACCTCCTGTCTCTTTCTTTTATACGTCTCCCACTCAATTGCATTTTTTCCCTGCAAAAATCGTCCAAATGCCTCTCTCTTCTCTTTCACTAATACTCTTACTTCTTCATCCCACCACTCACTACCCTTTCTAATCAATTATATGGGAGGGTATTGATAGAGAGGGTGAAGGCATGTACAGAGCATCAGATTTGGGAAGAGCAGTGTGGTTTCAGAAGTGGTAGTGGATGTGTGGATCAGGTGTTTGCTTTGAAGAATGTATGTGAGAAATACCTAGAAAAACAAATGGATGATATGTAGCATTTATGGACCTGGAGAAGGCATATGTTAGAGTTGATAGAGATGCTCTGTGGAAGGTATTAAGAATATATGGTGTGGGAGGCAAGTTGCTAGGAGTAAAAAAATTCATTGAGGATGTAAGGCATGTATACGATTACGAAGAGAGGAAAGTGATTGGTTCCCAGTGAATGTCAGTTGGCGGCAGGGGTGCGTGTTGTCTCCCTGGTTGTTTAATTTGTTTATGGATGGGGTTGTTAGGGAGGTGAATGCAAGAGTTTTGGAGAGTTGGGCAAGTATGTAGTCTGTTGTGTATGAGAGGGCTTGGAAAGTGAGTCAGTTGTTGTTCGCTGATGATACATCGCTGGTGGCTGATTTGGGTGAGAAACTGCAGAAGCTGGTGACTGAGTTTGGCAAAGTGTGTGAAAGAAGAAAGCTGAGAGTAAATGTGACTAAGAACAAGGTTATTAGGCACAGTAGGGTTGAGGGACAAGTCAAATGGGAAGTAAGTTTGAATGGAGAAAAACTGGAGGAAGTGAAGTGTTTTAGATATCTGGGAGTTGATTTAACAGCAGATGGAACCATGGAAGTGGATGTGAGTCACAGGGTGGGGTAGGGGGCGAAAGTTCTGGGAGCGTTGAAGAATGTGTGGAAGGCAAGAACATTATCTTGGAAAGGAAAAATGGGTATGTTTGAAGGAATAGTGGTTCCAACAATGTTATATGGTTGCGAGGCGTGGGCTATAGATAGGATTGTGCGGAGGAGGGTGGATGTCTTGGAAATGAGATGTTTGAGGACAATATGTGGTGTGAAATGGTTTGATCAAGTAAGTAATGAAAGGGTAAGAGAGATGTTTGGTAATAAAAAGAGTGTGGTTGAGAGAGCTGAAGAGGGTATATTGAAATGGTTTTGGTCATATTGAGAGAATGAGTGAGGAAAGATTGACCAAGAGAAGGTATGTGTCAAAGGTGGAGGGATCGAGGACAAGTGTGAGACCAAATTGGAGGTGGAAGGATGGATTGAAAAAGATTTTGAGCGATCCGGGCTTGAACATGCAGGAGGGTGAAAGGCGTGCAAGGAATAGAGTAAAATGGAACGATGTGGTATATTGGTGTCGATGTGCTGTCAGTGGATTGAACCAGGGCTTGTGAAGCGTCTGGGGTAAACCATGGAAAGTTTTGTGGGGCCTGGATGTGGAAAGGAAGCTGTGGTTTTGATGCATTGTACATTGCAGCTAGAGACTGAGTGTGAACGAATGTGGCCTAGCTAGAGACTGAGTGTGAACAAATGTGGCTTTTGTTGTCTTTTCCTAGCACTACATCGCATGCGTGCGCAGGGAGGGGGGTGTCATTTCATGTGTGGCGGAGTGGCGACGGGAATGAATAAAGGCAGCAAGTATGAATTATGTACATGTGTATATGTGTATATGTCTGTGTATGTATATATAAGTATACTTTGAAATGTATAGGTATGTATATGTGCGTGTGTGGACATGTATGTATGTACATGTGTATGTGGGTGGGTTGGGCCAATCTTTCGTCTGTTTCCTTGCCCTACCTCACTACTGCGGGAAACAGCGACAAAGTATAATATAATAGAAATAGAATATATATATATATATATATATATATATATATATATATATATATATATATATATATATATATATATATATATATAATTTCCGTCTCCACCCCTCCACACATGAAGTGACAAGCCCCTCCCCCGCATGCGCGCGATGTAGCGCCAGGAAAAGACAACAAGGGCCACATTCGTTCACACTTAGTCTCCTTCTATCATGTATATATTGGACATTTTCATATTTGATCGCCTTTACCTGCATTAGCAAGTTACCGCCAAGACTATACGAAGAATGGCCGTGTTCGCTTAGAACCATTCACGAGCTGTCATGTGTAATGAACCAAAGCCACAGCTCCCTATCCATATCCAGACCCCAAAGAACTTTCCATAATTTCCCCCGGCCGCTTCATATGCCTTGGGTCTGTTCACTGACAAAACGTTTCCTCTGTTTAAGGTATCGTTTCTGATCATTCTATTCTGTGCAGCCTTCTCACTTCCTTCAGGAACCATCCCCCCCAGACCCAACATTTTGTAGTGCACTGGCAGATCTGGACGCCAAAACTACGCTACACACCCTGCCACCCAGGAGCCAGCCCCCTGACCCAACATATAGCGGGGCACGCCTCTCCCTCCCTGGAATGCTAGAGTGAATTTTTGGGATTAATATTTCCGCGGCGTGAGGCAGGGTGCGGCGGGCCTTGTTCCTACCACAGCCTATATTTAATTATTTGGGGAGGGAGAGGGATCAACTCGACATGCTGTGGTAAGTGGGAGGGAGAGCCCGAGGAGAGAGAGAGGGAATATTGAGCAGGGTAAGAGGAGGTAAAAGGTGGGAGAGAGAAAGGATGGAAGAGAGCGATGCTTCGAAGGGAAAAATGGGGAATTAAGAGAACGAGGGTGAGGATGAGAAAGGGAGATTGAAGGAAAGGAGAGAGGATGAGGAGGGGAGGGAGAGAAGCCAAGTGGGGACGGTAAGGAACCTGGAGAGGGAGAGGCAGAAGTTGATGGAGTCCCCAGCCATCCACTACTAGAATTCAATTGAATTTAGAAATAGGGGATAGCCAAAATCGTTCACTGAATTCAAAAGAATGTAATGACAGTTTGATGCATACGATGAACTTACCACGACATATGCACCTCCAGTCTACAGTTAGTATGTAGATAATACACCAAAAATACGTTTGCAGAAATGTTCCAATATACATCAGACAACCTACATCTTACACCTCTATTTATACTCTCTAACACTCTTTTGTTCCAAAGTTACACCTTCCTCTGTCAAAATCCTTCGTTATATTTTTTTCTCTAACCAGCCCATCAAAATATAATGGAAATGAGACCTATGGGGCAATGAAGTTGAGGATAAAGGAATGAATGAAGAGAAGAAAGTGAGGAGTGAGGCAAACCAATTTTCTACTTTAGCCTCCCATAGCGGCTCTCTCTCTCTCTCTCTCTCTCTCTCTCTCTCTCTCTCTCTCTCTCTCTCTCTCTCTCTCTCTCTCTCTCTCTCTCTCTCTCTCTCTCTCTCTCTCTCTCTCTCTCTCTCTCTCTCTCTCTCTCTCTCTCTCTCTCTCTCTCTCTCTTTATCCAATAGGTCTTACTCCCCTTAGTTATTTCTGTACCCTAATTTGCTTACCTTTTTCCGATAATCATTTAACCCCATCCTTCATCGTCCCCTTCCTCTTACCCTACCTCCCCACTTACACGTCTCCTCCGACCTCCCCCTTTCTGTACATTTCCAGTGCTCTTCACCCCACACAAACCTCCTCCAGGCCTCTTACGTCGCCCAAAGTTTCCACCCTCTCCGCATCTGGGTGATCCCCAATGATCCTATTGGTCCATCTCAAGAGACTGGTCGCCCCACCTCTTCAAAAGCCTCAAACATCCAGAATCGTCTTCTCTAATAGAGCGCAGGCTTTGAGGAGACCTGACAAATGTTTTCAAGTTGGTAAATGACTTCTAGAAAACAAGTTAAGGTATAGTAATTCCCTCACGTTAGATAGAAATATAATGACCAGCAATACCGTACGAAGTGACAGAGATGGTGATACACATGTGTAAGTTTCACCAGCAGTAAAGTTATAGAACGCTGGTATGAGCCACCACCTACCACATGTTGTTGTGACAGAGACTAACAATACATTTAAAACAGAAAGACAAACGCTTCATTGAAACTTATCATCATCAGTGACTAAACCTGTTACAGAAAAATTCTAAAATAAACAGATATTTCATGTTCTTTTTCTGAAGAACCTAATGCGTAAAATCATGTTTTCCCAGAGTATTAGAATGTGTATTCTGTGTGTATTCTAATCATCCTTTCTTATACAACTTCTGTGTAAGTATATTCCCTCTAAATTACACGGCATCCCTTTAGTTATTTTCCTGCCGACAGATGTGCGGGAGAGGGTAGTGGGTGGGGAGGAGACTTATATTTTACTATCCAGGCTCAATCTATAGAGATAAAGAATTTAGTATACTATAACTGTCCTTCATAGATAGCCTCGCTATAGACCATCACGTTTTCTATTATCGGGCTCTCACATATATCCCATACACTCTACTCTCCTGTCGTTAACATTCTCCATTCATTGCAGGGGGACGTCCAGCCGGCTGCCCGTGGGTGGAATCGACCTCCCATCAAGTGGAAGGAGAGCGCCCTTCTATGTATTGCACAGAAAGCGTTTTGCTATTCACTGGCTGAGACCACTCTCTAATTTGTGGTGGGGGAGGGAGAGGCTGTTTGAAAGAGACGGGAGGTGGGGAGTGTCCTCATGACCACCACACTCGGAGGAAACAAGAACACTCCACTACAGACTTCCTTGGTGTAGTGGTTAGCGTCGTTGACAATGATTTACGTACGGGCCCGCCTGGGTTCGAATTCTGGGCGCGGAAATCGTCTCGCAATTAACTCAGCTACCCCTCTTCCCTTCAGGGGTGGTCGATGAATGGTTACCTGGCTTAGGGTGCTGTATATATGTGTGTGTGTGTGTGTGTGTGTGTGTGTGTGTGTGTGTGTACATGTAAGTGTAAAGAAATGATACCTACATTCAAGTTTAAGATACCGAACATCACTTGTAAAATTCTTTTCCTATAAAACACTGGCTGCCGTGCTTCTGTGTCAAGACAGAGGACCAGCTGGCTGGTATGCTGCAAAACCATTCTTCCCCTTCTAAATCCACAATCATCTTAATATTCTTTCCAGCCTTAACCTCACAACCATCACTCTGTTCCTTTACCCTGTCATCCTCTCCAGACCTAACTCCACAACCATTCATCTATCCCAACCTTTTACTGTCCTTCCCACCCTTAGATCTTAACGATCGTTCTCACTGTAGCACGCCCAGAAATCATAATGTGTCTTATTCTCTTCCTTTACCAGTTAGACTCTATCCTTCCCAATATTTCATTACTATCCTTGCTCCTATTTCTCCTTTTCTGCGCTTCACCTACTAGCCCCCTCTACTACCTTTCTGTTCACCTAGTCCTGTCTAGGCTTACCTCGTTCCGTGTACTCAATCCTGACCATCTGCAATTGTTGCATTTTACAAGTTACTTTTCACACTAAGTATTCTCTACAAAGAAACTGACTGTATCAGGTTATTAGATATTTGATCAATCATAATGAAAGGTGTATGATGTAAAACAACTTGGACTGATCATTAACACTACCTCAAAACTGAGTGAAGTAGACTGTAGATGTCAGTCGCCCAGGGTAGTAGTACTACCGTCCTAACTCAAGTGTTTCAGTGGTGCCAGTGGCCATCTTGCACCCTCCGTGTGAGGATTGCTAGTCTTACTTTCTATCCTAATTAAATCTAGGCTTCCGGGATAGTCTTACCACCTTCACATTACATACACCGTACATTCATTCAATCAAATATTTCTATTTCTCTCCACATTACTTTCCCTCCCCTCTCTTGTATCCATTTCTAATTTTGTTGAAGATAATGTTGTAGTATCCGGTGAACTCAGGGCCGGCCCCTGGTCCTCTGTATCATGGGGTGCCAAGAATCTCCGTGTTCACCGACTGAATTTACTGCCAATAAAAGGTAGGGCTCAAGTAGCATCAGCTTCAGTTCCTCCCATGACCTGTGTCGTTCAGGCATGATTCATTTCCCATTCCTGTCATCAAATATTCATGGTCTTTCCAGTAAGTTCTCTTTTGTTGAATAACAGTAATTAGCTCCTCTCGTTATAGCTTTCGTCTCTCTGACTACTTAATTCCTTAATGATACATTCACTAGCCTCTCTCACATATCTAAGCTTCACACTTCCGTTTCGAAGGTGTCTGTGCTTATTACACCATCATCTCACCTGCCATTGGAACTTCCTCAAAAGTTCCCCAAACTTCGATGACAAATGGCACAAGGTTAGTTTCCAAAGTACAACTGTTCTTCGCATTTCCTCCTTACAGTTCTAATGATTCTGCTAATTCTATAACTTCCTTCAACTTCCTGCCGTGAAGCCGTAATATCCTCTCACCTTTAAGCCGATAACCCTCATGTTCACTACTCTTAATAATCAAGAACAAAATTATCACCTACCCTAACTTCATTTTTGTCCGCGAAGACCATTCTGCTAACACTCTGTGGATCTGTTCTTCACGCCTAATCCTTTGCACTGTATGTAGCTAAACGATTTCCTGTCCATTTGGTTCATGTGATCACGCTTTCGTAAAAGTATCTACATCACCTGCATCTCCTCCATGTTGCCAACTTGATAACGCTGACCGGGATAACATGCGAAAATTCTTGTTTGACTTCCTTTGGGTAGATCACTGTCTGTTGAATCACCTGTTTCTATTGAACGTACTGGGGAGTTTACTGGAGCAGAGGTGGAGGAATATATCTCTTTTCTTCTCAGATCTCTTCTTCCAGTCCGTGTTCCACCAGGTCTGTTATGAGGCCATTAAGACAAGGGGCCTGATGCATCGGACCTGGCATATCACTTCATCTAACCCCACATCATCTTGACCTTAATTTCCTAGTCCAGAAGTCTTTGTTCGCCGTCCCTATTCTATATGCATTACTTTGGTCTCTGCTGCCTATAACTGGTTGATGGCAACTCAAAGGTGGAACCGCCTTCATATCTGTTTCACTTCACCTTGAAACTTTGGAACTCACTAACTCTTCGTACCTTTCCTAGCATCGATAATCTGGCACTTTTTAGGAGGCTGGTCTTCCATTTCCATAGAATATGAAATATTTTTCGTTTTTTCTTATTTTTCCCTTCATTTTCCAGCGAAAAATATTTTTTTTTCTTTTTTTTTTGCTATGTCGCTGTCTCCCGCGTTTGCGAGGTAGCGCAAGGAAACAGACGAAAGAAATGGCCCAACCCACCCCATACACATGTATATACATACGTCCACACACGCAAATATACATACCTACACAGCGCTCCATGGTTTACCCCAGACGCTTCACATGCCCTGATTCAATCCACTGACAGCACGTCAACCCGGGTATAACACATCGATCCAATTCACTCTATTCCTTGCCCTCCTTTCACCCTCCTGCATGTTCAGGCCCCGATCACACAAAATCTTTTTCACTCCATCTTTCCACCTCCAATTTGGTCTCCCACTTCTCGTTCCCTCCACCTCCGACACGTATATCCTCTTGGTCAATCTTTCCTCATTCATTCTCTCCATGTGCCCAAACCATTTCAAAACACCCTCTTCTGCTCTCTCAACCACGCTCTTTTTATTTCCACACATCTCTCTCACCCTTACATTACTTACTCGATCAAACCACCTCACACCACACATTGTCCGCAAACATCTCATTTCCAAAACATCAACCCTCCTCCGCACAACTCTGTCCATAGCCCACGCCTCGCAACCATACAACATTGTTGGAACCACTATTCCTTCAAACATACCCATTTTTGCTTTCCGAGATAATGTTCTCGACTTCTACACATCCTTCAAGGCTCCCAGGATTTTCGCCCCCTCCCCTACCCTATGATTCACTTCCGCTTCCATGGTTCCATCCGCTGCCAGATCCACTCCCATATATCTAAAACACTTTACTTCCTCCAGTTTTTCTCCATTCAAACTTACCTCCGAATTGACTTGACCCTCAACCCTACTGTACCTAATAACCTTGCTCTTATTCACATTTACTCTTAATTTTCTTCTTTCACACACTTTACCAAACTCAGTCACCAGCTTCTGCAGTTTCTCACATGAATCAGCCACCAGCGCTGTATCATCAGCGAACAACAACTAACTCACTTCCCAAGCTCTCTCATCCACAACAGACTTCATACTTGCCCCTCTTTCCAAAACTCTTGCATTCACCTCCCTAACAACGCCATCCATAAACAAATTAAACAACCATGGAGACATCACACACCCCTGCCGCAAACCTACATTCACTGAGAACCAATCACTTTCCTCTCTTCCTACACGTACACATGCCTTACATCCTCTATAAAAAATTTTCATTGCTTCTAATAACTTGCCTCCCACACAATATATTCTTAATACCTTCCACAGAGCATCTCTATGAACTCTATCATATGCCTTCTCCAGATCCATAAATGCTACACACAAATCCATTTGCTTTCCTAAGTATTTCTCACATACATTCTTCAAAGCAAACACTTGATCCACACATCCTCTACCACTTCTGAAACCACACTGCTCTCCCCCAATCTGAAGCTCTGTACATGCCTTCACCCTCTCAGTCAATACCCTCCCATATAATTTACCAGGAATACTCAACAAACTTATACCTCTGTAATTTGAGCACTCACTCTTATCCCCCTTGCCTTTGTACAATGGCACTATCCGCCAATCCTCACGCACCATGAATCATACATACATTAAATAACCTTACCAACCAGTCAACAATACAGTCACCCCTCTTTTTTAATAAATTCCACTGCAATACCATCCAAACCTGCTGCCTTGCCGGCTTTCATCGTCCGCAATCTTTTACTACCTCTTCTCTGTTTACCAAATCATTTTCCCTAACCCTCTCACTTTGCACACCACCTCGACCAAAACACCCTATATCTGCCACTCTATCATCAAACACTTTCTACAAACCTTCAAAATACTCACTCCATCTCCTTCCCACATCACCACTACTTGTTATCACCTCCCCATTAGCCGCCTTCACTGAAGTTCCCATTTGCTCCCTTGTCTTACGCACTTTATTTACCTCCTTCCTAAACATCTTTTTATTCTCCCTAAAATCTAATGATACTCTCTCACCCCAACTCTCATTTGCCCTCTTTTTCACCTCTTTCACCTTTCTCTTGACCTCCAGTCTCTTTCTTTTATACATCTCCCACTCATTTGCATTTTTCCCTGCAAAAATCGTCCAAATGCCTATCTCTTCTCTTTAACTAATAATCTTACTTTTTCATCCCACCACTCACTACCCTTTCTAATCAACCCACCTCCCACGCTTCTCATGCCACAAGCATCTTTTGCGCAAGCCATCACTGCTTCCCTAAATACATCCCATTCCTCTCCCTCTCCCCTTACCTCCTTCGTTCTCACCTTTTTCCATTCTGTACTCAGTCTCTCCTGGTACTTCCTCACACAAGTCTCCTCCCAAAGCTCACTTACTCTCACCACCCTCTTCACCCCAACATTCTCTCTTCTTTTCTGAAAACCCCTACAAATCTTCACCTTCGCCTCCACAAGATAATGATCAGACATCCCTCCAGTTGCATCTCTCAGCATATTAACTGGATATCCAAAAGTCTCTCTTTCGCGCGCCTGTCAATTAACATGTAATCCAATAACGCTCTCTGGCCATCTCTCCAAATTACATGCGTATACTTATGTATATCTCGCTTTTTAAACCAGGTATTCCCAATCACCAGTCCTTTTTCAGCACATAAATCTACAAGCATTTTACCATTTCCATTTACAACACTGAACACCCCATGTATACCAATTATTCCCTCAACTGCCACATTACTCACCTTTGCATTCAAATCACCCATCACTATAACCCGGTCTTTTGCATCAAAACCACTAACACACTCATTCAGCTGCTCCCAAAACACTTGCCTCTCATGATCTTTCTTCTCATGCCCAGGTGCATATGCACCAATAATCACCCATCTCCCTCCATCAACTTTCAGTTTTATCCATATTAATCTAGAATTTACTTTCTTACATTCTATCGCATACTCCCACAACTCCTGTTTCAGGAGTAGTGCTTCTTCCCTTGCTCTTGTCCTCTCACTAACCCCTGACTTTACTTCCAAGACATTCCCAAACCACTCTTCCCCTTTACACTTGAGCTTCGTTTGACTCAGAGCCAAAACATCCAGGTTACTTTCCTGAAACATACTACCTATCTCTCCTTTTTTCTCATCTTGGTTACATCCACACAAATTTAGACACCCCAGTCTGAGCCTTCGAGGAGGATAAGCACTCCCCGCGTGACTCCTTCTGTTTCCCACTTTAGAAAGTTGAAATACAAGAAGGGGAGGATTTCTGGCCCCCCGCTCCTGTCCCCTTTAGTCGCCTTTTACGACACGTGAGGAATGCGTTGGAAGTATTCTTTCTCCCCTATCCCCAGGGACATATATATATATATATATATATATATATGAGGGGATGAGAGAGCTTGGGAAGTGAGTCAGTTGTTGTTCGCTGATGATACAGCGCTGGTGGCTGATTCATGTGAGAAACTGCAGAAGCTGGTGACTGAGTTTGGTAAAGTGTGTGGAAGAAGAAAGTTAAGAGTAAATGTGAATAAGAGCAAGGTTATTAGGTACAGTAGGGTTGAGGGTCAAGTCAATTGGGAGGTGAGTTTGAATGGAGAAAAACTGGAGGAAGTGAAGTGTTTTAGATATCTGGGAGTGGATCTGTCAGCGGATGGAACCATGGAAGCGGAAGTGGATCATAGGGTGGGGGAGGGGGCGAAAATTTTGGGAGCCTTGAAAAATGTGTGGAAGTCGAGAACATTATCTCGGAAAGCAAAAATGGGTATGTTTGAAGGAATAGTGGTTCCAACAATGTTGTATGGTTGCGAGGCGTGGGCTATGGATAGAGTTGTGCGCAGGAGGATGGATGTGCTGGAAATGAGATGTTTGAGGACAATGTGTGGTGTGAGGTGGTTTGATCGAGTAAGTAACGTAAGGGTAAGAGAGATGTGTGGAAATAAAAAGAGCGTGGTTGAGAGAGCAGAAGAGGGTGTTTTGAAATGGTTTGGGCACATGGAGAGAATGAGTGAGGAAAGATTGACCAAGAGGATATATGTGTCGGAGGTGGAGGGAACGAGGAGAAGAGGGAGACCAAATTGGAGGTGGAAAGATGGAGTGAAAAAGATTTTGTGTGATCGGGGCCTGAACATGCAGGAGGGTGAAAGGAGGGCAAGGAATAGAGTGAATTGGAGCGATGTGGTATACAGGGTTTGACGTGCTGTCAGTGGATTGAATCAAGGCATGTGAAGCGTCTGGGGTAAACCATGGAAAGCTGTGTAGGTATGTATATTTGCGTGTGTGGACGTGTGTATGTACATGTGTATGGGGGGGGGGGGTTGGGCCATTTCTTTCGTCTGTTTCCTTGCGCTACCTCGCAAACGCGGGAGACAGCGACAAAGTATAAAAAAAAAAAATATATATATATATATATATATATATATATATATATATATATATATATATATATATATATATATATATATATATATATATATATATATATATATGAAAAATGTAAAAAATAATTTAGAAAGCTTAAACTTCTAGCTGAAAATGAAATGAAAAATGAATGTCACATAATGGTTCAACCTCTGGCTATGGAAAAGGGAATTGTATGATTTATATATATATATATTATCCCTGGGGATAGGGGAGAAAGAATACTTCCCACGTATTCCCTGCGTGTCGTAGAAGGCGACTAAAAGGGGAGGGAGCGGGGGGCTGGAAATCCTCCCCTCTCAATTTTTTTTAATTTTCCAAAAGGAACAGAGAACGGGGCCAGGTAAGGATATTCCCTCAAAGGCCCATTCCTCTGTTCTTAACGCTACCTCGCTAATGCGGGAAATGGCGAATAGTTTAAAAAAAAAAAAAAAAAAAAAAAAATATATATATATATATATATATATATATATATATATATATATATATATATATATATATATATATATATATATATATATATATATATATATATATCATCCCTGGGGATAGGGGAGAAAAAAAACTTCCTACGTATTCCCTGCGTGTCGTAGAAAGCGACTAAAACGGGAGGGAGCAGAGGGCCGGAAATCCATCCCTACCGTTTATAATTTTCCAAAAGAAGGAGTGAGGATATACTCTCTAAGGCTCACTCCTCTGTTCCTAATGCTACCTCGCTAACGCGGGATAAGGCGATATGTATAAAAATATAATATATATATATATATATATATATATATATATATATATATATATATATATATATATATATATATATATATATATATCTTTCTTTCTTTCAAACTATTCGCCATTTCCCGCGTTAGCGAGGTAGCATTAAGAACAGAGAACTGGGCCTTTGAGGGAATATCCTCACCTGGCCCCCTTCTCTGTTCCTTCTTTTGGAAAAATAAAAAAAAAAATATAACAAACCTCCAACAGCCAGGATCGAACCCGGGACCCCTGTGCCACAGGCGGGAATGTTACTGCTAGGCTATGGGCCTGGCTAATAGGAATTAACTATTCGAATACTCTGTACTCGAATACCCTTCGTCTCTCATTGGTGAGCAACAGGGTCTACACCGGTCATTTCCTAACAAACGCACATAGCCAGCAGATAGCATTTTACCGAACCTAACTGTACAACACGGAGGTATATGGATACGAATAAAGTGTATATAAACGCGGACCTTCATAGAACATATGGTATTGGATGGTATTGCAGTGGAATTTATTTAAAAAGGGGGTGATTGTATTGTTGACTGGTTGGTAAGGTTATGCAATGCATGTATGACTAATGGTGAGGTGCCTGATGACTGGCGGAATGCTTGCATACTGCCATTGTAAAAAGGCAAAGGGGATAAGAGTGAGTGCTTAAATTGCAGAGGTATAAATTTGTTGAGTATTCCTGGGAAACTATATGGGAGGGTATTGAATGAGAGGGTGAAGGCATGTACAGAGCATCAGATTGGGGAAGAGCAATGTGGTTTCAGAAGTGGTAGAGGATGTGTGGATCAGGTGTTTGCTTTGTAGGATGTATGTGAGAAATACTTAGAAAAGCAAATGGATTAGTATGTAGCATTTATGGATCTGGAGAAGGTATATGATAGAGTTGATAGAGATGCTCTGTGGAAGGTATTAAGAATATATGGTGTGGGAGGCAATTTGTTAGAAGCAGTGAAAAGTTTTTATCGAGGATGTAAGGCATGTGTACGTGTAGGAAGAGAGGAAAGTATTGGTTCTCAGTGAATGTAGGTTTGCGGCAGGGGTGTGTGATGTCTCCATGGTTGTTTAATTTGTTTATGGATGGGTTTGTCAGGGAGGTGAATGCAAGAGTTTTGGAAAGAGGGGCAAGTATGCAGTCTTGTGGATGAGAGAGCTTGGGAAGTGAGTCAGTTGTTGTTCGCTGATGATACAGCGCTCGTGGCTGATTCGGTTGAGAAGCTGCAGAAGCTGGTGACTGAGTTTGGTCAAGTGTGTGAAAGAAGAAAGCTGAGAGTAAATGTGAATAAGAACAAGGTTATTAGGTACAGTAGGGTTGAGGGAGAGGTCAATTGGGAGGTGAGTTTGAATGGAGAAAAACTGGAGGAAGTAAAGTGTTTTAGATATCTGGGAGTGGATTTGGCAGCGGATGGAACCTTGGAAGCGGAAGTGAATCATAGGGTTGGGGGAGGGGGCGAAAGTTCGAGGCGTGTTGAAAAATGTGTGGAAGTCGAGAACGTTATCTTGGAAAGCAAAAATGGGTATGTTTGAAGGAATAGTGGTTCCAACAATGTTATATGGTTGCAAGGCGAGGGCTATAGATAGAGTTGTGCGGAGGAGGGTGGATGTGCTGGAAATGAGGTGTTTGAGAACAATATGTGGTGTGAGGTGGTTTGATCGAGTAAGTAATGAAAGTGTGAGAGAGATGTGTGGTAATAAAAAGAGTGTGGTTGAGAGAGCAGAAGAGGGTGTTTTGAAATGGTTTGTTCACATGGAAAGAATGAGTGAGGAAGATTGACAAAGAGGATATATGTGTTCGAGGTGGAGGGAACGAGGAGAAGTGGGAGACCAAATTGGAGGTGGAAAGATGGAGTGAAAAAGATTTTGAGTGATCGGGGCTTGAACATGCAGGAGGGTGAAAGGCGTGCAAGGAATAGAGTGAATTGGAACGATGTGGTATACCGGGGTCGACGTACTGTCAATGGATTGAACCAGGGTATGTGAAGTGTCTGGGGTAAACCGTAGAAAGTTGTGTGGGGCCTGGATGTGGAAAGGGAGCTGTGCTTTCGGTGTATTATACATGACAGCTGGAGACTGAGTGTGAACGAATGTGGCCTTTGTTAATTTTTTCTAGCGCTACCTCGCGCACATGCGGGGAAGGGGGTTATCATTTCATGTGTGGCAGGGTGTCGACGGGAATGAATAAAGGCAGACAGTATGAGTTATGTACATTTATAGATATGCATATGTCTGTGTGTGTATATATATGTATACGTTGAGATGTATAGGTATGTATATTTGCGTGTGTGGACGTGTATGTATATATATGTGCATGTGGGTGGGTTGGGCCATTCTTTCGTCTGTTTCCTTGCGCTACCTCGCTAACGCGCGAGACAGCGACAAAGTATAATAGATAAATAACATAAATTTATATATATATATATATATATATATATATATATATATATATATATATATATATATATATATTATACAAACCTTCAACAGCCAGGATCGATCCCGGGACCCCTGTGCAAGAGGTGGTAATGCTAACGTTATGCTAGGCTATGGGCCTGGCTAATAGGAAATAACTATTCGAATACTATGTACTCGAATACCCTTCGTCTCACGTGAGTGAGCAACGGGGTCTACACCGGTCATATCCCAACAGGCGCACATAGCCAGCTGATAGCATGTTACCTAACCTAACTGTACAACGCGGAGGTATATGAATACGAACCTCCGCGTTGTTTCAAGGGTAAGAGAAATGTGTGGTAATAAAAAGAGTGGTTTACATGAGTTTACATGAGACAGACAGACAACAGGACCTAATTGGCCCACGAATGTGTTGTCTGGTGAAAAAGAAAAAAAAAAAGGGGGAGGGGAGGGGTTGTCTGGTGGAGAAAAGGAGTCTAACTTGACAAGAAAATGCAATTCCGCTGAGCTCTTTTTAAGCCATCACTGACTCCAAGCTGCTACACATTAGCCCTCTAGTGCCCCTGTTAGCGCTGTCGTTTGTACAGTTTATTTGTGACGTTCTTCTCAGTGTGTACCTGAATTTATGTAACACTTATCCAAACGACTTTTGAAGGTATTTATAGCCTTAGGATTCGCTACGTCTGACGGTAACTTATTCCAGTGCTCAACACAACTGTAGGAAAAGAATCTTTTTCCCAAGTCCGTATTACATCTTTTAGCTTTGAGTTTTATTTCATTTGTTATGGTACCCGAATTTTCTTGTATTTCGAAAAGTTTTTTCGTGATTTATCTTATCGACCTTATTCATAATTTTGAATTTTTTTTTGCTTGTCTTTGTACTTACTCCAATCTTTCTTTGTCATTTTCTATAGTTTAGGGACCAAAACTGGAATGCATATTCAAGGTGTGGTCTTACTAGATAATCATAAAGTGTGGGAATTTTTTCTGGCGTCTTGTAATCTATGTCCCTGACTATGAAACCTATACATTTGGTTGCCTTTTTTACAAGCTGCTTGACGCTGTTTGGTGCACTTCAGATTGTTGCTAATGACAACCCCAAGGTCGTTTTCTTCATCTACTTTAGTTAGAGAGTTTCCGAATAGTTTGTAGTCGTAACGTATATTCTTGTCTCTAAGGTGCATAACTTTACATTTGTCTACGTTAAACTTCATTTGCCATCTGTCTGACCAGTGTGCTATTAAGTTAAGATCTCTTTGAAACATTTCACAGTCCCGCCTGTTTACAGCTCTACCTCCTAGTTAAGTGTCGTCAGCAAATTTGGAGATCTTAGATATAAGACCGAATCCTAGGTCATTAAAGTGTATTATTGCAAGTTCTCTTTGTAACTCGTGGATTGTGTTTATTTTCAATCTCAAGTGGTGCGATTTTATGATTATTCCACGTTTCCTCTACTGTGTGAACGTCAAGAGGTTTTGTCTGATTGGTAATGAGAATTTTGTATCCAATGTTTTCAAAATTTGCTCTCCTGTAATCTGGGATCATGAGTCTGTTGTCATTTATTTCAAAATCTAAATTTATCTCTAATCTATCAAAAAGTGATCGCTGTCTGACAAACTCGCCTACTTGGCCAGAGTTGATTAAGTTTGTGTCGCTGGTGAGGATAAGATCAAGAATGTTTTTACCTCTAGTTGGTTTGAATCACAGTTCTAGAGAAGCATCTTCAATCAGTTCCGTTAGTCTCGTTCCCTCTCGGTCACCTGTTAACGTGTTCCAGTTTATATTTGGACTGTTGAAATCTCCTACCGTCATAACCTCTTTATTGTTCATTATAGTTTTGATTTCACTGTATAGCATTTCAATGTCCTCTTCTTTTTGCTTAGGAGGTCTGTAAGTAATGCCGAGACGTAGCTTACTTTTGAACTTGGCGGCGATGCCAATATAAAGAGTTTTGTGTGTGTGTGTGTGTGTGTGTGTGTGTGTGTGTGTGTCCAATTTGCTTACCATAATAGTACTTAGATTGTTGTCAAAGTAGATCAAAACTCCACCACCCTCTATGTACAAGCGATCTTTCGTAAATAGTTTGTATCCGAGTATTACTAACTCGGCGATTAAGTGTTTATTCTCAAAGTTTACCTACGTTTCTAAGATTGCAATAGTGTTCGGTTTTTCAATAACTGCATTGGATATAAGTTCATTGCGTTTCGTAATGATGCTCCGGGTATTTGTATATATTAAACATATTTTACTTGGAGTTGATTTCTGGGTTGAATTTGCCTTTTTCTTTTTACTATCAGTATGCTTAAACGTTTTTATTATCACTGTTAATATCTGCATGTGCAGCAGCGGGAGAAAGACGGTTCTCCATCTGTTTTGAGTTTCCCGCACTGGACCCTACCAGCCTTGGTCCTAAAAGTTCCATGAAAGTTGACCTGTACCTGTGCTAACCCGCTACTTATACTACCTGAATTGTCCCCAACTGAACCTACTTGATCTTTCTTTGCTAATTCCTCTGTCTGTGAGGTTATCTTCATAGATTCCCAATTAGTTCAATTGGGCCGTGCAGGAAGTGCTAACTACTTTTCTAATTCAAGACTGTGCTTCTCTTTTGGAGTTACGTTAACTACACAAAAGGGGTGGATGTCGGTAAGCGACCTACGACTACATGTGGATAGTGAAGGAAGTGTTTAATTGAAGTAAGGTCGTATGGATAGAACAAGAGGAAGATTAAGATCAGACTGCTGATAGCATAGGCGGAAGTCAGTAGGAGATGGCAGAAAGACGATGGTTCGACTATTCAATATAAACAAACCTTACCGAACCTGAAGCACAGTGACCTCCCAGCACCGCTCAACCTTCCAGAACGGCCTGTCGGTCGGGAGCAATGGGCAACCCTGCCAAGGCGTCCACCGCCCGCCCGACAACCCGCCCCTCAGGAACTGGTACCTGCCCGGGAGCCACGGGAGAGCTGACTAATCCCGCACACCCTATGCCACAAAGGGGAGAGACCTTCGACCTGCTCGTTCGGCCGACACCAGATGTTGGAGGCAGGCCCGACTATGTTACCCTGTGCTCTTGGACCACATTCGGTAGAGGGAATGCGTCCAGGTTAGGGCTTTGACACTGCACACCTCTAGGTCCCGGTGTGTCAGCCCTAGCCCAATGAGAGCACTCGCACTCTCTTGACACCATGCACCCCGCCAGTTGACAGTGGCTGATGTTAGGTGCACGGTGTCTTTGCCGGTTAAATCCCGTACGCCCTGTAGGACTTCCGGGGTGCCGTAATAACTGCACTTGTGCCTATGTGCAGTTGAGAGTGCGAGGTGGACACCAGAGACCTGGCCATCTATTATCCAGGCCTCTGTACCTTTGGAAGCCACGATGTCCGGCTTCCGAAAGGACCCCGCAATAGGGATGCGAGGCTCACAGACCACTTGGTACCCCCTCTGTCTCAAACGTCCGGCCAAATAGGCACAGATGTTGTCGTGCCGTCTGACACGACCCCCATGGGTACGAGGGCACATCTGAGCGATGTGCCCCAGTGTCCCAGGTTTGTGACAGGTGTCACAGAGGCCGTTGATCTCGGGCCGGCCTCTGGACGCCCTGGCTGGGGTCGGCAGCGCGCCTATCCTGACTTGGATGGCCTTCACATAATCAGAACCGGACATGAAACGGTTCCCGCTGGTAACCCACCTGCTGACCTGAGGCACGGCAGCAGATGGAGCGAGAGCCGCCCCGTCGACAGTACTGATTAGGTTGGACCTCCATGCGTTCAGGCGTTCGAACTTGTTGCCCGCCTGACGACCAGCAATGCGTGCGGGTCCGGCCCAGCGCTGCAGTTTGCTCATAACCGCAGGCTCCCGAACTGCCGCATGAATCACCGGGTCGGTCGAGGTGAGCAGCTTTTCGAACCGCGCCTGTTTATTCAGACGGACGGTCGAGACAAAGTCTGGTATACCCAAGCCCCCATCTCCTGTAGCCGAGTGAAAGTATGCGCAAGGCACGTCGTGGCTTAGACGGAGCCAGCGGCGTACAGCCACTCGCACCTGCCTGTCCATACGTGCTAATTGCGTCTTATAGACTTCACCAAGCACCAGTCGATGATTGAGCTTGGGCACCAAGTGTCCCACAAGCAACGCAACTCTTTGCTGAGGTTTTAGAGGGGCTCTGGTGATGTTTAGGAGCCCCTCTTCTAGCAGGGCGCCGTAGGACTTCCGCCGCCCCTTAGACCCAACCAAGATGCCGAGGTACTTGTACTCGTCCTCAGGACTCATGGAACCGACAGCGCTGCCCAAGACTTGGAATGTCCTCTGTTGATTGACATACCAAGTCTTGCGTTTGCCGTCGACTTCCATGCTGAGGGTACGGCACTTTCCCGGGTTGACTTGAAGTCCACCCCCCGCGAGGGTCTCAGCCATTACATCAATTGCCTTCTGGAGGCCAGTGGGCGTCTGTGCTACCAGAACCAGATCATCAGCAAATGCAAGTGCTGATACCCGTTGGTCACCCAATTTCACTCCCACGCCTGTCTCTTTTACTCTTGTGATTCCCTCGTCAATCACAAGGTTAAAAAGGATAGGCGATAAGGGATCACCTTGTTTGACCCCACGAGTCATATTCACCTTTCCTGCATCATCATCACTTCCTTCAATATGGGTGAAGGCCCGGTCGTACGACGACATTATATATGCCCTGACAGCGGCAGGAATGCCTTTCCGCGACATGGCCCGCTCGATAGTGTTATGATAAACACTATCGAATGCTTTTGCCATGTCGAGGAATGCCAGGTGCACACCGTGGGCGTGTGCCCGCGCACGACCGGCGATCGCATCTAAGATCGTGAGGTTCTCAAGACATCCGTCCATGGGGACGAATGCCTTTTGAGCCTCGTCGATCTTGATGAGGCGTGTGATGCGGCTGCTAAGGATCTTATGTAGCAGACGGACTAAGACACACGAGATGGTAATGGGTCTGTAGTCCTTCGGTTCAGTGGGATTGGGGACTTTGGGTATTAGCACTGTACGATTTGCTTTCAGTGGCTCTGGTAGGTTGGACGTAGCCATCCATAGGTTAAATGTCTTGGCGAGAATTCTCGGGGGGATGGACTTCAGTAACCTTGTCGACATCCCGTCAGGTCCAGGGGCAGATGTTCGAGTGGTCTTGAGGTGGTGTGCTACCTCTCCTACGGTGACAACCTCTGCTAGTTGTCCACTCTCTGGGTCATAGTCGGTGATGGCACGTGTATCGGGCTCAGACGGCCGGGAGAAGAGGGCCCCCCAAAAGGGGATGAGGCGATCTGGCCCAACCGAAGTTGGCGGTACCTCCCAGTCACCTTTCAAGACTTGTCCAGCGGCCAAAGACCTATTGTCATGATAGAGTCTCTGTATTCTACGGTATTGTTCGCGTCTAAGTTTGTTTCCTCGCAAGGGAAGCTCCTCCGCTTGGCGTGCAGGGCCAGAGCCCGCTCGCTGTCTTGAAACTCCTCCTGCACGATTCGGACGGTCATTGGGTGAGCGGCAGGAGTTTACCACATGGGTGGCATGCTCTGCGGCTCCCCTGATGGCGGCAAGGCTGTCGCCACGACGCAGATGGTCGATGGCTCCATTTAGGATGTCCTCGCCCCACGATATTGTTGCGGGGCCAGGTCCTAAAGAGTCAAGATATGTGACAGTCTCCGCCACAAAGGAAGCAATTGTCTACTCACCGATGATCCCTACCGCCAAGGTCCCATCCATCATCTACCGTTATCTTTATGGTGGTCAAACACGACGCTTTGTCCCTCAGATCTCTTTCACACTCAGACTTCCTCCGCAAAGACCCACCTCTCACAGCTAACCCTGCCCCTCCCTTACACTCCTAGTTCCTTCGCTAGTTCGACCGTGATATGCTTTCCTGAGTGGCTTTTCTCTATCGATAAAAAGGCCTAATGTTCTCATCTAATATTCTGCCAAGGCGGGCTTTCCCTATTCCATTTAAGTGAAGACCATCGCTAACGTACTGAGATCTATCATGACTGAAATGGTCCCACGAGTCTATGCTAAACACACTATCCTCCTCCTCCCTACAGAGAGCTTCGATTCTTCTGTTTATCCCCAGCATTCTACTGAGGGTACGGGAACCGACGTCATACCTTGGCAGCAATCCCGATATTATAAGCTTTCTACGACCTTTGAACATATGGAGAAAGTGAGTGAGGAAAGGTTGACAAAGAGAATATATATGTCAGAAGTGAATGAAACAAAGTGAACGGGAGACCAAATTGGAAAGGGAAAGATGGAGCGTAAAAGATTTTGGGTGAAAGGTGTGCACAGAATGGAGTAGATTGGAACGATGCGATATACTTGGGTAAACGTATTGGACTCAACCAGGGCATGTGAAACACCCTGGGTGAACCATGGATAGGTCTTTGGGGCCTGAGTGTAGATAGAGATCTGTAGTTTCGGTGCTTTACACATGAGAGCTCGAGTATGGATATGAACGAATGTGGCCTTCGTCTGTTTCCTGGCGCTGCCTCACTGACGCAGAGGGTGGGGATCGGGTGTGTAGGAGAGGAGAGGAATGTATATGTAATCATTTTTCTTGTCTTTCATGCATCTATGCTGTTTCCTTCGGGGTGGGATGGCGTTGGCCTTGGATGACGGTGGATAGGTATGAATATGTACATGCGTATGTATATGTATATGAATGTGGATATCTATCTATCTGCCTTTTTTTTTTTGAGTAGATGAAAATCTATACTCTAAAAAGGCGCTTCAGTCTATTCTCTCTTCCTCCGTGTGTAAACACGTCAAGGAACCTGCCAGACGCATTATAACTAACCCTCACACACCCACATTTGCCAATAATTCAACCACTTCTTTGATAAAAGAGAGACTGTTGGCTCCTTGGGTGAAATATTTTCGGGAAAACATTGTTTGTTTGTTTTTTGCTCAGCAGGAAGGCCATGTCGACAGTATTGGAGATATGGAGAGGAAACACAGAGGGTGAGTTATTACACCACTGAACACTTCAGTCCACCGTTCAGGGTGTGCTGGCTACGGAGGGAGGGAACTATGGTAGTGAGGGAGAGTGTGGTGGCCAGAAAGGGATGAAGGGAGGATGTAGTGGTAGTGAGGAAGCTTGTATTGCTGGGGGAAGGGGGAGAGTGGTTGTGGTGGTGAGGGTGGATATGGTAGCCAAGAAGGGAGGGAGTAGTGACGGTGAGGAAGGGTGTAGTGGCCAGAGAGATAAGAAATAGTGGTAGTGACGTAGGGAGGGAGTGGGTGATGTTGTTAGTGGTGAGAGAGGGTGTTGCAGTCAGGGAGGGAAGGCGTGAAGAAAATTGTGGTTGCCCGGAAGGGAGGGAATGGTGGTGGAGAGTTAGGGTGCGGTTATCAAAATGAGAGAGTGTGATGGTGGTGAGGGAGGGTGTGGTGCCTAGGGAGGGAGGGAGGGTGTGCTGGTGGTAGTGATGGAGAATGTGGTGAAGTGGTGAGTTGGGGGTTGGCGGTGAAGGAGGGTATGGTAGCCAGGGAGGGAGAGAGTGGTGGTGGTGAGAGAGGGTATTGTGGCCAGGGAGGAAGGGATTGGTCGTGGTGAAGGAGGGTGTGGTATGAGAAGGAGGAAGTGGTGATGGTGAGGGATGCTATAGTGAAGAGGGAGGGAGAGTGTGCTGGTGGTGGTGATGGAGAATGTGGTGAATTGGGGAGTGCGGGGTAGGGGGTTTGAAGGAGGTTATGGTGGCCAGAGAGGGAAGGCGTGGTGGTAATGAGGGAGGGTGTGGTGACCAGGGTGGGAGAGCATGGTGAGGGAAGGTGTGGTGACCAGGGTGGGAAGCCGTGGTGGCAGGCGAGGGAGGATATAGTACTCCTCTGTAAGAGCGGGCGGACGGGGTCTTGTGGGCCAGAATCTACTAACTAACGTTAAGACTCAGCTTGCTAGTAATATCCAGGGGGAGGTAGCTAAAACTCTGGCAGTCATAACAAACTATTCCTCCAATATAACACGTGTATATCCCTGAGGTTGTAAGTCGTGCCAGATGACTACGGGAAACATACGATCCTTCAGACGGCATGAATCACTTGGTCACCGGGCGGGACATATGGACCATACAGGAGACCCCCCTGGCTTAAGTAAGGAGGTCAGATACACTTCCAAACCTCAGAGATTCATAGTTGACGCTTCCCCATGTTATGTGATTAGGTTCAAGTAAGGTATTGATATGTGCTGTGTACTGCAGGTCAGAAGCTTATGGTAATACTAAGGTCATGACCTTTCCGTAGCACACCAGTGGTGCAGCAGATCATGGTAATGCTGAAGTCATGACCCTCCTGCCTCTCACCTGTCGTGCTGCAGGTCATGGTGGTGTTCAGGTCACGATCATTCTCACACACACCTGCGGTGCAGCAGGTAATGCTGATGTCATGACCCTTCTGCCACTCACCTGTAGTGCAGCAGGTCATGGTAATGCTGATGTCATGACCCTTCTGCCACTCACCTGTCGTGCTGCAGGTTATGGTAATGTTGATGTCATGATCCTTCAGCCACTTACCTGTAGCACAGCAGTTCATGGTAATTCTGGGGTCTCGACCCTTCTGCCACTCACCTGTGAAGACAAAAGAGAAGGCAGGTCAGCGTCATGATATACCGAGGATAATCCCAAAGCACAACATAATGATCCAGCACCAGCTGACGAAGGTTAAAGGAAATAACGTAAGACACATATCCCAGTCAATATCCGTCAGACCCACTTGTTGGTGTTCACTGGTGGTGTAAGGTATGGGAAGATGTCACCATCCTGGATGGCTGGTGTTCACTGGTGGTGTAAAGTATGGGAAGATGTCACCATCTTGGATGGCTGGTGTTCACTGGTGGTGTAAAGTATGGGAAGATGTCACCATCTTGGATGGCTGGTGTTCACTGGTGGTGTAAGGTATGGGAAGATGTTACCATCCTGGATGGTTGGTGTTCACTGGTGGTGTAAGGTATGGGAAGATGTCACCATCCTGGATGGTCGGTGTTCACTGGTGGCGTAAGGAATGGAAGGATGTCACCATCTTGGATGGTTAGTAATAACTGGTAGTGCAAGATATAGGATGATAAGTTACATTCTTGGATGGTTGGCGCTTCCTGGTGGGACTATTATTACGGTACATCTGCAGGGTCTAGCGAGGACCTGCCTCGTAAGGAATGCCACGCAGGGCTTCAAGACGTGCAAAAATGAACCTTCTGAGTTCGTGGGGATGACTGTCTGTAAGTGTGTGTGTGTGTGTGTGTGTGTGTGTGTGTGAGTGTGTGTAATTACTACGTCACCAGTGTAGTCTCCATGCCTCCGGTGTAGAAACACCATGCCTCCTGTGTAGGTGTACCAGCCTCCCCTCTGTCCCCCTGCCACGCCCCCAGTGTGCGGGCACCGTCTCCATTATACACATGCCACACCCCTATTTTCTACATTCAATGCCCTTAATGTACCCATGCCAGGCTCCATGATATACCATCATTACAAGGCCCCCATCGGTCACATGATATGCTCTGTGTATATAACCACAAACCCTCCAGTATAGGCTCCCTCATTTGTACACCACCCTCTTTACAATATACAGGCGATCTTCCAGTGTATGAACTCCACACCATTAAGTATAGAAACATCAAGACCTCTGATGTAGACACCTCCCAACCCCTTACTCCCTTCGCGTGCATTCACCACTGGTACTATTTTACAAAGGAGAAATTGCTCTGTTACGCACAAGACATACACCTACGCCAAGCTCCTTCTACTTTAAACGCACCCCAATCCCTCCCTTCCCTCAAGACACGACTGTAGGACCTTTGAGCACGACGGTAGGACCCTTGAGCACGACAGTAGGGCCATTGAGCACGACGATTAAACCCTTGAGCACGACGGTGAATCCCCTGAGTACGACAGTAGGAACATTTGAATAGACGATAAAACCCTTGAAGAAAATGGTAAACACCCTGAAAACGACGGCAGGACCCTTGAGCACGATGATGCTAACCTTCTCGACTCCGACCTAACCCTTGAGAGCCAGGTGAAAGGACAGGTTATCATACCCAAGGCTCGGACATCGTGTTCAAGGAGTTAAGAGAACAAACATGAGGTTTGTGCTACTGTTCAAGCGTTACGTCTCCCTCCCCGCCACACCAACACACCACTCCCGCCAAAAACTTTTGTGTACACACAGAATATAGGAGGAATGGAAGGAAAGAACAAAGCGACCGACGGACAAACACTATGGCTGCCACACGAACAGAAGAAACACTTGAAGGAAGCAACAAACACACAGAGAAAGATAAGCACAAGTTCGAGGGACCAATAAATTGGTCGAACTGCGGCATAAACCAGCCGCCTCCATCAGCCGCACAACATTACACGGATTAAACTAAAGCCCACAAGACTGTTGACCTCCCACAAGGCTGGCCACACACACGACTCTCTCCCTCTCCTTCACATTGTCCAGCACTTCTCCCGCGCCCTCTCACTGTCTACCACTTCTTATCTTCCCATTGTCCACCACTTTTATCATATTCTCACAATATCCAGGACCTCTTTCCTTCTCAAATGCCATCCACAAGACTCCTTCTCTCATATATCATGACAAAGGTTTTTTCTTGCACTTTGATATTAGTCTTCCCTCTTGCTTTCCATCTGCACTGTCACACCAGTACCTTCATCCTTTCTTTCCAGCAGCACACTCACATCAGGTCCTGTCTTTCTTTTCATCAGCATTTTTTTCTACCTTGACCTTCTCTCTTTTAATCAGCAATGTCACACCATCATTCTTTCCATCACCAATGTCTCACCAGGACCGTCCCTCTATCCTTCCAATAGTACTGTCGTACCAGGACCCCTTCTTCTCCTCTCCAACATTAATGTCGACCCAGGAACTCCTCTTTTCTCTCTAACAGCACTGTCGCACCATCGCCAGTTTCGCACCAGGATCTTTTCTCTTTCTCTCCATGTCTAATGACGCACCAAAACCTTCCTTGTATTTTCACATCAGTACTGTCGCCTCAGGACCTTCCCTCTTTCTTTCCATCACTACTGTCTCAGTAAGACATTCCCTCATTCTTTCCGTTGACGCTGTAACATGGGAATCTTCCCTCTATCTTTCTATCAGTACCGTGACACCAAGACCTTCCTTCTTTCTTTCCATCGCCTACGTCGCTTCAGAACTTCCCTCTTTCTTTAAATCAGCCTTGGCGTAACAGGACATTCTCTCTTTCTAACATAGATGTTTAACTAAGTCCTTCCCTATTTCTCTCCATCCTTACTGTCGCGTCAGGACCCTCCCTCTTTCTTTCCATCAGTGCTATGGCACTAGGACCTTCCCATCCCCTTTTTTTTTTCCTCCTTCAGTACCGTCGTCGCACTAGACCGTCCGCGTTTCTTCTCATCAGAAAAATTGCACCGCGACCATTCCTCTCTCTCTCTCTCTCTCTCTCTCTCTCTCTCTCTCTCTCTCTCTCTCTCTCTCTCTCTCTCTCTCTCTCTCTCTCTCTCTCCCACACACACACACAAAAAAAAAAAAAATACTGACTGTCATCGATGTAGCTCAAATTTCTTTTGTGTTCTAACTTTGTATAGAGTTAATTATATATCAGCCAATAATATTCATTCTTCCTTGGCTCTTTCATAGAGAGATCTCCAACGAGACAAAATACTGCATTTCTTTCGTCTTCGACAAAATTTCGGAATATGCAACACATTCTCTTGTTGTGTCTTTACAAAGTATACAAGTAATACAAAGGATTATCAAGGAATTTGAATAGCAACAGACCACTGGATCCCTTTGAGGCTGTTTGTGATAATGGAAGAGATATGAAACTCGTGGATCAGTGAGGTAAGAGTACAAATACGTACATATCAACAATAGAAAAACCTTATAAATGTTTCATGTACGTAAGGAAGTGCAAATGATGTCAGTCGTGAAGTTGATGTGAATTATTTATCCTCTGTTCTTAAACTATCTATGGTATTATTTTCAACCATGATAATTGGTAAATCATTCTATGTGTTAACAATCCTATACGAAAAAGTATTTAGCCTCATTCGAAGTATAACGTTTGCTTACGAGTTTAACCCATAGAATTAGCTTTTTAAAACTTCCTTCACGATATAGATGGACTTCACATGTGCTTATCCAAAGCGTGGAAGGATTAAGCTTTACCTTGATTTTATGCTTTCTTGTAACTATTACTACTAGCGAAATCAGACGAAACTATTCTGATCGAAATTATCGAAACCTTTGGTAATTCTGAATGGCTCTATCAGATCACTTCTCCGCCTTCTCGTTTCTAAACTAAACTAGTTGACTTTGGGAGGATTTGTTTCTCAGTCCAGGAATCATCTTGGCAGCTCTTGTCTGTATTTTCCCCATCCTGTCTATGCCTTACCTCAAGTAGGGTGACCAAAATTGAACACAATATTCAAGATGGAGGCGTACTGGACCTGGATTCGGGACGTGAGCTGTATATTCAGTTGTAAATACAGACGAGAAAAAAGATCATTTAAAATCTTTGCCATGTTTTCGTTGTCGTGAACCAAATCACCATTTTCATTTATCAATGGACCAGTTGACTGACCAATGACACTCTTACTTCTAACATACCCATATATCTTTTTTGGGTTTCCTTTGCTATTTTCGGCAATATGCAGTCTCCACAAGTCTTTACACAGACTTACATGATTTGTTTTCTGAAGCTGGTTATTGGTCTTAGAAAACAGACGTTTCTTTATGTTATCGTTCTACCATTCTGGCTTCGTATTAGAAAAGACCGTCTTCTACGCGTTGGCACAAATGATCCCTCCACTGCTCTGAACGTTTTACTGACCCCCCCTCCTCCCAATGTCACTCCCTTGTCGCCTTTATCTATAATATCCTAAGATTATCTGTCAAGAGCAATGCAAAAAAGGTTTAAAACATGTAAGTCTAAAATCTTTTCGTGACCCACATGTTGGCCAACATGACAGGCAATGTTGAAAGATAACTCAGAAGTAATTATCCGGTGATCAGTAATGTCCTTCACGATGTTTTGATATAGCTGAAGACTGAAAAAGACAAACAAAAAGAAAACATATACACCTCCATGGCTTATAGGGAAGTCCCTTAATCTATGGGCAGTATTAGCCCCGTAGAGAAAACGTAATTACGCAGGGACAAGGCCTGAAGCTCCTTGATGAAAATGACATTAAACACCTCTGATGGAGCCCTACAAGTAAGTCCTGTTACCAGGTAAGTCTATCATACTACAATAGACCCAGGGACATCCCTACCTCTCTTCTCACATCTCTCTCTAAATGTCACCTACACCTCCCAAATTGCTCCCAGTGTTCGTATCTTCCCAAACACCCTTAACCATTCCATTCCAGCCATAGTCCTTCCTATCCCTATCACTCCCGCCACAGCAGGATATTTGGAGAAGCGATGGTCGGTCACCAATAACTCCCGGATGCCTGTATCTGTAGTCAGATGCATAGACGCGGCCTCCAGTGCGGGTACGATTGGTGAGAGACAGGCTGGAACCAGTCTGCATGCCAAGGCCAGTCTCTGGTAACAATCAGCCTCGGGTCAGGACCAATATCGCGGCCATACGAGTCTCGTGTCCAGGATCAGTATCGTGGAGAGGACCAGTCTACACGTAGAGCACATACTAAAGCTTTGGATGAGAGGAAGAATACGGAGAAGAAGAAGAATAGCACTGAAGACATAAAGAAGGAGCAACAGTACGAAGGTCATTATGGGGAAACAACAACAGACTCTAATTTCCGTTAACAACGAACAGAAAATACACAAATATCCTCTTGGTAGACCCGAGGTCTTGAAGTGGAGAACCGCTCAGCAGACGTACCTGGGAACAACCAACTGAGAGGTGTGAAGACTACACTACCCACAAGTTAAGCGCACCATTAGCCTTACTTAGAGCAAGTACAGATAGCCCAGTCCACTCCTCTCTCTGGAATATCACATGGATTCTTGACCTCTTAACTACGACGGTACGGGTCTTTAGCACGATGGTATGCCGTTTTAGCACGACGGTATGCCCCTTCAGCATGACGGTATAATACTTTAGTACGAAAGAACTGTCTCAAAAGGATAAAGCCTGCAGCGTACAATTCAGAAGAGCTGTGTGACCCCATGACTTCGTACACAGTGCATCGTTAACCTTAGTGTTGTCTCAAGACCTATAGAAACATAGTACTATTCCTATTTGTTTGGATCACCTACAGGCAAGACCCCACAATGTATACTTCCTCCGCTGCTCCTACTGGTCAGGATCACCTCCAGGCAGGACCCAGGTATGTATACCTCCTCTGCTGCTCTTACTGGGTGAGATCACCCCCAGACAAGACTTGACAGCAACTTTCCACAAACAACAGTGTTGGTTCGAAGTCGTTGGCACTTGACAAACCTCCTGCAACAGGAACGCCCACGAGAAGATCCGAGTAGCAGTAGCAACAGGAGGGGATTAAGACAGGATCTTGGCTTTCCAGCTGTGACAAAGACGCATCTTAGGCACTTCTTTGTCAAAACTGTTCAACTCAGTGTAGAGTGGTGTAGTTCATGAGTGGTAGAGTTATTCCACTTCCAATTTAAGGAGATATTGATACCAAGGTCTCTTGCTGCAATTCTTGACCAGAGGAAGAAACAACTGCACAAGAAAATGGGAAATAAAACAGGAATGATCACAATCGCGAACGTTAAACTGGGAACTTTATTTTCTGGAGAGATGTACGACTCCCGGTGGCAAAAAAGGCAGAACATAAAAATGAGAAATGTTTTCACAGCAAATGTCACCGAGAATAAATGAGTAATTAATTCACACTTCCGGTCTTGAGGTATTGGTTAACAATGCAAGACTCCCAGAGGAGACCCACTGCCACTTGGCTGGGCAGCAAGTACCACCTACAGGAATGTTTATGTACTTTCACCTGACCAAGGCTCGTGCTGACCCCTACAGTATGATACTCGGGGGGTAATGACTTCAGCTCTTAATCTCATTATCCTGATTCCACAACTCTGTCCATGAGAATCTAATTCCCCCCCATCTCTTTATAACCAAGATCACCCTTGCTATTAGAACTTTACCATATCTGAGGAGTGTGTGTCTCGCAGCTTCATGTACCATCCTGACTATTCCTTCAGTGGCTTCATTGTACATCTGTTTCAGTTCAAAAAGAATGTTTAGAAGATTACCAATTATCAACACCAATCTGCAATTTTATACTATGATCACACTTCCCATTATGTAATGCTTGATTTGGTCATCTTGAAAATGTTCCTGGAACTTAATACCGTCCCTGATTAAGAAGGCCATTTCCCTCCTCCTTTGTCTTCTCTGTCCCTTGTTGCTACCGTGTATCCCTCTGGACAGATTAGGTCAATCTTATCTCATTACGAGGTTTTGTCTCCACTGTATCTAATAATATCAGATTTTTTTTATCTTTAATCTGGAAACCTGTCACTTTCTGTTGTACACATCATATTTAGTCTGACATTCGAATCACTTAACATTTTCAACCACTCACAGGTAGTGGCTGGAATGTTCTATTTTCAACATTCTTACGAAGTCTTCCATTTTTTACCTTCTCACTATATTCCTCACCTTTTTCTCTCGTTCATCCCTCAGTCTATCGTTTCAGAATGAACTCAAACGTTGGCAGAGGTACAGGAACGACAAAATGAATTCAGCTGGACTTGTAGATGCACTACTCTGTTCCAACAAAAATTCTTCGATTCACTGGTATAGCTTGTCGAGTTTGTCTAGGGAAATCATCCTCACTCTTTATAATGCATTGATGCGTTCTCAGACTGAGAACTGTTATTAGTTACGACTCTTTAGCGGCATGGAAAGTTAGTAGGTTTTTCTCTTGGAAATATCTGTATGTCTTTCTACTCTTACTACACTAATCTGTGGTTTTCTAGCATCTTATAAAATCACAACAGCCTCCAAGGAACCTACTGGTCTATTACTGTTTGAAGTCCTTCGTATTTCTTTGCATTCCATTTCATTCTGCTGAATTCGTCTTTCTAAACAAGTTTCTTAGTTTACATAAGTACTTCTTGCCTACAAAACTCCATATTGAGGGATTAATTATATTGCTCGCCCCTCTTTATGTTTTTGTAACATCACCATGTTCCCATTCTTCTTATATCTTAGATACTACACCCGGCATGTCTTTAGCGTCTAGAAGGCTTTTGAATAATATCTTTGCTTTCTTCTGTCTTTCTTCTTCTGTTGGAATATAATCTTCTTTCAATTTAAACATTATCAATGACTTATGTCTATCAGCCACTCATTGAAATAGCGTTCTTAAGATTCATATTACGATTTTATCGGTAAAGTCCTGCTTTGCTCCTTCACCAGCCTCCATGTCTCTGACTTTTTCTCGTCTCTATTTCCCCAGCGTATACTGATCCTGAGTACTCTATTTCTCTAAACCTTCCACTGAGCGAGAAATATACTTCTCTTGTTGTTATGTCATTCAACACTTGACAATTTGTTACGAGATCTGTTTGATCATAAACAGATCCCTGATCATTAACATGTATCATTACCCTATGATTCTGTTGTTAACTCCCAGGAAAGGCTCCTGTCCCCTATTTCCAACAGTTCTTGTTATGTTCTTGTCCTTTTGTTAATTCATTACATAATCATCCTAAGGAGCTGTTCCTCACTATTGCTGACGCTCTCCCACTAGATTAAGTTTCTTTCATTCTTTTTTTTTTAGATTCCTTAAAATTTTATGATTTTTTCTCATAATGTTCACCCTGACTCTTCCCTCTCTTCCCAGGTGGGCATATTTAAAGCCACCCGTCTTTCCCTGTAACTCAGCTTTCTTAATTCTGGTACCATCTTTACTGCCCTACTCTGGATTTCATATTTGGTCTTTGTGCTTTTCTAGATGGGGTGACCAAACTTAAAAAGGACGTGCTAGTTTTGGCCTTATGAGAGATATGAACATCTTGCTACATATTTCCTATCATTTGCTAGAAGATAGTTTGTCTCCGTAACTAATCCTCTAATGTTGGGCTTGTAACAAGTTAGGGACGATAATGACTCACTATTCCTTCTCATACAAAGGGTCCTGAAACCTATTTCCTGTTAGGCAAAAATAATATTGCGATCCTTTGTCACTGTAGCCCATCCTCATTGCCTTACATTTGCTCGGGATGAATTTCATCAGCCATGCACCAAACAAACTTTGTAGTCTGTCTAGGTCCCCTTGTAAGTATATGCAGTCCTGATCACTTTTCACTTCCCTCATGACCTTTGCGTTATCTGCCAACATCTCCAGGTAGGAATTCATATTTTCAGGTAAGTCATTTTGCATAGATCAAGAAGAGTAATGGTCCCAAAACAGAGCCCTGGGGCACTCTACTGCTGACCTCTACCCATTCTGAGAAGGCTTCTCTGGCATGTTTTCTTTATTCACTTCAACTAAGGTAATGTTCTATCCATCGGAGGCGTCTCCCTTTATTTTTGTCTGGTATTCCAACTTCTTAATCAGCCTCTCATGTGGTACTGTGTCAAATGCTTTCTGAAAGTTAAGATGCAAATACTTTTTCAAACGTTCCCTTTCGCGTAAGACAGTACTCACTCTCTCATAGAAATTTAAGAGGTTCATTGCGCATGACTCCCATTACCTAAAACTGTGTTGCCTCTCACTTGGTCACTTGTCATCTACAGAAAGTCACCGGTTTGCTTTCTGATTAACCTTTCCAGCTCCGTACAAGCAACACCCGTCGAGACTTGACCTTAGTTCAGCGCCCTCACCCAGTCTCCTTTCTCATAGCTGGGTATGACGTTTGCCTTTTCCACTACCTTAACAGTTTTCCTTTTCCCAGCCACATCTTGAACATTATTTCATGAGACCTGTGTGTGTGTGTGTGTGTGTGTGTGTGTGTGTGTGTGTGTGTGTGTGTGTGTGTTACAGGAAGAGAGTTTTACGTTTATACGTACAAACACACACACATTCTCTCTCTCTCTCTCTCTCTCTCTCTCTCTCTCTCTCTCTCTCTCTCTCTCTCTCTCTCTCTCTCTCTCTCTCTCTCTCTCTCTCTCTCTCTCTCTCTCTCTCTCTCTCTCTCTCTCTCTCTCTCTCTCTCTCTCTCTCTCTCTCTAGCCTATGCCAGATACTCGTTCTATCAAGCAGCCCCTAGGGAAGGATGAACAAGCGAGTGGACTGTGGCCCAGCTGCTACCACTAGGTTGCGAACTAATGTGGGTTTGATCCTAAGCGACCCGTGCATGCATGATGATCAGTAACGCTAACCGATACACCAATGAGGTATGTGTGTAGTAGACGGATAAATCATATGTAAACAATGAACGGTTTATTGAATTTAGGCAACCATTCGGCTGAAAATGTACAGTTGAGAAATTACATAATTGGAAGGTCATAATGGTGACCAGTAAATTAATCACAAAAGAGCTTAAGATCAAGGTAGGGCTGGATTCTTCTAAGCTTTGAATAAGCACATGAGTGAGGTCCATCTATATAGTATATGAAGTTTTGCAGAGCAAATTCTATGGCTTATACATTATACATTCATTTGTGATTAGTTGAACATTACGTGATGTAAAGTTACATATTAGTAGAACTGCAGTGGTGTTGTGTGTTGACATACATTATGTATTCAGAAGTGAACATTACGTGATGTAAAGCTACAAAATTGTTGAACTGCAGTAATACTCTGTTGACGTATTTAATGGTGTGTGTGTGTGTGTGTGTGTGTGTGTGTGTGTGTGTGTGTGTGTGTGTGTGTTTAAGCGATTACTATTGTCATTACTATGATCATTTTACGAGGAGAGCTTGACACTTGTGTTACCCCGTCTTTTAACTATGTTTCTAATCCCTATGAGCATACGGTGAATGAATGTGCAAGAGGACACACACAGACACACACTAGCCTAAGCCAGGTGCCCATTTATCAACCAGTCCTGAGGGGTGCTTACTTCCTGCTGGATGACATTCATCTAGATGCCTTCCTTCATTGTGACCCATCCTCACTAATTTACATTTGCTGGATATCCTTCCCTCCGCTTGACCAGCAGGGGTCACGTGTGACCATTTCCTCCCCCATTGTTGAAGCAGCGGGGGTCACATCGGACCAGTCTTCTGCACTGTTGGACCAGCAGGGGTCATGTGGGACCAGTCCCTCCCTCACTGCTGAACCAGGAGGGGTCAAGTGTGACCAGTGTCTCCCTCACTGCTAGACCGGCAGCGGTCGCGTTCCTCCAGACGCTTGCCTCACACAGCTCCAAACACTACAGGCAAAACATCCACTACCTGTCGTCCATAAGTGTGACGTCTAAGGCTGGTTTTGGCTTAACGACCCTTGACTGCTGATGGCCAGTAACACTAACAACATAAAGGCATCCTACAAGCCTAAGGCAGTAAGGAAGATGTCCTCTCTGATGATATTCTAGCGTACGATGTCATCAGATAGTAATGACATGCATAACTGATACAAATTACGTATATTCATTTTTGTCAGTTTCCTAATTTCAGAATGATTAGTATGAAGATTAATGCATTTCATGTGGTAAAGTATATAAGAAATTCAGGTATTCATTAACTCCTCAGCTCCGGCCCTTGTCATACCACACTGATCCGACAATCCAATCAATGACGTCAAAGCTGAGACACCAGACATGCCAGTGAGGTCAGCACTACCAGGTGGGGGAGAGCAGCACCACCAGGCGAGGAAGAGCTGTGCTCGCTCGAGCAGCACCACAACCACCTACCCGCCCGCTACTCAGGTGAGGTCCAGGGTTACCGTGGGAGACCAACGCGCGGAACAGATTGAATCGTTCTTGCATGAAGCAGTTATGGTGGCTATCAGAAAAAAACAGGCTATAGCAGGACAGAAAGGTCATGTAGAGAGGGAAAAAGAAAGGGACGGTGAGGCAGAAAGAAATAAAGGGGGAAAGGGAGGAATTATCATGCTTTTAGATTTTCTGAGCGAAAGTTATTCTAAAATTCATACAATTTCACCAGTGCACACCCAAGAGTCGAACTCAGGCTACTGAGAATTGCAGGTGGACACCGAACCACTGGACCACCGATGGAACAAAAGGCAAAACCTGCTACTTTGCTGAAACTGCTATACATAGCTCCAGCGCCACGCCCACTCCCTGTGGGACGCTGCAAACCGACTAACGTGCAGGCTTTGTACCATCGGCGGTTCAGTGGACGCTGTCCGCCTGCTGTTTTCTGTAGGCTGGGTTCGAATCTCTGGCGTGCAATGGTAAAACTGTTTAGTAAGATCTGCAAGTGAACATTACATGTTTTCATATATCATTCTCATGTCTTTATGCACAGAGATAAAGGTTCGGCGTGGGAATCAGATCTATGAGTGCGTGATGTACACAACTCGGGGAGCACCTCCCACCTGCCGCACCACTTGCCAACCTCACAAATACCTGTCTCGTCACAGTTAGCCATGACCTCCACGAACGACAGGCCAGCATGACGGCCTCACTGTGATCCAGTAAGATGGCCCTACTCTGAGCTGGTAAGAATCCCATTGTGGACCAGCAAGACGGCCTCCCTGAAGGCAGGCAAGATGGTCTCGCTGGGGCCAGCAAGACGGCCCCACTGTTCGTCAACAAGACGACACCCACTGTGGACTAGCAAGACGGCCCCATTGTGGGCCAGCAAGACGGCCCCATTGTGGGCCAGCAAGACGGCCCCATTGTGGGCCAGCAAGATGGTCCCATTGTGGGCCAGCAAGATGGTCCCATTGTGGGCCAGCAGGACGGCCCCATTGTGAGTGGGCTGTACCCGTGCCGCCTGGAGGATGAGGCAGCAGATGCTGGTGATGACAGAGATGGCCAGATATTTACAGCAGCTGTGGCCAGCCATTGCCCTCACACTGGCCAATTACCGTCGTCACACACGACGCTAACGCCCTCTTAACACGTCCCTACCATGAAGTTCAGTTAAGGCTGTACGATCACTTAATAACAGCTATATGCACGTTCGCTCCACATTACAAGGATTTTGGATATTTCTTCTCTCAAGATAGATCATGCGATCTCCATTATATGCATTTTTACACATACACATACAAATACATTGCAAAAGTCTCCCCTTATAAACCCCTAAACACCCAATCCGCTCCAGTCACTTCCCCAGAGCACAGGTCGACTAGCTGTTGCAAAGGAGCTAGGTTCCCGTCCGCCTTTAACTCTCCACTCTGTACTACTTACTTGATAAACAAATCATTATCAGGGGGAGAAGAGCGAGCCACGGTGCGACACTCCCAGACCTGGCAGGCCACAGGTTCAAAAAGGAAACAATGATATCTCTGGGAACCTAACCATAGCAGGAGACTATGGTCCCTCCGCCTACACTTCATGACTGCAGCAGCAGCTTCCTTCCATTGCCTGCCATAACCCAGCGTCCGCCCTCACTTACCTTACTAAGGCTTTTCGTTCTCTCCATTCAGTGGAAGGGTCACGATCCACTGGTGGACGGTTGAGAGACAGGAGCCAGGGTGAACATTCAGGGGTCAAGGAATAAGGGTAATGGGTCTTAGGCCAAAAGTAGGTCAAGGATGAAGGGTAAGTTTTCTGGAGTTTGAGAAGATAGTGTGGGAACCAGATAGCTAGATGCCATGGGTCACTTCCAAAGGTTGAAAGTTAAATGTAATATTCTGAAGTCAGGAAACAGATATGCAGACCTGCATGATTGTCCATAACTTGGCTACCTGAGCTCGAACTTAAAAAGTGATAGAAACATAGTAATAGATCAGATTTCACCTCATCATCCACCTCTCCTACCAGTTAAACAGCCAGGAAAGTAAAAGGATAAGAAGAAACACCGTGTAGTAAAGAGAAAACATATTGCCATGAGCAGGGAAAAGTTCCTCTCCATTTTACTACAGGTCACACTGGGGCTGGACCTCGAAACATAAAGAGTTTAGAAACAATTTTTTGAAGCCGGCGCGTTTACTCATAAATATCTTGAATGCATTTTTCTTGCCTTAATTTGAAGGTATTGTTAGTCTTTACATTTACAGGAACATGCTAGTTTACCCCAACTTTCCACCACTCTATTGCAGGAAACAATCTTACATACCTCACTATTACACCTTCCTTTAATCTTTTTATTGTTATTTAAGGTCACAGAATCTGTCTGAGGTGAAGACACTTTCATATGCTAAGCCCCAAATTCGCATAGTATTTGAAACCATATATTAGATTTCACTGAAATATCCACTTTTTGCCAGAGAACACTTCTTATCTTTTGAGACTTTCGTTATAAGGCATGTTGCTGAGTGAAGAGATTATATTTTGATTGCTCTTCTTTGAATTCGTTCTAGTTTTTCTTTATCTTTGTTCAGGTTTGATGACCAGAACTGAGTAGCGTATTCCAAGTAAAGTCTGACCAGGGCGTTGAAAGGAGCGAGTACTGTATTCTTCGTTTCATATTGTATATTTCTACCAAAGAATACTAGGATACTGTAATTCAAGCCATTACTGAAAATCACTCTAAGGCCTTTTACTTCTAATTGCAATTTACAGAACAATTTGTATTCATGATCTGCACTTTTCGCGCGTTGCGTTGACATACATTTACCAGGTTTCTTACCTCTCCATCAGTTTGCCCCAGTCCTTTTCAACCATCAGGTACTTTTCCTTTACCTTTCAAGTCGCCTGCGCATTTTGATATCATTGTTCTGGTGAGTTCTGTTTCCAAGTCGTTGATGTAAATGATGAACAGAAGGGGTCCTGGGACTGAGCCTTGTGGTACCCCACTCCTTAGTGAGGCCAGCCAGATGTTTTCTCTTTTAAAGCAATTCGTTGTGTTCTGCCTGAAAGCCAGTTCGCTATCCTCACACGTAGATTCGATTTCCTGTGCTGTCACCTTTAAAATCAATCTTTCATGTGATACCTTGTCGAAGGATTTACAGAAACCTACGTGTGTCATCACAGGGCATTTTGGAACCTCAGTTCTTACATACATAGCAAAAAAATTCATTTAATCACGTTAAACTTAATTTTCTTATTACAATGTTATTGTTAAGAGTCGGTTATTAATCTTATTTTCCAGGAAGTCGGCGATTTTGCCTTTGATTTAATTATTGTTGCAACAATTCACCAAGAATCGAAAGTATGGCTGATAGGAAAGCAGTTCCCAGTGCATTTTCTAACTCCATTTTTTGAAAATTGGTTTTACATTAACAGGTTTCCAGTCATTTGGCACCTTCCTTTCCTGCAGTGATTTTGGTGATCGGAAAACTATTAGCGGCCAACTTCCCTCAGTAATCTGAGGGAGATACCGCCTTTCACACTACTCAGTAAATCTGTAAACAATTTTGTTCCTGGTGCCCAGAAAAATGGTCTTGTTTTTGAGGTATGAATATAGATGAATCAGTTATGGTAAGCATTAATCTGAACCTCTCGTTTAGAAAGGAAGACATTTCAATGTTATCACTGGTTAATGCGCCATTTTCATGACAATGGCAGATATCATCCCTGATTATTTTTTCCTTATTTCTAACGTATTTAGATAAGTCTCTAGGATCTTTCTTCACATTGTGAGAAATTCCTTGCTCGATGTCTTTTCAACTGACTCTTTTCGTCCTACAAACTCTCTTTAATCACGAAGACATTCGATAGTCATCGAGACTCTCTTCGGTTCCCTTCAAACTTTTCTTTACGTTTACTTAAAACTTTATTTTCTTAAGTCATCCAACCTGGCTTCTCCGTTTCATAACCCCTGCTCACCTTTGTAGGAATAGGGACTCTTTCAAAGCGATGTATTGCATTTCTGAAGCTTTTCCGCATCGTTTCCACTGTGTCCACGACCAATTTCCTGTTCCAGTTTAAATCACCGGTGGCACAGTTTCAGAGATCCATTTATCGAAGTCTGCTAATCTGGAGCTGGATAGTATTATGGTATTTCCATTGATATCGAAATGGCAGTTAACAGTGAATTGGATTATATTATGGTCGCTGTTTTCTCGCTTTCCACTGAACTCACACGTGCTGATTATAGGGCCCTGTTTGTGGACATTACTGCCTGTCTTCGGGTATCAGATCATTCGATGTAAGATTCTCAATTAAATCAATTAGTCTGTTGCCTTCGCAGTCACAGTCTAGGATGAACAGTCGGTAAGCAAGGATCAAGGGTTAGCAGCCTAAGGAGCAAGGGTCAGCGGTCAAAAAACAATGACTACCAGTCAAGAAACAAGTGTTAGCAGTCAAGAAATAATGGTTAGAAGTCAAGGAATAGAAGTTAGATGCCAAAGAACAACAGTCAGTAGGCATGAAACTGGAGCCAGCAATAAAGGAACGAGATTCATCAGTCAAGAAACTAGGGTCAGCAGTCAATGAGGAATAAGCGTGAGAAGTCAAGAATGAAGGGCAAGCAGTTAAGGAACATAGGCTAGCAGTCAAAGAATAAGGGTTCGCAGTCAAGGATGAAGGGCAAGCATTCAAGAAACAAGGATCAAAAGTCGAGGGAATAAGGACCATCAGCCAAGGAATAATAATTACCAGTCAAGGAACAAAGGGAGTAGCGAGGGAGTAGGTTCAACATGAATATGGGTTATCAGTTCAGGAAGGAGGGTTAGCAGTCAGAAAACAATGGCAAAGTTTGTGTTACCGAGAGTCTGGGTCTGAATCAGAGTTCTGAGATCATCAATCACGTAACAGAATCTAAGGTCAAGGACTAAGTCCCTAGGCCAAGGATGAGATATCAAAGTTTAAGATGTACAGCCAAGAATCAAGAATTTAGAGTATGTGTCATGTGGTCAAAAATAAAGGGCCTAGGGTTAAGTATCAAGAGTATGAGTCAGAATTCAAGACTTAGGGGTAAGGTCTGGGGTTTGGAAACAAGGGTCTGGTTCAGATATCTAAGGTTAGATAACAAAGGTCAGGTTGAGAAATCAATGATCACCGTCAGATCTCTGGGCTGGGCGTGAGCCTAAGGTCACTGGGTCAAAGGTCGCCTCAAAACGTCTACTTATTTCTAACGTGCTGCTCACTCCAACCTCCACGTCCTCTCACACTGACAAAATCGTGACTCCTGTGGTCGACCCTTGCGGTGTGTCACTGTCACTGTTGTTGCTGCTGCTTCTGTTGTTGCTGTTATTACGGTTATATCCTTCCTCATTAAAAGAATCTAATTGTATCAGCTTTGAGGTTGTGAATGCTTTTGTTACAGAGGATTTTGAGGTTGTTATTGCTGTTGCTACAGAGGAATTTAAGCAGCTGTCTGCGATTGTGGATGTTGCTAGAAACTTACTAATTAGTGTGGTAAGACTAGTTATACATATTGATGTTTTAAGCAGAAAAAACCTGCATATATGTTTATACAACTAAAGAGGCGCAAATAATATCAGTTGTGGACTTGAGAGAAACATCAAAGTTATTCAGAAATGTCTCTATAGTACTGCTTTCAACTACTCTAACCAGGAAACCTTTCCATATGTCAACAATCCTGTTCGTGAGAAGAACTTCACCTCAAAAGACGCAACATATTTGGTTCGTGATTATCCATCACTGTGAGAGAAATCAGACGAGTCACGTGCTAAACAGCTGCTTAGGTTGAGATTGTCGAGGATTTTGATAAGTTTGAATACATACATTAAATCACCACTCCACCTTCCCTTTTCTATGCTACATAGGTTTGAGTCGTTTAGCCGGATCTCATATGCTTTGCGTCTCAGGAACAATTAGGTAGGTCAAAGCAGTAGTCTGTCTATTCTGTCTGTTCCGCTTTTTTTCTTTAAACTGGGTGACCAAGGTGAACACTTTATTCAAAGACACATCAGTGGTTAGTTGACTTAAAGTCATCAGATACTATTACATCCAACTCCTCTTCCTCCTTTACCTTCTGTTTCATGAGAAATGCATACAGCAGCTCGCCTTCTCGTTTTTACGATGGATGTATGAAAATTCATTTGTCACCTGTGCCCAGTGCATCATTCTGTCCTTATCAAATTGACGATGCAGGAGTTCAGTATCAGTTGTAGACTGATTTTCCAGTTTAATTCGTCGCCAAATTTTGATACCTTACAAAATTTTTAGACTGTTCTAAAAAATCCAAATAGATGACCTCAATTGCTGCACACTCTCACACATGATAATTGTAGCAAGAAAGAAATCAAACAGATTTGTCGGACATGAATGATTTCGCGGGAAACCATGTTGAAAATCGTTTATGAAATGATCGTCCGCTAAATAGTTTAAACTTTGTCTCGAGTGATGGTTTTTGTAAGATTTCCAACTACGGACGTGAGCTACAGTGGAAAAAAAATATTCGTGAGGTGACTTATCATCTATGAATATCAGTTACATTGGTAAATTTCCATTCCTCTGGAATTTTTCCAGTAGCGAGTGACTTACTGAAAAGAACAACCAAGGGTTTCAGTAATTCATTTTTCGCCTCTTTCATTGTTCTCGCATAAAACACATCTGGGCCTGCAGTTCTATTTATTTGCATCATCCTATTTATTGCTGTTGTATATTTTCAACTTTCATAACAACTTTGTGCAGAATGTTTTCCCATCTTAACGGTGAGTTGTGTCTTCAGTCGGAAATACAGATGCAAAAAAAAAAAATCATTCAAGATCTTTGCTATGGCTTCGTTTTCCTCAACCAAGTTACCGTTTTCGGTAATTAATAGACCAACTGAGTCCTTAGAATTTTTTTCAGCAAATTTGCTTCATCCTGACGTTGAGTTTGACCTGTTAGTCTCTTAATCTACCAAAGCAAATCTGCATAATTTTTCGTCATGCTGGTTATTTGAATCATTGCTCTCATTCAATTTCTTAGATGCTGAATTTCTTTGACATCAGGCACTTTATGTCGTTGTTAAACCATTTAAGTTTCATTCTGGAAAAAGACCATCTCTTACAGATTGGCACATATTTCTGCTAATCTACTTTGAAAGTTTTACTGAAGCTATAATTCTTGACGATATTGTCCAAGCTTTGTCTGTGAAGAGGAATGCGAGCATTCACACTTGCAAATCTAAACCTTTCATCTTTTTCTCTCTTTTTATCTTCACCAACATTACACACAATGTTGAAAGTAACCTTAAGAGGTAATCAGCCGGTGATCACTTTAACCAAACATTTCCGACATAATAGAATCGTCTTCATCACAAGTTTCTCGTTTACCATCTTACATAACGTCTTTCATCTACTTGTTGTGTCCGTGCGAGGGGCCAAGGAATTAATCCTACGATTATTTTCATATTAATTTCTATAAAGCCAAATTCGATAGTATCACAGGCTATATCATTTTTCATCACAGGATTAAGATGAACTTTTACGAAGAATGAGACAGCACCGTCTTCCCCTACCGCTGTTAAACAGTATACCCTGGACATGAGTACTTGGCGAGAAAATCTGTATCTTTATTATCTAACCTAAACTCAGAAATACCAATCACAAAATAATTTTCTTTCAGTGCTGTTGTTTACATATATATATATATATATATATATATATATATATATATATATATATATATATATATATATATATATATATATATATATATATATAATTTTTTTTTTCTTTTTTTTTCCGCTATCTCCCGCGTTTGCGAGGTAGCGCAAGGAAACAGACGAAAGAAATGGCCCAACCCACCCCCACACACATGCACATACATACGTCCACACACGCAAATATACATACCTACACAGCTTTCCATGGTTTACCCAAGACGCTTCACATGCCTTGATTCAATCCACTGACAGTACGTCAACCCCGGTATACCACATCGCTCCAATTCACTCTATTCCTTGCCCTCCTTTCACCCTCCTGCATGTTAAGACCCCGATCACACAAAATCTTTTTCACTCCATCTTTCCACCTCCAATTTGGTCTCCCTCTTCTCCTCGTTCCCTCCATCTCCGACACATATATCCTCTTGGTCAATCTTTCCTCACTCATTCTCTCCATGTGCCCAAACCATTTCAAAACACCCTCTTCTGCTCTCTCAACCACGCTCTTTTTATTTCCACACATCTCTCTTACCCTTACGTTACTTACTCGATCAAACCACCTCACACCACACATTGTCCTCAAACATCTCATTTCCAGCACATCCATCCTCCTGCGCACAACTCTATCCATAGCCCACGCCTCGCAACCATACAACATTGTTGGAACCACTATTCCTTCAAACATACCCATTTTTGCTTTCCGAGATAATGTTCTCGACTTCCACACATTCTTCAAGGCTCCCAGAATTTTCGCCCCCTCCCCCACCCTATGATCCACTTCCGCTTCCATGGTTCCATCCGCTGCCAGATCCACTCCCAGATATCTAAAACACTTCACTTCCTCCAGTTTTTCTCCATTCAAACTCACCTCCCAATTGACTTGACCCACAACCCTACTGTACCTAATAACCTTGCTCTTATTCACATTTACTCTTAACTTTCTTCTTTCACACACTTTACCAAACTCAGTCACCAGCTTCTGCAGTTTCTCACACGAATCAGCCACCAGCGCTATATCATCAGCGAACAACAACTGACTCACTTCCCAAGCTCTCTCATCCCCAACACACTTCATACTTGCCCCTCATTCCAAAACTCTTGCATTCACCTCCCTAACAACCCCATCCATAAACAAATTAAACAACCATGGAGACATCACACACCCCTGCCGCAAACCTACATTCACTGAGAACCAATCACTTTCCTCTCTTCCTACACGTACACATGCCTTACATCCTCGATAAAAACTTTTCACTGCTTCTAACAACTTGCCTCCCACACCATATATTCTTAATACCTTCCACAGAGCATCTCTATCAACTCTATCATATGTTTTCTCCAGATCCATAAATGCTACATACAAATCCATTTGCTTTTCCAAGTATTTGTCACATACATTCTTCAAAGCAAACACCTGATCCACACATCCTCTACCACTTCTGAAACCACACTGCTCTTCCCCAATCTGATGCTCTGTACATATATATATATATATATATATATATATATATATATATATATATATATATATATATATATTTTCTTTTTTATTTATTTTGCTTTGTCGCTGTCTCCCGCGTTAGCGAGGTAGCACAAGGAAACAGACGAAAGAAGTGGCCTCAACCCACCCACATACACAAGTATATACATACACGTCCACACACGCAAATATACACCTCCTACACATCTCAACGTGTACATATAAATACACACACAAACATATACATATATACACATGCACATAATTCATACTGTCTGCCTTTATTCATTCCCATCGCCACCCCGCCACACATGAAATAACAACCCCCTTCCCCATCATGTGCGCGAGTTAGCGCTAGGAAAGAACAACAAAGGCCACATTCGTTCACATTCAGTCTCTAGCTGTCATGTAATAATGCACCGAAACCACAGCTCCCTTTCCATATCCAGGCCCAACAGAACTTTCCATGGTTTACCCCAGACGCTTTACATGCCCTGGTTCAATCCATTGACAGCGCGTCGACCCCGGTATACCAAAACGTTCCAATTCACTTAATTCCTTGCACGCCTTTCACCCTCCTGCATGTTCAGGCCCCGATCACTCAAAATCTTTTTCACTCCATCTTTCCACCTCCAATTTGGTCTCCCACTTCTCGTTCCCTCCGCCTCTGACACGTATATCCTCTTGGTTAATCTTTCCTCACTCATTCTCTCCATGCGACCAAACCATTTCAAAACACCCTCTTCTACTCTCTCAACCACACTCTTTTTATTAAAACACATCTCTCTTACCCTATCATTATTTACTTGATCAAACCACCTCACACCACATATTGTCCTCAAACATCTCATTTCCAGCAAATCCACCCTGCTGCGCACAACTCTATCCATAGCCCACGCCTCGCAACCATATAATATTTTTGGAACAACTATTCCTTCAAACATACCCAGATAATGTTCTCGACTTCCACACAATCTTTAAGGCTTTCAGAGCTTACGCCCCCTCCCCCACCCTATGATTCACTTCCGCTTCCATGGTTCCATCCGCTGCCAAATCCACTCCCAAATATCTAAAACACTTCACCTCCACTAGTTTTTCTCCATTTAAGCTTACCTCCCAGTTGACTTATCCCTCAACCCTACTGTACCTAATAACCTTGCTCTTATTCACATTTACTCTCAGCTTTCTTCTTTCAGACACTTTACCAAACTCAGCCAGCTTCTGCAGTTTCTTACATGAATCAGCCACCAGCGCTGTATCATCAGCGAACAACAACTGACTCACTTCCCAAGCTCTCTCATCCACAACAGACTGCATACTTGCCCCTCTTTCTAAAACTCTTGCATTCACCTCCCTAGCAACCCTATCCATAAACAAATTTAACAGCCATGGAGACATCACACACCCCTGCCGCAAACCTACATTCACTGAGAACCAATCACTTTCCTCTCTTCCTACACGTACATATGCCTTACATCCTCGATAAAAACTTTTCAATGTTTCTAACAACTTGCCTTCCACACCATATATTTTTAATACCTTCCGCAGAGCATCTTTATCAACTTTATCATATGCCTTCTCCAGATCCCTAAATGCTAATTACAAATCCATTTGCTTTTATATATATATATATATATATATATATATATATATATATATATATATATATATATATATATATATATATATATATATAAATATATATATATATATATATATATATATATATATATATATATATATATATATATATATATATATATATATGTATATATATATATATATATATATATATACATATATATAGAATGTGTGGAAGTCGAGAACATTATCTCGGAAAGCAAAAATGGGTATGTTTGAAGGAATAGTAGTTCCAACAATGTTGTATGGTTGCGAGGCGTGGGCTATGGATAGAGTTGTGTGCAGAAGGGTGGATGTGCTGGAAATGAGATGATTGAGGACAATATGTGGTGTGAGTAGGTTTGATCGAGTAAGTAATGTAAGGGTAAGAGAGATGTGTGGAAATAAAAAGAGCGTGGTTGAGAGAGCAGAAGAGGGTGTTTTGAAATGGTTTGGGCACATGGAGAGAATGAGTAAGGAAAGATTGACCAAGAGGATATATGTGTCGGAGGTGGAGGGAACGAGGAGAAGTGAGAGACCAAATTGGAGGTGGAAAGATGGAGTGAAAAAGATTTTGAGTGATCGGGGCCTGAGCATGCAGGAGGGTGAAAGGCAGGCAAGGAATAGAGTGAATTGGATCGATGTGGTATACCGGGGTCGATGTGCAGTCAATGGATTGAATCTGGGCATGTGAAGCGTCTGGGGTAAAACATGGAAAGTTCTGTGGGGCCTGGATATGGAAAGGGAGCTGTGGTTTCGGGCATTATTGCATGACAGCTAGAGACTGAGTGTGAACGAATGGGGCCTTTGTTGTCTTTTCCTAGCGCTACCTCGCTCACATGAGGGGGGAGCGGGATGTTATTTCCATGTGTGGCGCGGTGGCGATGGGAATAAATAAAGGCAGACAGTGTGAATTGTGTGCTTTTGTATATATGTATGTGTCTCTGCGTGTATATATATGTGTACATTGAGATGTATGGGTATGTATATTTGCGTGTGTGGAAGTGTATGTGTATACATGTGTATGGGGGTGCGTTGGGCCATTTCTTTCATCTGTTTCCTTGCGCTACCTCGCAAACGCCGGAGACAGCGACAAAGCAAAATAATAATAATGATAATAATAATAATAATAATAATAATAATAATAATAATAATAATAATGATAATGATAATATATGTATATATATATATATATATATATATATATATATATATATATATATATATATATATATATATATATATATATATATATATATATATATATTTATAAATATATATATATATATATATATATATATATATATATATATATATATATATATATATATATATATATATATATATATATATATATATATATATTTATAAATATATATATATATATATATATATATATATATATATATATATATATATATATATATATATATATATATATATATATATATATATATATATATATATATATATATATATATATATATATATGTATAGTAGTGGTGATGTGAAGGTTTGTTGAATGTGTTTGATAATAGAGTGGCAGATATAGGGTGTTTGGGTCGAGGTGGTGTGCAAAGTGAGAGGGTTAGGGAAAATGATTTGGTAAATAGAGGAGAGGTAGTAAAAGCTTTACGGAAGATGAAAGCCGGCAAGGCAGCAGGTTTGGATGGTAAGAATATATGGTGTGGGAGGCAAGTTGTTAGAAGCAGTGAAAAGTTTTTATCAAGGATGTAAGACATGTGTACGTGTAGGAAGAGAGGGAAGTGATTGGTTCTCAGTGAATGTAGGTTTGCGGCAGGGGTGTGTGATGTCTCCATGGTTGTTTAATTTGTTTATGGATGGGGTTGTCAGGGAGGTGAATGAAAGGGTTTTGGAAAGAGGGGCAAGTATGCAGTCTTTTGTGGATGAGAGAGCTTGGGAAGCGAGTCAGTTGTTGTTCGCTGATGATACAGCGCTGGTGGCTGATTCATGTAAGAAACTGCAGAAGCTGGTGACTGAGTTTCGTAAAGTGTGTGAAAGGAGAAAGTTAAGAGTAAATGTGAATAAGAGCAAGGTTATTAGGTACAGTAGGGTTGAGGTTCAAGTCAACTGGGAGGTAAGTTTGAATGGAGAAAAACTGGAGGAAGTAAAGTGTTTTAGATATCTGGGAGTGGATCTAGCAGCGGATGGAACCATGGAAGCGGAAGTGAATCATTGGGTGGGGGAGGGGTCGAAAATTCTGGGAGCCTTGAAGAATGTTTGGAAGTCGAGAACATTATCTCGGAAAGCAAAAATGGGTATGTTTGAAGGAATAGTGGTTCCAACAACGTTGTATGGTTGCGAGGCGTGGGCTATGGATAGAGTTGTGCGCAGGAGGGTGGATATGCTGGAAATGAGATGTTTGAGGACAATATGTGATGTGAGGTGGTTTGATCGAGTAAGTAATGTAAGGGTAAGAGTGATGTGAGGAAATAAAAAGAGTGTGGTTGAGAGAGCAGAAGAGGGTGTTTTGAAATGGTTTGGCTGCATGGAGAGAATGAGTGAGGAAAGATTGACCAAGAGGATATATGCGTCAGAGGTGGAGGGAATGAGGAGAAGTGGGAGACCAAATTGGAGGTGGAAGGATGGAGTGAAAAAGATTTTGAGTGATCGGGGCCTGAACATGCAGGAGGGTGAAAGGAGTGCAAGGAATAGAGTGAATTGGAACGACTTAGTATACCGAGGTCGACGTGCTGTCAATGGATTGAACCAGGGCATGTGAAGCGTCTGGGGTAAACCATGGAAAGTTGTGTTGGGCTTGGATGTGGAAAGGGAGCTGTGGTTTCGGTGCATTGTTACATGACAGCGAGAGACTGAGTGTGAACGAATGGGGCCTTTGGTGTCTTTTCCTAGCGCTACCTCGCACACATGTGGGGGAGGGGGTTGTTATTCTTTGTGTGGCGAGGTGGCAATGGGAACAAACAAAGGCAGACAGTATGAATTATCTACATGTGTATATATGTATATGTCTGTGTGTGTATATATATATGTGTACATTGAGATGTATAGGTGTGTATATTTGCGTGTGTGGACGTGTACGTATATACATGTGTATGTTGGCGGGTTGGGCCATTCTTTGGTCTGTTTCCTTGCGCTACCTCGCTAACGCGGGAGACAGCTATAAAGGAAAATAAATAAATAGAATATAAATATATATATATATATATATATATATATATATATATATATATATATATATATATATATATATATATATATATATATATATATATATATATATATATATATATATATGTGTGTGTGTGTGTGTGTGTGTATATGATAGATAGATAGCATTAACGTCATGGCCCTGATTAAAGCCTCAGCTGTCCCTGCCGTTTGAGGTAACATAGAAAGACAGACTCACTAAGGACGCTGCCAGAACGCAGAGCTCCCACTTCAATCAAGTGTAATCATGTTAGAACGAACATAAAAATCCTGCCAGAAATTGAAGAATTTAACTCCCTCCTGGAAACAAAAGGTGAATTAACCTGGTACTGAGACTGATCGCCTTCCTCAAGAAAGCATTCCTGGTGCTGATCCTGACCAGTATTCCTAAGATCATAATATCATCAGTTTTGATTCGAGAACTTCGAGTATGCTGGCGATATTTTTCAAACAGTTCTTCCCATCTTTGCTTCATTACGTTGTTAGTACCAACCAGCAGGACAAATAACATGTGTATCTTTGCTACCAGCTTAACATGCCTCCTCCACAATGTCGGTCGTTGGTGATCTGACAGTCTGTCGCTGTCGTTCCAGCTGATCTGGTTTCCTTCAGCTGACTGGCTTTTATCCCATGAACGGACGGACTTAATATGTACCCCCACAATGAGCATACTCTACACCAGCTACACATACGTTAAACATACACATATAGCACAAGATCCATGTACACATACATACATGCTTACCTACACATGTATCCATCATCATACAAACAAGCAAATATACCAGCATATACAGAGGGTACTTCAATATATACGAGCAGACATGAAAGCATTGACATATACACAGAGGCGTACATAAAGACACATAAGTGTCAGAGTTGCACACGACGCCCTGCCACATGCTAAGGAGTATGAGTACCTACAGACACACTGCACAGGATAGCTGGTACGACACATAAGACACCTGCTGCGGTGGTTAAACATTGGCTATTGTACTTTGTCGCAAACTTGGAGTCAAAAAGAATGAGTAATTCTACTTTTTGGGTCTCTGAGCACGACGGTTCGATCCTCGGAGGTGCAGGCTTAGGCTGTATTTGCCTCTCAAGAGTAAGGACAAGGGTCACGTTAACAAACACAGGGGTCGTACTTTTTGTGCTCAAGACCCCCCAAATAAACCTAGAGTCAGCTGTAGCATGTAGCTGTACATCCTCCAACCTGCACCTACTCTGAGGAGCACCTGTACTTCTTAACACTAAACTGCACTCCACAGTACAGCTGTACATCGCATGAGTACACTGGTAACCATCAGTAAACCTGGTTTATGGATCACTACCCAGAAACCTGCTGGATGGTCGACATGCTCAGCAAATTCCGTTTACCAGCGTCAGTTACAACACACACCACCACCGCCACGCCCAGTCGCTGGCCAAATAGTCCACAAGGAACGTGGTTAGATTTTCACTCAAATTAGGCAAAAGCGATCTAAACACCTGCAATATGTTAATACAGACTATTGTATACAACATGAAAACCACGAAATATCTGGATACAAACTGACGTGACATCAAAATCGCTCGCAACAACTGCCAATCACGCACTGGCTTTGTGCTGGTCTAATATGACAATGACACAAAATTTAATGATGGCCAAGTAAATTAAGTTATTGTGGCCATGACTGAGCCAGCGCAACGAATGTGAACAGTAAACAAAATATTGCTAGTTCTGTTCGCTGAACAAGGAGACGACAGTCAGGCTAGCAAAGACAGCATTGCAAGGAAGATGCTCTTTGTAGTGTTTGTTGCGCAGGTAAACAATTAGTGATTCTGGCAAGGACCGCGAAACAATTACACAAACGAACTGTCGACTTCTTCAAATGAGTATCTAACTAGTTTTGTTTCAGGACAAGCTAGGATCAGTGTATGTTCCTGGGACGAGAATCTGAAGACCAGACCTTAACTCTGAGTATCTCGGAGTTTGACTTTGATCGTTGTGAACACGAAAATTGGAAGTAAAACACTAGAACCAAAACAGGAAAATAGTACAGCACTCAAACACCAAAGCTCAATATGATATTCGCAGCTATCGTGGAACTGATACTGTTTATCTCGTCATTTTTTTTCACAGTACTATAGTTTACCGTGTCGGTTATCTCCATAGGAGAACCTTCAATAGATTATCTCCCGCCCTGAGCACCAGGATCTTCATTTCAGTGTATCACAGGCATAGAATTAGATCAATATAGTACACGACACCGGTGTCTAGGAACCAGAACCTTACAAACAGTACCCACTGCCTATAATCTAAGCATCAAAGACTAATAATGCACGCCGCAGTATATACTCTAGGTACCTCAGCTTAGTTCTGAGGGCTCCATATACAGTATAAGAGCAGAAATATAATAAAAAGTCCCGCAACTTGAAACAGAGCACAATATCCAAACTCTTTGAACCAACGCTCAACATGGAGCCCTTGGTGTATATTGGAGAATGAGTGCCTCATCTGGAGCCCAAATGAGCTCCAGTATGAGCGTTAAACTTTATCCTGTAGGAGGGATCGCCTGGGCCATAATCTTAACGCCTGAGTCTGATGTAGCAGGAATACAACCTCCATTTTAAGGACCTGCACTCCTTTAACATCTTGCGCCTTATCAGCCTGCCACTCAACAATTAGCACCTGCTAGGCCCAGGACTTCATTGGGAACACCTAGAAGCAGCCAGCCCCAGGACCTTACTGGCAATACCTAATACCAGCCAGCTCCAGGACCTTACTGGAGACACCTGTCAACCATCGACCAAAGCAAACCCTATAGGTATCCTGCTCCTGTCTGCAGTGCATGTATGGATCCTATTCTGAAATAAAGCTACTACTATCACTACTATCATAAGACCCGAGGCCAGGTGAGCTACCCTTAGCATCTACAGTGGTTTAAAAAAAAGAAAACAACTTTGTCGCACATTTTATACCTAAAATGAACCTGAAAAAGAACGTTAAGTAACAATTAGTGCATCTAATGAACTCCTAATGCCGGCCCTCAGCACTCTGTATCTAAAGAGATCCACAAAGCAGAGCCCAGAAACACCTCATTTTTTCTTAATGATTCCTAAAGCTCAGCAAAGACTGTGGTACCTGCAGACCGCACTAGTGGAGGGATGCAAGCAGGGGAGGAGTCCAGCAGCTTGCCTGAACCTTTCCATGATTATTCAATTAATTTCCTAAATAAATCTCTCCACAAAGTGTTACCCTGAACGGTAATTATTCTCCTTCTCCCCTCCTCATCTTGCCATTACTAGTGGTAAAACATGACTATTAATACCGGGGCGGTTCATTTATCACTGAGCGAGGGTTAATTACCCGGTGTTGAGCGGCTGCTCGGCACCACTCCCGCTGCTGGAGGAGACCACGTCATGACCATTACCATGGGGGACGTGGGAGGCGCTACACCCGCTGCTGGAGGAGACCACGTCATGACCATTACCATGGGGGACGTGGGAGGCACCACTCCCGCTGCTGGAGGAGACCACGTCATGACCATTACCATGGGGGACGTGGGAGGCACCACTCCCGCTGCTGGAGGAGACCACGTCATGACCATTACCATGGGGGACGTGGGAGGCACCACTCCCGCTGCTGGAGGAGACCACGTCATGACCATTACCATGGGGGACGTGGGAGGCGCTACACCCGCTGCTGGAGGAGACACGTCATGACCATTACCATGGGGGCCGTGGGAGGCACCACTCCCGCTGCTGGAGGAGATCACGTCATGACCATTACCATGGGGGACGTGGGCAGCACCACTCCCGCTGCTGGAGGAGACCACGTCATGACCATTACCATGGGGGACGTGGCCGACACCACTCCTGCTGCTGGAGGAGACCACGTCATGACCATTACCATGGGGGACGTGGCCGACACCACTCCCGCTGCTGGAGGAGACCACGTCATGACCATTACCATGGGGGACGTGGCCGACACCACTCCTGCTGCTGGAGGAGACCACGTCATGACCATTACCATGGGGAACGTGGGAGGCGCTACACCCGCTGCTGGAGGAGACACGTCATGACCATTACCATGGGGGACGTGGGAGGCGCTACACCCGCTGCTGGAGGAGACACGTCATGACCATTACCATGGGGGCCGTGGGAGGCACCACTCCCGCTGCTGGAGGAGATCACGTCATGACCATTACCATGGGGGACGTGGGCAGCACCACTCCCGCTGCTGGAGGAGACCACGTCATGACCATTACCATGGGGGACGTGGCCGACACCACTCCTGCTGCTGGAGGAGACCACGTCATGACCATTACCATGGGGAACGTGGGAGGCGCTACACCCGCTGCTGGAGGAGACCACGTCATGACCATTACCATGGGGGACGTGGCCGACACCACTCCCGCTGCTGGAGGAGACCACGTCATGACCATTACCATGGGGGACGTGGGAGGCACCACTCCTGCTGCTGGAGGAGATCACGTCATGACCATTACCATGGGGAACGTGGGCGGCACCACTCCCGCTGCTGGAGGAAACCACGTCATGACCATTACCATGGGGGACGTGGGCAGCACCACTCCCGCTGCTGGAGGAGACCACGTCATGACCATTACCATGGGGGACGTGGGAGGCGCTACACCCGCTGCTGGAGGAGACACGTCATGACCATTACCATGGGGGACGTGGGAGGCGCTACACCCGCTGCTGGAGGAGACCACGTCATGACCATTACCATGGGGAACGTGGGAGGCACCACTCCCGCTGCTGGAGGAGACCACGTCATGACCATTACCATGGGGGACGTGGGCAGCACCACTCCCGCTGCTGGAGGAGACCACGTCATGACCATTACCATGGGGGACGTGGGAGGCACCACTCCTGCTGCTGGAGGAGATCACGTCATGACCATTACTACGGGGCCGTGGGCGGCACCACTCCCGCTGCTGGAGGAGATCACGTCACACCCGCTACCGAAGGGCCGTTGGCGGCACCGCTTCCGCTACAGGAGGAGACCAAGTCACTCCCACCAAAGAGGGACACTTCACTTCTTCCAATCCTCAAGAACCTCGCCGTACATAACGTACTATCTCATACATACATTAAAAGTCTTAACTATCCAGTTCACAATACAATCACCTCCTTTTTTCAATGAATTCACCTAAAGTATCATCCACTCCAGCGGCCTTGCCACATTCATCTAACGTAAAGCTTTCACCACCTGTCCCTCTTCACCAAAACCACTCTGCATAAAGTTCTCAATTCGCATATCACCTCCACCCAGACATCCTACATATGCCATCCTATCATCATACATATTACACAGTCCATTAGAACATAATTTCATCTCCTCATTTCATCTTTACCTGTTAACTTTTCTGCTTTTGCCCCTTTCACTGTTCCTGTTAACCTCATTCTAAAACATCTAAATCTCCCAAAACTTTACCGATACTAGCTTACCCGAACTCTCACTTGCCCTTTTTTTTTTTTTCAACCTCTTACCTCCCTCCTGACCTCCTGCCGCTTTCTCTTATACACTTTCCTAGTCATATGCACTACTTCTCTGAAAGGACCGCCCGAGCGTTTCTCATTTCTGTTTCATTAGCACCTTTATTTCTTCATCCTACCACCCACTATCTTTCTAATCTCCCCACCTCATATTCTTCCCATGCCACATGCATCTTAAGCACATACCAGCAAAGCTTCCCAAAATACTTTCCATTCCTCACCTACTCCCTTCGCTTCATTTACTCTCCCTGGTATTTCTCTTTTCCAAATACATTTACTTTTACAACTCTCTTCCCGCCAATGTTGTTTCCTCTTTTCCTAAAACCTCTACAAATCTTCATCCTCGCCTCCACAAGAGAGTGATATGATATTCCTTTCTCTGTACCTTCATTTAGAAAATTGAAGAAGAGGGAAGGATTTCCAGCTCCCCGCTCCCACCCCTTTCAGTCGCCTTTACACTCTTCATGAAAACTTCTCACTGCTTCTAGCAGCTTCCTTCCCACATCGTATATTCATAAGACCTTTCTGAAGCCGTCTCTCTCATCCCTATCATATGCCTTCTTCAGATCCATAAATGCCACACACAAATCCATCTGTTTCTCTAAGTATTTCTCACACACATTCTTTAAAGGAAACACCTGATTCACCCATCCTCAACCACTTCTGAAACCACACTGCTCCTCCACGGTCTGATACTTTGTACATGCCTTCACCCTGTCAGTCAATACCCTCCTATACAACTTTCCAGGTATATTCAACAAACTTTACCTCTATGGTTTGAAAAGTCGCTTTTATCCCACATTTCCTATACAGTGGCAATTACATATGTTCCGCCAATCCCCAGGCACCTACTTATGGTCGATACACACGTCGAGAACCTTACCAACCAATCAACAACACAGTCACCACCTCTCGTAAGATAATCAGCTCCAAAGCCAACTACTCCAGACGCCTTGACACATTTCATCTTCCGTAAGGTTTACACCACCTCATCTCTCTTACCTAAACAACACTTCGTGAAGCTCTCAATTCGCATACTACCCCGACCAAAACCCCCTACATCTGCCAACCTATCATCAAAAACATTCAACAGTCCTTCAAAATATTCACATATTAAATGGAATTATCTCAACTCCCACCGAATTTCTATTTCACATTCATATATTATTGAATAATTTCATATCAAATAGTAAAATGAATAAACACTGAAAAGAAAAATTTTCATTTGATAAGTTTCTATGGTTCATGACGATGAGAGACGTTTAAAATGGATATTTCAGTCGAAAGGACAGTAGATCTCTTCACAACGACTCACAAGATGCTACACCGGTTCATCATCGTCATCTGGACGTGCTGGGTGCCAGGAAAGGAGAGTGTTGGACTAGCATGTGAAAACTAGTGGACTAGCACGATACGGACATGATCATCACTTTCACGTGGAGAGGGAGATGTACCTGAACTGTTGGTCTAATGTCACTGTCATGATCGTCATCTTCGCCAGTGGAGTGAGATGTACCAGAACTGATGGATTAACATATAACAGATGTGATCGTCACTTTCACTAGAGAGATACAGTGTCATGTTATAACATTTCACAGGAGCTTAAGACATGTTGCTACGATAACACCTGGAGCTTTGCGGGTATAACACAGATACGGATAGGGTTATGAACACACTTTGTTCATAAATGAGACGTCAAGACACAGACACAGAATGGTATGTATGGTTATGAGAGTCATAAGAACCCTTGTCATGGATACAGACACAGACTTTTGTTGATGATACAGACACAGAATCTTGTTCATGGTTATCGGATTTGTTTGATGTGGTGGGATGACACGGGCACAAACGGAGGTGGGATCACGTGCATGACCATGGAATGTATGTGATGTGGTTTGTCATGAGAGAGACACGGACGGGACGGCATCATCTACGTCAACACGAGAATTACCAAAGGCAAAGAAAGGGTCATGGATAGGATTAATAACAGGTTCGCTCATGACCATCAGAATGACCCTTGATAACACCCAACCCTAGCAGGCCCTGTCACACTCATCGACCAGTTACTGCTATGATGGACCACTTCCACAGCAGCCCCATTCTGACCATCACCAATAGTCTGTAGACTGCTACCACAATGTCCGTGCAAAGAACATCATTTTGAAATCTTCCCGCCATTGGCAGTGCCTATCTCTTCTGATTCATCTTTAATTTTTTGATTAAGCTAAACATATATAACGTAGATTATCATTATCTTCATTATCATTTTCATCGTCGCTATAATTCTTACTCTTATCATAAATGCCGAATAGTCAGTGATGATATGTTTCTGATAACTGAGCCGTCAACATACAGTCATCGAGAAATGCGAGTCAGCCAGCATAAAATGCCACGCTGCAGTACTCCAGCCCCCTCCACAGGTCCTGGCACTTGAACTTTCTATAAAGTCAGGGAGCCAGAGAACCGCTGAGCACAGCAGACCGCCTGCCGTAAAAAATTCACCAACCTTATTGAAAAACTGTCGATCCCCAATTTTCGAAGTTAGTCTCTGTACTTTTTACATTTTCTCTGCAAAGTTTGGTAAAAATCAAATTTATATAACAGATTCCATTGTATTCATAGTTTCAGCCAGTTTGTGTCCAGCAATATCATTAAATATTCGCAGCCCTGTTAGGTTTTAACATTCTACGTGCAAAAAACGCAAAATTTTACCAAATTCAGCAAAAAATAAATTGAGGTTCATGTGAGCCCAAAATGACCTGGTGGTCATATTGGATGACGGACCTGCACGAAATAGGGGAACTTGATATAGTTCGCCACCCATGAAACATTCCTGTGGCCTTATTTCAATCTAGTCAGTAGTTTCCATTAAGGGAATTATTGAACCCAATCCAGTCAATGACCACTTGCTTCTGGCAACCATACTGGATGTTGAATCGGTATGAAACTATAAAAATATTAAGATATGAGCAATCTACAGACAGACGACAACAGACTCCAAGTGATAGCCATAGCTAAGATCAACACCATATTGCATGAAAATTTCACTAAATCCGAGCGGATTAAATTTCATTTACTTCCACAGATCTACCTGATCCCTGAATTCATTCTCAGTGTTTCTGCCACCATCACCCCTACGGGAGACAACAATGGAATAAATACGAGAGATTCTACTGCGTTAACAACACCTGTAGACAGACGAATGGCAACACCAATATCCATAGATCTTCCCAGGCGGCATGAGCGTAGCATTCCTGCTTGCCTCTGGTGCCTCAGATGAGTTGCTTTAGACAACATGGATGCCTTCGTAAGTGGATCAGATGGGATGCTACAGGCAGCATGTGTGTGAACAGCCAGTCTGATTCTGATGGCTCAGACATCGGGTGCTCCAAGCACATGGGGCCCCGGCATCAGCCATGATATCATCACAAAATGCGAAAGTACCTGAATGCATTCTTGATCTGGAACAGTGATATGCGCGTGATGTACGATAGTGGTCAAGTTCGACAGCTTGAACTTCCAGTAATATATTTCATTTAAGGTAAAAACAGAAAAGTTTGTTGAGTATTCCTGGGAAATTATTTGGGAGTGTATCGATCGAGAGGGTCAAGGCATGTGCAGGGCATCAGATTGGGGAGAAGCAGTGTGGTTTCAGAAGTGCTAGAGGATGTGTGGATCAGGTGTTTGCTTTGAAGAATGTATGTGAGAAATTCTTAGAAAAGCAGATGGATTTGTATGTAGCATTTATGGATCTGGAGATGGCATATGATAGAGTTGATAGAGATGCTTTGTGGAAGGTATTAAGTGTATATGGTGTGGGAAGTAAGTTACTATAAGCAGTGAAAAGGTTTTATCGAGGATGTAAGGCATGTGTACGAGTAGGAAGAGAGGAAAGTGATTGGTTCTCAGTGAATGTCGGTTTGCGGCAGGGGTATGTGATGTTTCCATACTCTTTAATTTGTTTATGGATGGGGTTGTTAGTGAGGGGAATACAAGAGTTTTGGAGAGAGGGGCAAGTATGCAGTCTGTTGTGGATGAGGGGGCTTGGGAAGTGAGTCAGTTGTTGTTCGCTGATGATACAGCGCTGGTGGCTGATTCGGGTGAGAAACTGCAGACGTTGGTGACTGAGTTTGGTAACGTATGTGAAAGAAGAAAGATGAGAGTGAATGGGAATAAGAGCAAGGTTATTAGGTACAGTAGGGTTGAGGGACAAGCAAATTGTGAGGTAAGTTTGAATGGAGAAAAACCGGAGGAAGTTAAATGTTTTAGATATCTGGGAATGGATTTAGCAGCGGATGGTACCACAGAAGCGGAATTGAGTCGCAGGGTGAGAGAGGGGGCAAAGGTTCTGGGAGCGTTGAAGAATGTGTGGAAGGCGAGAACGTTATCTCGGAAAGAAAAATGTGTATGTTTGAAGGAATAGTGGTTCCAACAATGTTGTATGGTTGTGAGGCATGGGCGATAGATAGAGTTGTGCGGAGGAGGGTGGATGTGTTGGGAAATGAGACGTTTGAGGACAATATGTGGTGTGAGGTGGTTTGATCGAGTGGGTAATGAAAGGGTAAGAGAGATGTGTGGTAATAAAGAGAGTGGTTGAGAGAGCAGAAGAGGGTGTTTTGAAATGATTTGGTTACATGGAGAGAATGAGTGATGGAAGATTGACAAACAGGATATATGTGTCAGAGGTGGAGGGAATAAGGAGAAGTGGGAGACCAAATTGGAGGTGGAAGGATTGAGTGAAAAAAATTTTGAGCGATCGGGGCCTGAACATACAGGAGGATGAAAGGCGTGCAAGGAGTAGAGTGAATTGGAACGAAGTGGTATACCGGGGTCGACATGCTGTCAATGGATTGAACCAGGGGTAAACCATGGAAAGTTTTGTGGGGCCTGGACGAGGAAAGGGAGCTGTGGTTTCGATGCATTACACATGACAGCTAGAGACTGAGTGTGAACGAATGTGGCCTTTGTTGTTTTTTCCTGGCGCTACCATGCGCGTATGCGGGGGATTGGGATGTCATTTCATGTTTGGCGGGGTGGCGACGAGAATGGATGAAGGCAGCATGTATGAATATGTACATGTGTATATATGTATATGTCTGTGTATGTATATGTATGTATACGTTGGAATGAATAGGTACGTATATGTGCATGTGTGGGCGTTTATGTATATACATGTGTATGTGGGTGGGTTGGGCCATTCTTTCGTCTGTTTCCTTGCGGTACCTTGCTAGCGCGGGAGACAGCGTCAAAGTATAATAATGAAAAAAAAAAAGATATATATATATATATATATATATATATATATATATATATATATATATATATATATATATATTCTTTTCATACTTGATCGCCGTTTACCGCGTTAACTAGGGAGTGACAAGAAGAGAAAGAGTAAGGCCGCATCCGTTCACACTGTCTCTAACTGTCATGTGTAATGCGCCGAAATCACAGCTTCCTATCAACATCCAGGCCTTACAGACCTTTCCAATGTTTACCCCGGACGTTTCACTAATCTTGGATATCTCTACTGTCAAAACGTCGACTCCTGTACACCACATCGTTCCAATCACTCTATCATGTGCACGCGTTTCACACTGGCGCATATTCAGGTCCCAGCAGTTCAAAATTTGTTCACTCCATCTTTCCATCGCCAATCTAGTCTCCCCGTTATCCTGCTACCTCCATATCTGACACATATGCCCTCTTAGTCTACCTTTCATCACTCATTCTCTCCATACGTCCAAACCATTTCAGCACACACTCTTCAGCTCTCTCAACCATACAAATGCATCTTCTTCAGATATTTGATTTCTGTGCAGGAGGTGCAGCGCATGATAGATAAATTTAGAAACATATCTATAAGGTTTGTCATCTATTTCTAACTTTGATGGTTCGTTCTTATCATTACTAATTGGTCTATTGATCACATATGTATTATCTTCAAGAGCAATAAGGTCAAAACTATTTGCAACCGCAACAATTTCCATCAGCCCCCTCACCCGACAGCTCCACCCTCAACTAGAGAGCCACTTGCTGTCAACATCAGCACAAACATGACCACGAGATCCTGTTCAGCCACCTGGTCTCCCACACCCACACTTCCATTCCACACCACTTGCAGCCTCCTGTCATCATGAACCAACCACCATGATCATTTTCTTGCCGATTGATTTCTTGCATTCGTGTGTTATTAAATGTATATTACTAATTATCATTTCTGAAGTTGACATGAAATGGCAAGACGAAGCCTTTCAGGGTTAGATGAAGGTAGGCGCGTGAAATGAGGAGCATCGCCTAGTACCATAGCTGCCACTGGAATTAGACAAGGAGGCGAAGAGAAGAAAAGGGAGGGATCCAGAAAGGCCTTTAACAGAGACAGCCCAAGAAAAGACAAGGAAGAATAACGGACGGTTGGAAGTCAAAGGAGAGCCAGTACCATATCGGGAAGAAGTTAAGAACAATTCAAGAACGAGTATGACAGATGGAAAAAGTTGAGTCCAGAAATAAGATGAGAGGGAGCCTTGGTTGGAGGATGGGGAAGATGTAAATTGTGGAAGATCAGGGAGAAGGCGAATAATGGACAGAGAAGAGAAAGGTCAGGGGAAAGGGAAGAGAGGAGACCACGGGAGGGACAGAAGGTACGTATATGTGCGTGTGTGGGCGTTTATGTATATACGGGTATTTGGGTGGGTTGGGCAATTCTTTCGTCTGTTCCCTTGCATTACTTCGCTAACGCGGGAGACAGCGTCAAAGTATAATAATGAAAAAAAAAAATATATATATATATTTTTTTTTTTTTTGCTTTGTCGCTGTCTCCCGCGTTTGCGAGGTAGCGCAAGGAAACAGACGAAAGAAATGGCCCAACCCACCCCCATACACATGTATATACATACGTCCACACACGCAAATATACAATACCTACACAGCTTTCCATCGTTTACCCCAGACGCTTCACATGCCCTGATTCAATCCACTGACAGCACGTCAACCCCGGTATACCACATCGATCCAATTCACTCTATTCCTTGCCCTCCTTTCACCCTCCTGCATGTTCAGGCCCCGATCACACAAAATCTTTTTCACTCCATCTTTCCACCTCCAATTTGGTCTCCCACTTCTCCTCGTTCCCTCCACCTCCGACACATATATCCTCTTGGTCAATCTTTCCTCACTCATTCTCTCCATGTGCCCAAACCATTTCAAAACACACTCTTCTGCTCTCTCAACCACGCTCTTTTTATTTCCACACATCTCTCTCACCCTTACGTTACTCACTCGATCAAACCACCTCACACCACACATTGTCCTCAAACATCTCATTTCCAGCACATCCATCCTCCTGCGCACAACTCTATCCATAGCCCACGCCTCGCAACCATACAACATTGTTGGAACCACATACCCATTTTTGCTTTCCGAGATAATGTTCTCGACTTCCACACATTCTTCAAGGCTCCCAGAATTTTCGCCCCCTCCCCCACCCTATGATCCATTTCCGCTTCCATGGTTCCATCCGCTGCCAGATCCACTCCCAGATATCTAAAACACTTTACTTCCTCCAGTTTTTCTCCATTCAAACTTACCTCCCAATTGACTTGACCCTCAACCCTACTGTACCTAATTACCTTGCTCTTATTCACATTTACTCTTAACTTTCTCCTTTCACACACTTTACCAAACTCAGTCACCAGCTTTTGCAGTTTCTCACATGAATAAGCCACCAGCGCTGTATCATCAGCGAACAACAACTGACTCACTTCCCAAGCTCTCTTATCTATCTATCTATATATATATATATATAGAGAGAGAGAGAGAGAGAGAGAGAGAGAGAGAGAGAGAGAGAGAGAGAGAGAGAGAGAGAGAGAGAGAGAGAGAGAGAGAGAGAGAGAGAGAGAGAGAGAGAGCCTTGAAATGGGCACTGGGGATAGAGGTTAAGTCAAGGAGTAAATGAATGACAAAAAAAAGGTTTGAGGAGAGAAAGGGACGAAGGAAGATCGAGGAAGAGCAGGAAGAAGACAGAGGAGTGAAGGATGGGACGGCTAGGAGAGGAAGGGACGTAGAGGAGTGAAAAGCGGCAACGGAGTGGAGTGGAGAGCAGACCACCTGAGCAACGAAAAAAAAAGACCAAAAGAAGAACGAGAATCTAGGAAGGAGGCTGGGATGGTGCCATTCACGGAGTGGACAAGACTCACGATGGTGATGAAAGGCTGGAAGCTGAAGATGCTGATAGTAGATTGAGAAAGGTGTCGTTGACAATCTGTTCTGTCGTGGAGTGATATGTAATGTGGTGGTGTGGTCCTTAGACGGTGGTGACGAGGTTCCTTGTAGGGTGCTAATGATGGTTCTGCCGAGCATCATGTGCTACTGAGCGGTCTTGTTAGTGATGATATAATGTACTTGGGGAATAGGATAGTGATGACCAGAGTGCTGGAAAGTGTTAGTGGGTACTGAGGGTACTGTTGACCAAAGAGCTGGAAAGTACTAGTAAGCGCTGAGTATAGTGTTGACGAGATGACTGGGAAGTGCTATATGTTGTTGACGGTAGTATTTACCAAATCATTGGGGTGGTTTGTGAGTGGTGCCTTTGATGTTGACTAGGGTGCTGGAGAGGATATTATAGGAGGATCTGAGAATACTGACGGAGAGCACCAGGACCCTCTAGGACAGAGTAAAATGGCTGGATTCCTGTGAAGAATGTAGAAAGGTAATGATAATCATATGCGGAAGTCCAAAAAACTTGCTGAGATACGGTAGGCAGATGCTGGTAACTACACTGAAGAGTATTGAGGATACTGAAAGAGGGTTTACTTTATACTGAAAACGAGTATCTGGGAATTTGAGAGTACAAGGGCTACTGAAGGAAATTTCAGTTGGAAGGGCCTTGCTATGATGCCGAAGGTTGGTATTGGGATATTGAAGGAGATACTCAAGAAGCGTAGCTGGATGCTCAGGCAGCCAAATGGAGCAATTCTGACTCAGGGGAAGAAAGGTAGCAGTAAGAGAAGAGAACAAGATCAACATTTTACCAACAAGGATCTCACACCCCAGCGGCGGTATCCTCCTGGTAGCCAGCCAACACCTGCTAGGAATACAACACACAAAGACCTTTAACAAAAGCATAGCCGCGAGCAACACAGCGGAAGCAAAATATAGCGTAATATTCCTTTGAGAACCCAGAGGTACAATCTCCGGCCAATTTTGACTTTACCAAACAATTCCTTCCGGTGTTTTGCTCATTATGTGGAGCGGCGTCATAGTCTAGAGCGACCTTCAGGTTAGTGACCCAGTGAGATGTGGCGAACTGCTATGAAGAAAGTAGAAGCTGCTGCCTTAGTTTTCTTGTTACAAGAGAAGAGGAGGTGATGATCAGGAAAGAAGGATAGTGATGAAGGATCTGACAGAGGATTGGACGACACGACAGGAGAGGAGGCGCTGCGAATAGGATGACTATGAACATAGGGTTAACATTACTAGACTCACGGCAATGACACCGTTGTTAAAGGAGGTGGCAGATGGCAGAATGGGTGCTGGTAGAACATTAACTATGTATGTGTGTGTACTTGTGTTGGCTGAGGGGAGTAGCACTGTGTGGCGTGGTGACAAGTTTGGTGAAGGGCGGCATTCAGAAGGATCTGACTCGTATGCTGACTACCTTAACGCAAAGACATTGAAGTAAAGAAAAAAAAATAACGGTATTCTGCCATCTTTGAAATTTTCCTATCCCTGCCTCTAAACTATCCATATCCTAAGGTCCCTTTGTGTGCAAACAGGATTTCAGCGATCCCGTCTCCCACGAGCGTTTCTATCTGCGACACAACCAAACACAGCCAGACCAAAGTATTCCCAAGTGGAGCTGAGGAAAAACAGCAGAAATCTAACTAAAAGAAATACTCCGTTTAGTCATGAAAAGGTTGACTATGTATTCAATAACTTCAATGGGAAGGAGTAACATTTTAGTTTTGGAGAAAGATAAATAGCTCACAACAGTTGTAAAATATGAAGTGTACCAGGTAACTTCTTGCTGGAATAACATTTTATCAAGTGTAAAGGTAACTTGGTACAGGTAGGAGAGCACCTGTATGTGTTATGCATCACCTGGGCTGCATTACTTCCCAGCACCTCTCCTGAGAGACGCGTCAGTAAGACTGATGTCAGTGAGAATGTTTGGTTTTCCCCTGCCGGCCTATCAAGAAGACGTGTGGACTGACAGGCCTCACGGAGAGGTGGTAAAATGCATCACAGCATCTGCCGCCTGGTGGATGGGCTCTCTTACCCATGTACCTGCCTCGCAGCAATTTTTTTCTTCATTTCTATTCCATTTCATTCAAGAGCCTTCTTCGGGTTCATAGAAAGAATGAAAGAGTTGTTGAAGAAGATAACGAAGAAATGTAATACCGATAATAGTGATAAGATGATCATTGTAATCACCATTTTCATCATTATCAACGAAGAGCTACAGAGGAGGTATATGTTGAGACCAAGGTATGTACTCAGTACTGGTACCACAGACGTGGGATATAAGTGTGAGTTCCGAGACCTCAACTTCTACAGTTCTAGGGAACACCATCTCCAGGCTGGTGACAAGAGTCTGTTTCCAAACTTCTATAAACTGGGAAACGATTTCTGAAATGTGATCTGCCCTCACCAGGGTCTAAATGTCATTTTGACTGTGTACTGTGTAGGTGTCACCATCTAGACGGGATGATCAGTAGCCTTAACCTTAATCTTTGGTCTCAACCTGTTAATCTAACTTTGTCCTTCACCTTTGGTCTTAACCCTATCCGTCCTTGACCCGATTATCGACAGGCACCTTGATCTGTACTCTTGATTATCATATTGAACCTCGTTACAAAAGTTCTTATGAAGTCCTGGATATTTGTCACGATGTAATTTGATTTTTATTCCCTCATTCGTAAACCTCAGTAAACAAAACTACTGCTAAAATAAGGCGTACCATGCACTTTGTTCTTGAATGATAATCAGGGATTTATCAAAAGTAACTACGTCATCTTTCCAATCATATTTCATGACAAGTTAGTTAAGTGGTTGGACGGTTCAGCTACCTAAGTTCACAAGTTCGGTGATTCATGACACAGCTGCGAGTATGGGTGGCAAGCAAGCAGCAGAAGTACTGACTTGAGGTGGATCGGGAGAAGGTTTATGGGATTGGTTGACGGCTGAAGGGTACGTGTAGATGGAGGCCACAACACACCACAAAGTCGCACAGCAGGTTGACCAGACCCAGGCAACAGAGTGCTGTCCCTTGTATTTCTCGCGGCACACAAGACGTGAAGCTGAACAAGCGGCACGTAGGCTTAAGTGAGACTTTCGGGTAGCAGGAGCAGAAGTCTGAGCTTTGAGACCGTCTCCACGTGCTGGAGACAATCTTATCTCCAATAATTGTGAGTTGTCTTACGTTTGTGATTGTTTCTTCTCATTTTTCTTGTACTTTATGCGTTAGTAATGTGTAATAACTGTTAGTGTAGGTGATTATTTTGTACTGATGATATAAATATTAGTGGGTAATCTTTTTATATCAGTGATATGTGTTAGTAACTTATTATAATTATTTTGTTTAGTTACCTGAAATTATAAAGTAATAGCAATCAGTAGGGGAAAGTGGGGTGTGCCGGAAAGTACCACTGTAATGATTTTGTGGAGACCTAGCGTTCTTCTGTGGACGGCTGGCAGGTGTGAGGAGGGTACAGCGTGTTCTCCCGCGGACAGCTTTTTGTGCCGGTATCAGCGGCTACCTTATCATCATGTGTCAAACGTTCATCCTGTGAGCGGTAGGGAAAGAGGATTACGAAAGTCACCCCAGGTTCCTTGTTGAACCCCAACTGGCAGATGCTTGTTACATGAATTGTTACAAAGTTGGTTTATACAAACATAGGCGCAAAAAGCAGATACAAATGTAAAATTTCAGGGTATATCTTTATTAACAATGTGTTAGCCATTTCTTGTCCTTTTTTTTTAACTCTGTTCTTCAAAAGCTCCATTTCCTTTTTTTTTTAGTCTGAGACATTGTACTATAGTCTGTGTCCAAAATTATGGCCATAAGCTTTGGTTCTTATGAGTGACACCGCCAGACTGGCTTATTGCCAATAATATCCATGGCCTTGCCTTAGTCGAGCAATTACATCTTGTAATCTTCTGATCTTATCATCTTTCTCCATATACATGTTTTACTTTTCACATCTCCTTGTGATAGAAAATGTTTTTTACTAGAGTATATTTGCATTTATCTATTTTTTTTTAAAGGAGTCTGTTAGTTCCTTGTTAATTACGACCAAATGTTGTTTCAACTGTGTCTTTACCAAGTGCAAGTTTGATTAGAACAGCAATTTTGTCATGATCACGGAGACCCATGCGAAAGGAAATCCATAACAATTTGATTAGAATCCTCCTGATCAATAATGTCAAAATATTTGTCTGAGGCTTCAGTGTTCAACATGATGCATGTTGATCTAAGGGTGTTAAGGGCAAGTAGTGAGGATAAAGAATCAGGTTATCACACTGTCTGTGGCACTGATTTCTACAAGCATATGAGCGATGAGTATGGCAGACAATTCAGTTTGTTGGTAGATGCCCAGTTATTCAATCTTTCATTTTTTCTAATCCATTACCATTTCCCTGGATCACAATGGCATCATGACTACTACCTCTCCCAGCTGAGATGCAATGGGCAATGCCATTCTTAATTCTGAGTTTTTGTATATAGTTTTGGCCAAGTACTGAAGGTGAAGTTCAAAAGTGATTAGTTTCTTAGATGGATAAGTAGGTGTAGTGGTGCTAAAAGGAGTGAAGCGCCAAGGACGACGGGAAATGTTGATACTTCCTAATCATATACAAGTTATGTACCCCAAATATTGTTGCGTGTTTACCTCTCATTTGAATCCATTGAGATGCGCTTGTCTCGCGGTATATATGTTTTATCAATAATTCTTAACGACAACACCATCTGAATCACCACGAGAAGGTAACGTTCTGTCGATAGACTGTATTTCAAGTATTCTGTCCTCAGTTCTGGGTATACCTAGTTCTGTCCACACAATGAACACTTCATTGGATTTCGAGTAGATAATTATGATTCATAAAGCTGCATTTTGCATTGTTCTAGTCTCTCAATATCTCTACTGTTACGTGGGACTAAAACTGGTGCGTGGTGATCCACTAGATACCTTATACAAGCCAAGTAGATCTTCTTAATCTGATTTTTTCACAATAATGAGGATTAAGCTTTGAGTCTACCTATACAATGTCGATTTAGTCTTTGCATACCAGGTACAGTACATGGGAGGAGACGTGGTCAATGTATTTTCATCAATTTCCAGTTTGGACGGTCTGTTCTTACCATTATGATTCATTTATCAAACATCATTGTTTTCTCTTAAGAAATGATAAAGCCAAGGCTATTGCAGGATATGTGTATACTGAAAACAGCTGTTTGCATTTTCGAATATGTTTTGGTGTGTGAAAGAATATCATCAACATAACAAAAACTGATATTCCTGAAACATTTTAGGAAATGATTACAGTAATGCATTGATTAGTACATTGTACAAGGCAGGGGCTTCGTGCTCCAACTGAGGGATGCCATGTACCATATCTTTAACTTCACTTTTGTGGCCTTGAAACAACACAGCTGACTTTCTGTTAGACAGATGACCAAGTGTCCAGTGCAAGGGCCGACCACCTGTATTCATTTTTGCTAACTCATGCAACGTAACTTGCCTATTAGCAATATCAAATGTAGCTTTTAGATCAAGAAATGTTGGGTATTGTGCGCGTTTGTCTTCATGAGCTATTTGGAAAGTTATGATACAGATGTGAACACTTATGCCAATCGTGCAACCATTGATATTAGGTGACATATGTTCTTTAATTCTGTGTAGTAGTCAATCCTTTCAAAAGTTTTGGTAGGCAACTCGTCAGATAGATGGGCGAAATTCATCAGGTTGATTGTGTTTTGGTATTGGTATAATTAGGTTGTTGGTCATGAAGAGGGTAGATGACCTCTGGCATAACTCATATAATACAACTTTAATAATGGGTTACCAAGTACATGCCTCAGAAGTCTGATAATGTCATAAGTGATACCATCCTCCCCAGGGCCATTACCTTTGTTAAGGGTTATATCAAGTCCAAACTCTGTAAATGCACATCACATTCTGTTGTGCTAAACATTTCTCATCTTAGGTGGAAGCATTTTATAACTAAAAGCATGATCCCAGTTCGTGATTAGTTCGTTAATGTTTTATAATGGATAGGGTGAAGACACTTGTTTGTCTTTCTTTCCAGTAATACTGTTAACACCTTTCCAAGTTAGGCTTAAAAGAGTGTGATGAATTTTTCCACTAACAAACTGTTCCGAGTTCAGTTCAGTCATTCGTTCCCTCGCTGCTGCAAGAGACGCTTGAAAGAGTTTTTAGCATTTTGAGTTTTTGAAGTTGACTATGTACTTTACCTGTTTCCATTAGCTACTGATATGAGCTCCTTCAGTTCGATGATATTATAGTACTGGCGTGGCCTATTGTAAGGTCCTCTCCGTTTCTTTGAAGTTTAATCGCTTTTCTTAAGGATACTGTATTGTACATAACAGACCTAAGGTTAACATGAATAGTTTGAACATTTCTGATCTCATAATCTTTGTACCAGCAAGAAATATAATCTAAGAACTTATTTTGTTTGTTCTTGTTTCACCATTAATCTCCTGTTCAGTTTGACACCAGTTTACTTCACATTACCTATATCTATTGCAACCGTTGTCGGAAAATGGTCAGAGACAAGATCATCAACAATATCAGAACTACAAATTGTGTACGACAAGTTAAAGCCATGGATGTGTGTTGGTTGATTCTTACTGATGATTTGAACATAATCAGTATGCATATAGGAGTGAGATTAGTCTTCTGCCATTTGCGTCAGTGATGAGGTCACCCACTGGCTTCTGTTGCCTTGGTGTATGAAGACCTTGTGTGTCCTCCTGTGGAAGGCATGAGGATTGGTGAGCAGATACGGTGTATTACCCAGTCGACGGAATGAAGCTGCGTGTGGAACCCATCACGGACTGTAATGGGCATGAAGACCGTATTGCCCTAAACTCAAATTACAGCGCCGAGTTACATCATCATTTAGGGAAGATCCAGAGTGTGTACCTGTGACCGTGAAGTCTGCACTACCAACCAGCACAAGTTGCTGTTAATCTGTGAATCCTGTGAACTGTTGCGTAGGGAATTTGTGTTGTAATTAGGATGAAGGATAAGATTGTGTCCAATTAGTTTATCTTATTCTTTTGTGTTTTTTTTTTTTCATAGGACATGAGTTGATGTTACTAAATGAAATGTTGCAATTTCTATTGTTTCTACGTAACTTCACACTGAGCATAACTGTCACTCAGTGTCTGTTTAGAAAATTCAGTTTTGGTCATGACAATGTGGTATCCCACTCCTAGACTGGATCAGTCGAGCTCCATCCTTATCGTCCACACTCAGCCCATCATTACCATCGATAGTCAGCTACAGCATCATGGTTCACATTCTGCCCCACCATTATCCTCCACGTACGACCCAATTATAACGTAGCCTCATTATTATCGTCAACACAGCGCCATCATGGTCATTCACATTTGGCCGATCATTATCGTCCACACTCAGTCTCATCATCACTCACATTCAGTACCATTATTATCGTACACAATGAGCCTATCATTATAATATCATCGATCACACTCAGCTCCATCATTATCATCCAAACTCAGCCCCATAATGTCCACGCTCAGCCCATCATTATTTTTCACAACTCCATCACAATCTTCTACACTCAATCCAGTCTTTATCGTCCATACTCTGCCCCAGCGTTATCGTCCACAGCCATCATCCAACAGGCCCTCCATCAGCAACGAAGGTAGGGAAGGTTGAGCCCATGACACTCCACAAGAAGGAAAGGCTCCCATAGACTTGGGCCAACTGGGTGAATTATCCTAACGTGACTGAGGTAGTGGTGAGGACAACGATGTGGCGGGGAAGGGTAGATGAGGAACAGGAAGGGCAGTGGTGGAGTGGGGAAATCAGTGGGAGAAAGGGTAGAACATCCAGAAGCCACCCACACACCTCGGTAAAGCCTGCGCCGGTACATTTTGTCTTTTTTTCATGTCTAAACTCTACCTTTTCCCGTCCAACCATTTCTTTCTGGTCTTATCACCTTACCGGGAAAAAAAGAAACTGAACGAGCTGAGAGGGCATTGTGGGGATAGGAGTGGGTGTAGGAGGAGTACATAGGTAGAACGTATAACAGATTTGATGGTCTGCTGGACGGTAGTAAAAGTCTGTAGTAACCCAAGGTCACCTTAATGACCTCGCCGTCGACTAGGTAGTAGGGAACAACCTGTGGCTTTACCTTACCTAATGATCCTGGGAAGACTATGTTTGGTGACCCATCCCACTCATCCTCACATGCAGTATTAATCCCTGACACCCAAACTCGATGTCGGCGGTAGCAGATCAAAAGCTGCCTTTGTAATTCTACATGACCTGACCCTTTCCATAAGAAACACCGCTCTTGTAGACTTAACCTCAAGTCCAACAGCATGGAGAAAGGTCAGAAGCTTGCGACATTCCGCTTCAACGACTCTAAATTCCTTTTAGGAATAGCTAACCCTCCCAGACCTGACCTCACCACTTCTTAAATCCCCCAGTATCACCGCAGTAAGGTCAGAAATGCGCCACCAAGAGACAAAGGCTTGTGTCGGGCCAAGCAGAGGTCCGACGATCTTACAACAAACGAACAAACGCAACAAGGCAGTCAGGCAGTTGACTCATCACTAGACAAATACCACTCCGGTATTTGAAGTCTTGGCGATGTAATTTCAGAATCAAGCCGCCCTTAGGGCGTCTCCGTCAGTAGATGTCCCAGATGACTCCTGACATATCATCTTTTTGGCCGGTTTCACTGTGGTGACTCATCTTCAACGTCCACCTTCGGCAGGAATCGCATGGGACATCGCCCCCGCCCGCCACGAGCAGCAGCTGTAACAACGAGGGACGTACGGTCACGCCCGCGGCACTCCAACATCCTCTTCAGGAACCTCCTGCAACCCAAACACTTATCGGCATTCGCCGCACACTCCAGGAGCCTCCTGCTTCCCTATCATAAATCGGCAGTCGCCGCACACTCCAGGAGCCACGATACAAGCCACACCCACCTCCTGCAGAAGCTCAGAGTTGACTCAGTAGCTACGCACTTCTCTCATGTGTTCCGCTTCATCTGACGTCTACCATCACCAGCATCACAGTACCCCTGCCAAGCCTGCCTCTTATTTCTCAGCCTACCACAATTGGCCTAGCCTTTCTCCCCATAATCCTGCGCATCCAATATCTTACTTATTTCACTTTGTATATCCTATCCAATAATGCACTGGCGGTGTTGCTTAACGTTTTCCGTGCCCCTCTAGTTTACCACTCCAAATAAAACCCAACCAGAGTCTGCGCTAAAAATCAAATGCTCCTGATCTATACAAAGTGACAGAAGGCTCCTCCCCACACCCCATTCCCTCCAGTACATCAACCAGCAGGAAAATAGCTAAGGTGTGCCAAGCATTCTGGAAAGAATATAACGGAAGTTGTATAGGAAAATAAGAATTGAAAACCAAAACTTTGACAATCTGGGTTGGCGGTCCATATCCCAAAAATCATGAATTTCGTGTACGTAATACCACATTGTCTTTTCCCATCACTTATTTTCTGATGAATCAGATCATTAAAGTATGCGTCTAACTGAATTGATTTTGTTGGCCTTTGATTTCCTAGGAGACTCTTGTCGTCTTTAATCAAGTCAGGTGATCAGAACTCAACAGCGCATTCTGACGAGTCTTGAGTAAAGAGTTGTTGATAGTAAGTGTTGTGTTCTTATAGTTTATATTTCCAGCTAGGAAACCAAACGGTGTGTTTGTTTATCATATTGAGCTAGCTCCTCCCCACACTGCTTTGTATATTTTTGATAATTTCAAGAAATCACTCACTCCTGTTCTTTCAGTAAATCTATAATTGGATTGCAGTACACCTTATATTCGTCATTAGTATTTTATCAAAACACATTATTTGCTTTTGTATGGACTGATATCCATTAGCCATGATCCTAACCACCACATTTTTTTCTTATGTCATGTCGTCAGTAAATTTTGAAACTCCACTGGGAATTCTTGTCTTCAGATTACCGACTCAGACAGTTAAACCTATAAGCCCTAAGAATTTCTGTTCACTACCAATCTATTATTCTGGTGGCTTTTTCTTTCTGAAAGTTGTTCTGTTACTGAAGTAAACCTGTTCATTTTTTTTCATTATGTTCCATCAATATCTCGTCTGTCCATGTGTGTATATTTGAATATTGGTATATTTTTCTTCCTTTCTCTAACCTTTCGAACTTATGCCATCAAGTTTCATCAGCAAAACATATAACGCTTTCTCTTCTTTGTCTGTGTCAAATGACATTATTGCACAGAGAACTAAAGTTAATCCACTTCCTTGTGGTACACACCTTGCATGACGTCAGCATCCTCAGACATAATTCCATCCTCCATTCTGATTCTTGCTTTCATCTCGATCCATCACCCAGGCTTACATTTAATGTACTCTGCCGCTGCCTTATCAGGCAAGATTCTGTAGTTTACCTTAATTTTTTTTTCAGTTAAGTCGAGAAAAATTGTATCTTCTGTCAGGCATTGCGCTAGTGCATACACAAAGAAAAATAGAGAAATAATAACAATAGACTACTCTGTCCTTTCGAGGTAGTTTGTGTTAGTGGAAGAGATCAGAAAGATAAAGGTTAGTGTGTTTGAAGTAGAAAAGCAAACAGATGACTTAAAGGGAAAAGACTGTGTTAACCTGCTCTTCCTACGCGAATCTCCATTTTTTCTGATCTCTTCCACGAGCACAAAGAACCTGGAGAGAATCCAGTGCTCTCCTCGGTATTTTGTTGAACTTTGAACTTTGAGCTGTTTCTTATATTTCGTAGAATATTGAAGTGTTGATGTAAAGTGGGATTGATAGGAAACTAGATGTGAGAATGGAAGAAAAGAGGCAGAGACAAGGCAGCAAAAATCCAGCACAGTACAAAACTGGTGCTGTGTGTGAGAGGAAAGACACGGCAGTACATTGAGGCTTACTGCGGATTATCCTGCGGTGTGTGAAGTGTGCAGCCATGGTGGCCAGGCTGACGGCCTCCCAGCCCTCACTCACTGACTGTTGTGTGAAAAGTGTGCAGCCATGATGGCCAGGATGACGGTCTCTCCTGCCCTCACTCACTGACTGTTGTGTGAAGTGTGTAGCCATGGTGGCCAGGCTGACGGTCTCCTAGCCCTCACTCACTGACTGTTGTGTGAAGTGTGCAGCCATGGTGGCCAGGCTGACGGCCTCCCAGCCCTCACTCACTGACTGTTGTGTGAAGTGTGCAGCCATGGTGGCCAGGCTGACGGCCTCCCAGCCCTCACTCACTGACTGTTGTGTGAAGTGTGCAGCCATGGTGGCCAGGCTGACGGCCTCCCAGCCCTCACTCACTGACTGTTGTGTGAAGTGTGTAGCCATGGTGGCCAGGCTGACGGCCTCCCAGCCCTCACTCACTGACTGTTGTGTGAAGTGTGCAGCCATGGTGGCCAGGCTGACGGCCTCCCAGCCCTCACTCACTGACTGTTGTGTGAAGTGTGCAGCCATGGTGGCCAGGCTGACGGCCTCCCAGCCCTCACTCACTGACTGTTGTGTGAAGTGTGCAGCCATGGTGGCCAGGCTGACGGCCTCCCAGCCCTCACTCACTGACTGTTGTGTGAAGTGTGCAGCCATGGTGGCCAGGCTGACGGCCTCCCAGCCCTCACTCACTGACTGTTGTGTGAAGTGTGCAGCCATGGTGGCCAGGCTGACGGCCTCCCAGCCCTCACTCACTGACTGTTGTGTGAAGTGTGCAGCCATGATGGCCAGGATGACGGTCTCTCCTGCCCTCACTCACTGACTGTTGTGTGAAGTGTGTAGCCATGGTGGCCAGGCTGACGGCCTCCCAGCCCTCACTCACTGACTGTTGTGTGAAGTGTGCAGCCATGGTGGCCAGGCTGACGGCCTCCCAGCCCTCACTCACTGACTGTTGTGTGAAGTGTGCAGCCATGGTGGCCAGGCTGACGGCCTCCCAGCCCTCACTCACTGACTGTTGTGTGAAGTGTGCAGCCATGGTGGCCAGGCTGACGGCCTCCCAGCCCTCACTCACTGACTGTTGTGTGAAGTGTGCAGCCATGGTGGCCAGGCTGACGGCCTCCCAGCCCTCACTCACTGACTGTTGTGTGAAGTGTGCAGCCATGGTGGCCAGGCTGACGGCCTCCCAGCCCTCACTCACTGACTGTTGTGTGAAGTGTGCAGCCATGGTGGCCAGGCTGACGGCCTCCCAGCCCTCACTCACTGACTGTTGTGTGAAGTGTGCAGCCATGGTGGCCAGGCTGACGGCCTCCCAGCCCTCACTCACTGACTGTTGTGTGAAGTGTGCAGCCATGGTGGCCAGGCTGACGGCCTCCCAGCCCTCACTCACTGACTGTTGTGTGAAGTGTGCAGCCATGGTGGCCAGGCTGACGGCCTCCCAGCCCTCACTCACTGACTGTTGTGTGAAGTGTGCAGCCATGGTGGCCAGGCTGACGGCCTCCCAGCCCTCACTCACTGACTGTTGTGTGAAGTGTGCAGCCATGGTGGCCAGGCTGACGGCCTCCCAGCCCTCACTCACTGACTGTTGTGTGAAGTGTGCAGCCATGATGGCCAGGATGACGGTCTCTCCTGCCCTCACTCACTGACTGTTGTGTGAAGTGTGTAGCCATGGTGGCCAGGCTGACGGCCTCCCAGCCCTCACTCACTGACTGTTGTGTGAAGTGTGCAGCCATGGTGGCCAGGCTGACGGCCTCCCAGCCCTCACTCACTGACTGTTGTGTGAAGTGTGCAGCCATGGTGGCCAGGCTGACGGCCTCCCAGCCCTCACTCACTGACTGTTGTGTGAAGTGTGCAGCCATGGTGGCCAGGCTGACGGCCTCCCAGCCCTCACTCACTGACTGTTGTGTGAAGTGTGCAGCCATGGTGGCCAGGCTGACGGCCTCCCAGCCCTCACTCACTGACTGTTGTGTGAAGTGTGCAGCCATGATGGCCAGGATGACGGTCTCTCCTGCCCTCACTCACTGACTGTTGTGTGAAGTGTGCAGCCATGATGGCCAGGATGACGGTCTCTCCTGCCCTCACTCACTGACTGTTGTGTGAAGTGTGCAGCCATGGTGGCCAGGCTGACGGCCTCCCAGCCCTCACTCACTGACTGTTGTGTGAAGTGTGTAGCCATGGTGGCCAGGCTGACGGCCTCCCAGCCCTCACTCACTGACTGTTGTGTGAAGTGTGCAGCCATGGTGGCCAGGCTGACGGCCTCCCAGCCCTCACTCACTGACTGTTGTGTGAAGTGTGCAGCCATGGTGGCCAGGCTGACGGCCTCCCAGCCCTCACTCACTGACTGTTGTGTGAAGTGTGCAGCCATGATGGCCAGGATGACGGTCTCTCCTGCCCTCACTCACTGACTGTTGTGTGAAGTGTGCAGCCATGGTGGCCAGGCTGACGGCCTCCCAGCCCTCACTCACTGACTGTTGTGTGAAGTGTGCAGCCATGGTGGCCAGGCTGACGGCCTCCCAGCCCTCACTCACTGACTGTTGTGTGAAGTGTGCAGCCATGGTGGCCAGGCTGACGGCCTCCCAGCCCTCACTCACTGACTGTTGTGTGAAGTGTGCAGCCATGATGGCCAGGATGACGGTCTCTCCTGCCCTCACTCACTGACTGTTGTGTGAAGTGTGCAGCCATGGTGGCCAGGCTGACGGCCTCCCAGCCCTCACTCACTGACTGTTGTGTGAAGTGTGCAGCCATGGTGGCCAGGCTGACGGCCTCCCAGCCCTCACTCACTGACTGTTGTGTGAAGTGTGTAGCCATGGTGGCCAGGCTGACGGCCTCCCAGCCCTCACTCACTGACTGTTGTGTGAAGTGTGCAGCCATGGTGGCCAGGCTGACGGCCTCCCAGCCCTCACTCACTGACTGTTGTGTGAAGTGTGCAGCCATGGTGGCCAGGCTGACGGCCTCCCAGCCCTCACTCACTGACTGTTGTGTGAAGTGTGCAGCCATGATGGCCAGGATGACGGTCTCTCCTGCCCTCACTCACTGACTGTTGTGTGAAGTGTGCAGCCATGGTGGCCAGGCTGACGGCCTCCCAGCCCTCACTCACTGACTGTTGTGTGAAGTGTGCAGCCATGGTGGCCAGGCTGACGGCCTCCCAGCCCTCACTCACTGACTGTTGTGTGAAGTGTGCAGCCATGGTGGCCAGGCTGACGGCCTCCCAGCCCTCACTCACTGACTGTTGTGTGAAGTGTGCAGCCATGGTGGCCAGGCTGACGGCCTCCCAGCCCTCACTCACTGACTGTTGTGTGAAGTGTGCAGCCATGGTGGCCAGGCTGACGGCCTCCCAGCCCTCACTCACTGACTGTTGTGTGAAGTGTGCAGCCATGGTGGCCAGGCTGACGGCCTCCCAGCCCTCACTCACTGACTGTTGTGTGAAGTGTGCAGCCATGGTGGCCAGGCTGACGGCCTCCCAGCCCTCACTCACTGACTGTTGTGTGAAGTGTGCAGCCATGGTGGCCAGGCTGACGGCCTCCCAGCCCTCACTCACTGACTGTTGTGTGAAGTGTGCAGCCATGGTGGCCAGGCTGACGGCCTCCCAGCCCTCACTCACTGACTGTTGTGTGAAGTGTGCAGCCATGGTGGCCAGGCTGACGGCCTCCCAGCCCTCACTCACTGACTGTTGTGTGAAGTGTGCAGCCATGGTGGCCAGGCTGACGGCCTCCCAGCCCTCACTCACTGACTGTTGTGTGAAGTGTGCAGCCATGGTGGCCAGGCTGACGGCCTCCCAGCCCTCACTCACTGACTGTTGTGTGAAGTGTGCAGCCATGGTGGCCAGGCTGACGGCCTCCCAGCCCTCACTCACTGACTGTTGTGTGAAGTGTGCAGCCATGGTGGCCAGGCTGACGGCCTCCCAGCCCTCACTCACTGACTGTTGTGTGAAGTGTGCAGCCATGGTGGCCAGGCTGACGGCCTCCCAGCCCTCACTCACTGACTGTTGTGTGAAGTGTGCAGCCATGGTGGCCAGGCTGACGGCCTCCCAGCCCTCACTCACTGACTGTTGTGTGAAGTGTGCAGCCATGGTGGCCAGGCTGACGGCCTCCCAGCCCTCACTCACTGACTGTTGTGTGAAGTGTGCAGCCATGGTGGCCAGGCTGACGGCCTCCCAGCCCTCACTCACTGACTGTTGTGTGAAGTGTGCAGCCATGGTGGCCAGGCTGACGGCCTCCCAGCCCTCACTCACTGACTGTTGTGTGAAGTGTGCAGCCATGGTGGCCAGGCTGACGGCCTCCCAGCCCTCACTCACTGACTGTTGTGTGAAGTGTGCAGCCATGGTGGCCAGGCTGACGGCCTCCCAGCCCTCACTCACTGACTGTTGTGTGAAGTGTGTAGCCATGGTGGCCAGGCTGACGGCCTCCCAGCCCTCACTCACTGACTGTTGTGTGAAGTGTGCAGCCATGGTGGCCAGGCTGACGGCCTCCCAGCCCTCACTCACTGACTGTTGTGTGAAGTGTGCAGCCATGGTGGCCAGGCTGACGGCCTCCCAGCCCTCACTCACTGACTGTTGTGTGAAGTGTGCAGCCATGGTGGCCAGGCTGACGGCCTCCCAGCCCTCACTCACTGACTGTTGTGTGAAGTGTGCAGCCATGATGGCCAGGATGACGGTCTCTCCTGCCCTCACTCACTGACTGTTGTGTGAAGTGTGCAGCCATGGTGGCCAGGCTGACGGCCTCCCAGCCCTCACTCACTGACTGTTGTGTGAAGTGTGTAGCCATGGTGGCCAGGCTGACGGCCTCCCAGCCCTCACTCACTGACTGTTGTGTGAAGTGTGCAGCCATGGTGGCCAGGCTGACGGCCTCCCAGCCCTCACTCACTGACTGTTGTGTGAAGTGTGCAGCCATGGTGGCCAGGCTGACGGCCTCCCAGCCCTCACTCACTGACTGTTGTGTGAAGTGTGCAGCCATGGTGGCCAGGCTGACGGCCTCCCAGCCCTCACTCACTGACTGTTGTGTGAAGTGTGCAGCCATGGTGGCCAGGCTGACGGCCTCCCAGCCCTCACTCACTGACTGTTGTGTGAAGTGTGTAGCCATGGTGGCCAGGCTGACGGCCTCCCAGCCCTCACTCACTGACTGTTGTGTGAAGTGTGCAGCCATGGTGGCCAGGCTGACGGCCTCCCAGCCCTCACTCACTGACTGTTGTGTGAAGTGTGCAGCCATGGTGGCCAGGCTGACGGCCTCCCAGCCCTCACTCACTGACTGTTGTGTGAAGTGTGCAGCCATGGTGGCCAGGCTGACGGCCTCCCAGCCCTCACTCACTGACTGTTGTGTGAAGTGTGCAGCCATGGTGGCCAGGCTGACGGCCTCCCAGCCCTCACTCACTGACTGTTGTGTGAAGTGTGCAGCCATGGTGGCCAGGCTGACGGCCTCCCAGCCCTCACTCACTGACTGTTGTGTGAAGTGTGCAGCCATGGTGGCCAGGCTGACGGCCTCCCAGCCCTCACTCACTGACTGTTGTGTGAAGTGTGCAGCCATGGTGGCCAGGCTGACGGCCTCCCAGCCCTCACTCACTGACTGTTGTGTGAAGTGTGCAGCCATGGTGGCCAGGCTGACGGCCTCCCAGCCCTCACTCACTGACTGTTGTGTGAAGTGTGCAGCCATGGTGGCCAGGCTGACGGCCTCCCAGCCCTCACTCACTGACTGTTGTGTGAAGTGTGCAGCCATGGTGGCCAGGCTGACGGCCTCCCAGCCCTCACTCACTGACTGTTGTGTGAAGTGTGCAGCCATGGTGGCCAGGCTGACGGCCTCCCAGCCCTCACTCACTGACTGTTGTGTGAAGTGTGCAGCCATGGTGGCCAGGCTGACGGCCTCCCAGCCCTCACTCACTGACTGTTGTGTGAAGTGTGCAGCCATGGTGGCCAGGCTGACGGCCTCCCAGCCCTCACTCACTGACTGTTGTGTGAAGTGTGCAGCCATGGTGGCCAGGCTGACGGCCTCCCAGCCCTCACTCACTGACTGTTGTGTGAAGTGTGCAGCCATGGTGGCCAGGCTGACGGCCTCCCAGCCCTCACTCACTGACTGTTGTGTGAAGTGTGCAGCCATGGTGGCCAGGCTGACGGCCTCCCAGCCCTCACTCACTGACTGTTGTGTGAAGTGTGCAGCCATGGTGGCCAGGCTGACGGCCTCCCAGCCCTCACTCACTGACTGTTGTGTGAAGTGTGCAGCCATGGTGGCCAGGCTGACGGCCTCCCAGCCCTCACTCACTGACTGTTGTGTGAAGTGTGCAGCCATGGTGGCCAGGCTGACGGCCTCCCAGCCCTCACTCACTGACTGTTGTGTGAAGTGTGCAGCCATGGTGGCCAGGCTGACGGCCTCCCAGCCCTCACTCACTGACTGTTGTGTGAAGTGTGCAGCCATGGTGGCCAGGCTGACGGCCTCCCAGCCCTCACTCACTGACTGTTGTGTGAAGTGTGCAGCCATGGTGGCCAGGCTGACGGCCTCCCAGCCCTCACTCACTGACTGTTGTGTGAAGTGTGCAGCCATGGTGGCCAGGCTGACGGCCTCCCAGCCCTCACTCACTGACTGTTGTGTGAAGTGTGCAGCCATGATGGCCAGGATGACGGTCTCTCCTGCCCTCACTCACTGACTGTTGTGTGAAGTGTGCAGCCATGGTGGCCAGGCTGACGGCCTCCCAGCCCTCACTCACTGACTGTTGTGTGAAGTGTGCAGCCATGATGGCCAGGATGACGGTCTCTCCTGCCCTCACTCACTGACTGTTGTGTGAAGTGTGCAGCCATGGTGGCCAGGCTGACGGCCTCCCAGCCCTCACTCACTGACTGTTGTGTGAAGTGTGCAGCCATGGTGGCCAGGCTGACGGCCTCCCAGCCCTCACTCACTGACTGTTGTGTGAAGTGTGCAGCCATGGTGGCCAGGCTGACGGCCTCCCAGCCCTCACTCACTGACTGTTGTGTGAAGTGTGCAGCCATGGTGGCCAGGCTGACGGCCTCCCAGCCCTCACTCACTGACTGTTGTGTGAAGTGTGCAGCCATGGTGGCCAGGCTGACGGCCTCCCAGCCCTCACTCACTGACTGTTGTGTGAAGTGTGCAGCCATGGTGGCCAGGCTGACGGCCTCCCAGCCCTCACTCACTGACTGTTGTGTGAAGTGTGCAGCCATGGTGGCCAGGCTGACGGCCTCCCAGCCCTCACTCACTGACTGTTGTGTGAAGTGTGCAGCCATGGTGGCCAGGCTGACGGCCTCCCAGCCCTCACTCACTGACTGTTGTGTGAAGTGTGCAGCCATGGTGGCCAGGCTGACGGCCTCCCAGCCCTCACTCACTGACTGTTGTGTGAAGTGTGCAGCCATGGTGGCCAGGCTGACGGCCTCCCAGCCCTCACTCACTGACTGTTGTGTGAAGTGTGCAGCCATGGTGGCCAGGCTGACGGCCTCCCAGCCCTCACTCACTGACTGTTGTGTGAAGTGTGCAGCCATGGTGGCCAGGCTGACGGCCTCCCAGCCCTCACTCACTGACTGTTGTGTGAAGTGTGCAGCCATGGTGGCCAGGCTGACGGCCTCCCAGCCCTCACTCACTGACTGTTGTGTGAAGTGTGCAGCCATGGTGGCCAGGCTGACGGCCTCCCAGCCCTCACTCACTGACTGTTGTGTGAAGTGTGCAGCCATGATGGCCAGGATGACGGTCTTCCCGCAAGAGGTCCTCCGTGTTCGTCAACATTATGGAGCCATTCACTAACCCTGGCTCGGGCAGGGAAGCCACGACATTATTTATGTGAAACATTCCGCAACTCTCCAGTGCAAGGGGCGCCTCCTTGTAACTTCAAATTATTATAGCCCTCCACCACGGACTTCTACTCTGGGTCAAGGGGCATCACCCACTGACCCTTTGCTTTGGGTCAAGGGGCAATACCGTGTATCTTGAGATTACGAAGCTCTCCACTGAACTCTACCCCGGGGCAAGAGGCACTTCCGTGCTCCTCCAGGATCATAAGGTCCATCATTCTCACTTACATCACTCCCGGTCAGGATGCATTGCCCCGCACCCTCAGCATCACCGCACCAGCCGCTGACCCCATCACTCACCGCCCGCCTCAACTCCTCTCGTATCAAGCCTCACTAGCTGTTTCCCCAACCAAGAAAGGGTTTCCTTGAGAGGGTGTTCCCGCCGGGGACTTACACGTACTGACCAGTGATGGTTTACAGTCTGGTTTGTACTGAAGGTAATCATGTGTTAAAAAGTTTTCAGATTTTTTCTTTTTTTTTTAGATTGAATAAGAATCTTAGTGTTACAACCCGTTTACAGATGTTATAAACATGTCAAAAGTCACAAACCTGTCAAACAAAATCACCGTCAACAAATGAAAAGGGATGACGATGAAGCTCACTTTCTTCCCAAGTCTGCCGTCATTCAGGCTTCCTTGACCTCATTTTCTCCCAGTCCTCACTGTGACCCAGCCTTCCTTGTGTCGGGTCACTGTCCCTCCCACCTTCCCACAGTGACCAATCTTCCACGTACCCAAGTCGCCTCCAGCCAATTCGACCTCCACTTGTTTTTTCTTTGTTAATAATTTAATCATGTAGTTTGGGGGAGAGGAACAGGAGAAGGTAAGGCTTAGAAACGGAAAAAAAAATTATAAGTGCACAGGTGCATGGCGTAGGGAATGCTGCAGCCGGTGGAAGATTTCATGAACATGTGCTCTTGTTACATTATCTATATACGCACGGCAGGGTGAGGGTATGGCTATAGAGATGTTCCTTGTTGGACTGGGGAAGGAAAGTAGGTAAGCAATGTACCAAGTTATTATCTTAATCAGAAGTGGTTCATGTTTTCCTTAAGTGGCCTCAATGCCATGGTATTTTTGTGACTTCTGATACGCTTAACTACAATAGTTTGTACTGCTGGCCATTTGTGTTGACTTTGTTGAAGGCTTTGCTTGTCTTTCTTTATGACTGTGCAATTTACTCCTTGTCCTCTGGAAATTTCAGTTACTTTTTTCCCTACAGCGATGATAGCCGCAGAGGTGGTGCTTGTACCTCTACGAAAGTCGTACTGATTCTTATTACAATCATTTTTCTAGTTGTTGTCTTAAAGTTAATCACTCACTCAATGATTTCCTCTGGTACCTATTCTTAGTTCTGGTATCATTAGTAAACTGGCCTCTTTAACCCTCCAGGGAAAGTATCCCGTATCAATCATAGCGTTGCGGATGTTGAGAAGGCAATGAAGGCCTTTAAAAGGTTGCAACCTGATTCGTTTCTTGTCAATGTGGCGCCTTCTTGGGGATGAGTTAATTTCATGGCTTTTCGTAGCTCTGGTATGATCACTCTCAGTGAGACACAGTTGTTTCGGATCAGTCGTGTTGAGTCTAAAGTCTGATCTGGGGTGGATCTTTTCCTGTATTGACACAAGTCTGTAATTTCTTTTTCATAATCTTGGTTATGATTTATATTTTCCTCATGCACGAATCTGAATACTGATATCCGTGTGTCTATGAATTCAGTCACTATACCATTATAATCATAAATCATTTTTATCTGCCTCTATGATTCCCCTGTAGTCATCTCACTCCTTGCAACACTACTTTTGAATCATTCCATCTTTGAGGCGATGATCATGTTTTCAGTGTTCTCTGTGCTCGTCTTTTGCTTTTCTATGCAAGTCAGCTGAAGGGCTGTACACTGTTGGTGTAAGAGTATACACCCAGCCCAAGGAATGGGCATTTCTCTGATATCTTGAGTGGGTGGCGGGGATGACAATGTTTTGTACCTGCTGGTGGAAATTGCAAGAGACTGTACTGTTTTCTTTTTCACTGTTTCATACCAAGTACCTAATGCTTTATCTGTTTCAGATTTCTTCCCTTCAGTGTTGGTAGTGGGGAAGTTTTTGTGTTATTTTTCACTGTACAGGATCTAGGTGGCATTGCGGGATGCCAGCCGCTGTGTTTCAGAGATGAGGATTGGAGCGATAGGCGTAGTGACTGTCCTGGAAATACGATCAATGTTGGTTGGTTCACCTTGTCTGACGTAGCTGTTGCGTCAAGTTTTCTAAGTAGTAGTAGTAGTAGTAGTAGTAGTAGTAGTAAGGACTGAGTGGCCTGTAAAAGTTGACAAGTTTGGCCCCAGATGCTGTGCACAATAATGTTTAATTAGTTTCAATATATTTCTACCTGTGATGCTCGGTGAGGAGTGTTCGAGGCTTGCATGTCTAGCATCACAATCAGTGACACTGCACAGGTTCCTGTGTCTTGAAGATCCTGCAGCAGTCTGTTACCAAGAAACAACCCCACTAGAGCGGTATGTAAATTGTTGCAATGATGATTGATCCCAGCGAAGTCAATATTTCTACTGAGAGAGTGTCTGAGTAGAGAAAATCGTCAAAAACATTGTATTAAGGACCCTCTCTGACGGCTATGCCAACTGCTGCATGTAACCAGTCTCAATGATTGGGTTGGTGGGCTGTGCAGCCTGGAAACCTGATGGATTTGTGGTTCGCAAGACCGTTGGTATTTAACAAAATGACGTAATGACGTCTGTTTTTTATTTCCTTTCTGGGTCATGTTTCCCGAGGTTGCCTGCCCTCCCTCCCCCACCGGCCTCTGCTGGGTCATTATCGTCATCATGAAGGTTTCCTGTCACAGTTGCAGGACAAGTAGAAATATGTTTTTCTTCTTTTAGGAGCAGGATATATGCACGTGTGGTGAGGTCGGGTACCACTTGTTCCAACTGAATTCTATTTGACATATATCACTACAGATGTTGTACAATCTCTCTACAACAGCCTCCTGGGCACCTAACATACCCCTGCAGCAGCCACTCACCCTCTGTGGCAACCTCACGCCGTCCCTTGCTGACTCTGAATTACGGCAATTCAGCTGACTCCAACCACCCAGGTAACCCCACATGCATCATGGTAGTCCCACAATCCCTCTGGAAACTCTATAGCAACTTCAACCTCCCACAACTTTCCACAGGTAGCCCCATCGTCCCCGTACCAGCCTATCAACACCTCCTTCAGCAGTCCCACCAGAGCTTCTCCCCAGGAGGCTCACAATCCCCTGATGATTCCAGAATCCTCTAAGGAATCGCACACACACACACACACACACACACACACACACACCCTAGGGAACGCCCTGCCAACCAAAGCAGCAGGCGCAAGCTGCCTGAGCACGTGCGTCACGCTCGGCAGCGCGTGCCGACGCCAGGCACTTTTCTTAACCCCTGAAGCAAGACGGTATGATCCTTGAGGACGGTGCGCCCCCTTGAGAATGACACTAACAACGCTAGGGTAGGAAAGGATCTGGCCTTTCACCTAGCCTCTTACGAGGAAGAGAAACAGCTAGTGATTAGTTACATCCAAACACTAGTCCCACCTTCACTAGTGGCTCGGCAGTACTAAAGGGGACCCGAGCAGCACCACAGACACTCCTCACTACACAGTAGAACTAAGTTAGTTCTATTTTCTATTTCTAGTGTTTTCACATATTTCATATTTCATTAATGAGACACATTTATATGATAACGTCGTGTTGGTTAGAAATGTCAAACACCACAAAGTAAACAAGTTTGTCATTACCATAAAGAGTAACATTTCTAACTTTCAATTGATATTTTGGGAAAGCTGTTCCAGAAGTGGATATGTTGTTTTTTTCTCAAAACAATGTTATGATTTTCAACTTGGATGTAAAAAGATACACACCTCAGACATTAACACATACAACAAACTTATGGTCTACGATGAAAATGACAGGAATAACCAAACTGTTAACGAAACCAAACAATTATCATCATTATTATCATTGATGATAATGATGATAGTATGATGATCATAACATAATGATAATCTCAGAACATGTGACTTCGTCCATGTTGTCAATAATAACTGTTCATTATACCTAACGTCCTCACCAGCATCATGCAACCGGGTCATGTCACACAGTAACATCCAACATACGTTTTCTATGAACTAATACACTATACGGTGCTAGGGGAGACTGACCCACAATCCTGGAGTATCCAGACTTTTTTAACTAAACGTGGACAGATACGTCCAGCTCTGCACCTGTGACTGGCTACACGTGGCATTTCTTATTCAACCATAAAGATGCTCCAAGGCAGAAATACTTCTCACAACCTTGAAGGTCACCCACCAAAGTAGTCCAATTGTTAGTGTCTCAGTTACGTAGACCTACACCCAGTGTCTCAACCATGTAAGCCTACAAACAACGTCTCAGCCATGGAGACGTACCTACATCCGGCGTCTCAACCTTGTCGTCCTACCCATAGTGCCATGTAGTCCTACGGCCAATGTCCCAACACTGTAAGCCAACAGCCAGTCCCTCACTGAAGTAGTTCTATAACCAGTAGGGTCTCAGACATGAAGACCACAGGTAATGTCTCAACTAGTCCTACAACAAGGAAATTGAATGTTATAATCAAGGTAATCATATTGACGATATATATATGTGTATATATATATATATATATATATATATATATATATATATATATATATATATATATATATATATATATATGGTAAAGTGTGTGGAAGAAGAAAGTTAAGAGTAAATGGGAATAAGAGCAAGGTTATTAGGTACAGTAGGGGTGAGGGTCAAGTCAATTGGGAGGTGAGTTTGAATGGAGAAAAACTGGAGGAAGTGAAGTGTTTTAGATATCTGGGAGTGGATCTGTCAGCGGATGGAACCATGGAAGCGGAAGTGGATCATAGGGTGGGGGAGGGGGCGAAAATTTTGGGAGCCTTGAAAAATGTGTGGAAGTCGAGAACATTATCTCGGAAAGCAAAAATGGGTATGTTTGAAGGAATAGTGGTTCCAACAATGTTGTATGGTTGCGAGGCGTGGGCTATGGATAGAGATGTGCGCAGGAGGATGGATGTGCTGGAAATGAGATGTTTGAGGACAATGTGTGGTGTGAGGTGGTTTGATCGAGTAAGTAACGTAAGGGTAAGAGAGATGTGTGGAAATAAAAAGAGCGTGGTTGAGAGAGCAGAAGAGGGTGTTTTGAAATGGTTTGGGCACATGGAGAGAATGAGTGAGGAAAGATTGACCAAGAGGATATATGTGTCGGAGGTGGAGGGAACGAGGAGAAGAGGGAGACCAAATTGGAGGTGGAAAGATGGAGTGAAAAAGATTTTGTGTGATCGGGGCCTGAACATGCAGGAGGGTGAAAGGAGGGCAAGGAATAGAGTGAATTGGAGCCATGTGGTATACAGGGGTTGACGTGCTGTCAGTGGATTGAATCAAGGCATGTGAAGCGTCTGGGGTAAACCATGGAAAGCTGTGTAGGTATGTATATTTGCGTGTGTGGACGTGTGTATGTACATGTGTATGGGGGGGGGGGGGGTTGGGCCATTTCTTTCGTCTGTTTCCTTGCGCTACCTCGCAAACGCGGGAGAGAGCGACAAAGTATAAAAAAAAAAAAAAAAAAAAAAAAAATATATATATATATATATATATATATATATATATATATATATATATATATATTATCCCTGGAGATAGGGGAGAAAGAATACTTACCACGTATTCCCTGCGTGTCGTAGAAGGCGACTAAAAGGGGAGGGATTGGGGGGCTGGGAATCCTCCCCTTTCTTTTTTTTTTTTTAATTTTCCAAAAGAAGGAACAGAGAAGAGGGCCAGGTGAGGATTATTCCCTCAAAGACCCACTCCTCTGTTCTTAACGCTACCTCGCTAATGCGGGAAATGGCGAATAGTTTGAAAGAAAAGATATATATATATATATATATATATATATATATATATATATATATATATATATATATATATATATATATATATATATATATATATATATATATATATATATATATATGTATATATATCACTTTGATGTCTCCTCACTTCTCACAAAACTTCCAGTTGATAACCTTTCATAATATTTGTTTGATGTTTTGGATATTCATTTATCTGTTTGAAAGTCTGTTCTCATTAAACTGATAAAACTGTGTATAAAGGATTGTGCATTTCAATTCAATGGAGATTATTATGCTCAAAAATGAAAATGAAATGACCCCCCCTACCCCCCCGCACGCGCGCGAGGTAGCGCTAGGAAAATACAACGAAGCCCACATTCGTTCACACTCAGTCTCTAGCTGTCATCTACAATGCACCGAAACCATAGCTCCTTTTCCACATCCAGGCCCAACAAAACTTTCCATGCTTTACTCCAGACGATTCACATGCCCTGGTTCAATCCATTGACAGCACCACGACCCCGGTATACCAATTCGTTCCAATTCACTCTATTCATTGCATGCCTTTCACCCTCCTGCATGTTCAGGCCCCGATCGCTCTAAATCTTTTTCACACCATCCTTCCACCTTCAATTTGGTCTCCCATTTCTCTTAGTTCCTTCCACCTCTGACATATATATTCTCTTTGTCAATCTTTCCCCACTCATTCTCTCCATGTAACCAAACCATTTCAATACACCCTCTTCTGCTTTCTCAACCACTCTATTTATCACCACACATCTCTCTTACCTTTTCATTACTTTTTCGATCAAACCACCTCACACCACATGTTGTCCTCAAACATCTCATTTCCATCACATCCACCCTCCTCCGCACAACCCTATCTATAGCCCACGCCTCGCAACCATATGACATTGCTGGAACCATTATTCCTTCAAACATACGCATTTTTGCTTTCCCAGATAATGTTCTCGCCTTCCACACATTCTTCAACGCTCGCAGAACCTTCGTCCCCTCCCCTACCCTGTTACTCACTTCCGCTTCCATGGTTCCATCCGCTGCCAAATCCACTCCCTAACATCTAAAACACTTCACTTCCTCCAGTTTTCCTCCACTCAAACTTACCTCACAGATGACTTGTCCCTCAACCCTACTGTACCTAATAACCTTGCTTTTATTCATATTTACTCTCAGGTTTCTCTTCCAGACACTTTAACAAAACTAAGTCACCAGCTTCTGCAGTTTCTCATCCGAATCAGCCACCAGCGTTGTATCATCAGCGAACAACAACTGACTCATTTCCATAGCCCTCTCATCCAAAACAGACTGCATACTTGCCCCTCTCTCCAAACTCTCGCATTCACCTCCCTAACAACCCCATCAGTATATGAAATAAACAACCATGGAGACATCACACACCCCTGCCGCAAATCGACACTCACGGGCAAGCAATCACTTTCCTCTCTTCCTACACGTACACATGCCTTACATCCTCGATAAAAAATTTTTACAGCTTTTAGCAACTTGCCTCCCACACCATATACTCTTAATACCTTCCACAGAGCATCTCTATCAGCTCTATCATATGCCTTCTCCACATCCATAAATGCTACATGAAAATCCATTTGTTTTTCTAAGCATTTCTTACATACATTCTTCAATGCAAAACCCTGATCCACACATCCTCTACCACTTCTGAAACCACACTGCTCTTCCCCAATCTGATGCTCTGTAAATGCCTTCACCCCCTCAATCAATACTTTCCCATATGATTTCCCAGGAATACTCAACAAACTTATACCCCTGTAATTTGAACACTCACCTTTATCCCCTTTGCCTTTGTACAATGGCAGTATGCATACATTCCGCCAATCCTCAGGCACCTCACCATGAACCATACATACATTAAATATCCTTACCAACCAGCCAACAACACAGTTACCCCCTTTTCATATAAATTCCACTGCAGTACGGTCGAAACCCGTCGCTATGCCGGCTTTCATTATCCGCAAAGCTTTCACTGCCTTTTCTCTGATTACCAAACCATTCTCCCTGGCCCTTTCACTTCGCGCACCACCTCGACCAAAACACCCTATATCTGCCACTCTATCATCTAACACATTCAACAGACCTTTAAAATACTCACTCCATCTCCTTCTCACATCACCAATACTTGTTATTACCTCCCCATTAGCCCCCTTCACCGATGTTCCCATTTGTTCTCTTGTCTTGCGCACTTTATATACCTCCTTTCTAGACAACTTTTTACTCTCCCTAAAATTTGATGATACTCTCTCACCCCAACTCTCATTTGCCTTCTTTTCACCTCTTGCACCCTTCTCTGGACCTCTTGCCTCTTTCTTTTGTACTATTTCATTTGCACTATTTCTCTGCAAAAATCGTCCAAATACCTCTCTTTTCTCTTTCACTAATAATACTACATCTTCATCCCACCACTCAAACCCTTTCTAATCTGCCCACCTCCCACGCTTCTCATGCCACAAGTATCTTTTGCGCAAGCCTTCACTGTTTCCCTGAACACATCCTATTCCTCCCCCACTCCCCTTACGTCCTTTCCTCTTACCTTTTGCCATTCTACACTCAGTCTCACCTGGTACTTCCTCACACAAATCTCCTTTCCAAGCTCACTTACTCTCACCACTCTTCTTCATTTTCGCTTCTTTTCTGAAAACCTCTAGAAATATTCACCTTCGCCTCAACAAGATAATGATCAGGCATTAACACATTAACATCCAAAAGTCTGTCTTTCACGCGCCTATCAATTAACCCACCATCCATTAACGATCTCTGGCCATTTCTCCTACTTACATAAGTATACTTGTGCATATCTCTCTTTTTGAACTAGGTATTCCCTGTCAACAGCCCCTTTTCAGCACACAAATCTACAAGCTATTCACCATCGTGAGACGAAGGGTATTCGAGTACATAGTATTTGAATAGTTATTTCCTATTAGCCAGGCCCATAGCCTAACGGTAGCATTCCCGCCTGTGGCATAGGGGTCCCGGGTTCGATCCTGGCTTTTGGAGATTTGTATGTTCTATGAAGGTGCGCGTTCATATGCACTTTATTCGTATTCATAAACCTCCGCGTTGTACAGTTATGCTATCTGCTGGCTATGTGCGCCTGTTGGGAAATAACCGTTGTAGACCCCGTTGCTCACCAACGTGAGACTAAGGGTATTCGAGTACATAGTATTCGAATAGTTATTTCCTATTAGCCAGGCCCATAGCCTAGCGGTAGCATTCCCGACTGTGGGACAGGGGTCACGGGTTTGATCCTGGCTGTTGGAGGTTTGTATGTTCTATGAAGGTGCGCGTTCATATGCACTTTATTTGTATATATATATATATATATATATATATATATATATATATATATATATATATATATATATATATATATATATATATTCCCTGGGGATAGGGGAGAAAAAATAATTCCCACGTTTTCCCTGCGTGTCGTAGAAGGCGACTAAAAGGGAAGGGAGCGGGGGGCTGGAAATCCTCCCCTCTCGTTTTTTTTTTTTTTTTTTAATTTTCCAAAAGAAGGAACAGAGAAGAGGTCCAGGTGAGGATATTCCCTCAAAGGCCCAGTCCTCTGTTCTTAACGCTACCTCGCTATCGCGGGAAATGGCGAATAGTATGAAAAAAAAAGAAAAAAAAAAAAAAATATATATATATATATATATATATATATATATATATATATATATATATATATATATATATATATATATATATATATATATATGGGAACTTCAGTGAAGGGCGTAAATGGGGAGGTGATAACAAGTAGTGGTGATGTGAGAAGGAGATGGAATGAGTATTTTGAAGGTTTGTTGAATGTGTCTGATGACAGAGTGGCAGATATAGGGTGTTTGGGTCGAGGTGGTGTGCAAAGTGAGAGGGTTAGGGAAAATGATTTGGTAAACAGAGAAGAGGTAGTAAAAGCTTTGCGGAAGATGAAAGCCGGCAAGGCAGCAGGTTTGGATGGTATTGCAGTGGAATTTATTAAAAAAGGGGGTGACTGTATTGTTGACTGGTTGGTAAGGTTATTTAATGTATGTATGACTCATGGTGAGGTGCCTGAGGATTGGCGGAATGCGTGCATAGTGCCATTGTACAAAGGCAAAGGGGTTAAGAGTGAGTGCTCAAATTACAGAGGTATAAGTTTGTTGAGTATTCCTGGTAAATTATATGGGAGGGTACTGATTGAGAGGGTGAAGGCATGTACAGAGCATCAGATTGGGGAAGAGCAGTGCGGTTTCAGAAGTGGTAGAGGATGTGTGGATCAGGTGTTTGCTTTGAAGAATGTATGTGAGAAATACTTAGAAAAGCAAATGGATTTGTATGTAGCATTTATGGATCTGGAGAAGGCATATGATAGAGTTGATAGAGATGCTCTGTGGAAGGTATTAAGAATATATGGTGTGGGAGGCAAGTTGTTAGAAGCAGTGAAAAGTTTTTATCGAGGATGTAAGGCATGTGTACGTGTAGGAAGAGAGGAAAGTGATTGGTTCTCAGTGAATGTAGGTTTGCGGCAGGGGTGTGTGATGTCTCCATGGTTGTTTAATTTGTTTATGGATGGGGTTGTTAGGGAGGTAAATGCAAGAGTTTTGGAAAGTGGGGCAAGTATGAAGTCTGTTGGGGATGAGAGAGCTTGGGAAGTGAGTCAGTTGTTGTTCGCTGATGATACAGCGCTGGTGGCGGATTCATGTGAGAAACTGCAGAAGCTGGTGACGGAGTTTGGTAAAGTGTGTGGAAGAAGAAAGTTAAGAGTAAATGTGAATAAGAGCAAGGTTATTAGGTACAGTAGGGTTGAGGGTCAAGTCAATTGGGAGGTGAGTTTGAATGGAGAAAAACTGGAGGAAGTGAAGTGTTTTAGATATCTGGGAGTGGATCTGTCAGCGGATGGAACCATGGAAGCGGAAGTGGATCATAGGGTGGGGGAGGGGGCGAAAATTTTGGGAGCCTTGAAAAATGTGTGGAAGTCGAGAACATTATCCCGGAAAGCAAAAATGGGTATGTTTGAAGGAATAGTGGTTCCAACAATGTTGTATGGTTGCGAGGCGTGGGCTATGGATAGAGGTTGGGCCATTTCTTTCGTCTGTTTCCTTGCGCTACCTCGCAAACGCGGGAGACAGCGACAAAGTATAAAAAAAAAAAAAAAAAAAAAAAATATATATATATATATATATATATATATATATATATATATATATATATATATATATATATATATATATATATATATATATATATGTATACGCCCATACATAAATGTATACAATACACAGAGGTATATTTTCATACTTGCATCCCTTCATCCATTTCTGTCGCTACCCCGCGCTACCCCGCCACACAGGATATAGCATCTCTACTCCATGCTTCAGCGCGGGAACGCCAAAAAAAAAAGAAAAAAACAGACAAAAAGGCCACATTCGTTCAAACTCCTTCTCTTGCTGCCATGTGTAATGCACCTAAACCACAGCTTCCTATCCTCATTCAGCCACCAAAGACCTTTCAATGGTTTACCCGGACACTTCACATGCGCTGGTTCAGTCCACTGATAGCACGTCGACCCAAGTATACCATATCGTTCCAATTCACTCTAGTCCTTGCACACCTCTCATCCTCCTGTATTTCCAGGCCCAGATCGCTTAAAATTTTTTTCAATCCATCCTTCTATCTCCAATTTGGTCTCCTGCTTCTCCTTTTTCCCTTCACCTCAGAAACATGCATCCTCTTTAGCAATATGTCTCACTCATTCTCTCCATATGTCCAACAAACCCTATTCTGCTCTCTCAGCCACGCTCTTTTTATTTCCACACATCTCTCTCACCCTTTCTTTTCTTACTCGATCAAACCATCTCACACCACATATTGTCCTCAAACATTTCATTTCCAAAACATCCACCCTCCTCCGTACGACCCTATCTATGGCACATACCTCGCAACCATATAGTCATGCACGCAGGGGTCCCGGGTTCGATCCTGGCTGTTGGAGGTTTATATACATATATATATATATATATATATATATATATATATATATATATATATATATTTTTTTTTTTTTTTTTTTATACTTTGTCGCTGTCTCCCGCGTTTGCGAGGTAGCGCAAGGAAACAGACGAAAGAAATGGCCCAACCCCCCCCCCCCATACACATGTATATACATACGTCCACACACGCAAATATACATACCTACACAGCTTTCCATGGTTTACCCCAGACGCTTCACATGCCTTGATTCAATCCACTGACAGCACGTCAGCCCCGGTATACCACATCGCTCCAATTCACTCTATTCCTTGCCCTCCTTCCACCCTCCTGCATGTTCAGGCCCCGATCACACAAAATCTTTTTCACTCCATCTTTCCACCTCCAATTTGGTCTCCCTCTTCTCCTTGTTCCCTCCACCTCCGACACATATATCCTCTTGGTCAATCTTTCCTCACTCATCCTCTCCATGTGCCCAAACCACTTCAAAACACCCTCTTCTGCTCTCTCAACCACGCTCTTTTTATTTCCACACATCTCTCTTACCCTTACGTTACTCACTCGATCAAACCACCTCACACCACACATTGTCCTCAAACATCTCATTTCCAGCACATCCATCCTCCTGCGCACAACTCTATCCATAGCCCACGCCTCGCAACCATACAACATTGTTGGAACCACTATTCCTTCAAACATACCCATTTTTGCTTTCCGAGATAATGTTCTCGACTTCCACACATTCTTCAAGGCCCCCAGAATTTTCGCCCCCTCCCCCACCCTATGATCCACTTCCGCTTCCATGGTTCCATCCGCTGCCAGATCCACTCCCAGATATCTAAAACACTTAACTTCCTCCAGTTTTTCTCCATTCACACTCACCTCCCAATTGACTTGACCCTCAACCCTACTGTACCTAATAACCTTGCTCTTATTCACATTTACTCTTAACTTTCTTCTTCCACACACTTTACCAAACTCAGTCACCAGCTTCTGCAGTTTCACACATGAATCAGCCACCAGCGCTGTGTCATCAGCGAACAACAACTGACTCACTTCCCAAGCTCTCTCATCCCCAACAGACTTCATACTTGCCCCTCTTTCCAAAACTCTTGCATTTACCTCCCTAACAACCCCATCCAAATAAACAAATTAAACAACCATGGAGACATCACACACACCTGCCGCAAACCTACATTCACTGTTCCTCTCTTCCTACACGTACACATGCCTTACATCCTCGATAAAAACTTTTCACTGCTTCTAACAACTTTCCTCCCACACCATATATTCTTAATACCTTCCACAGAGCATCTCTATCAACTCTATCATATGCCTTCTCCAGATCCATAAATGCTACATACAAATCCATTTGCTTTTCTAAGTATTTCTCACATACATTCTTCAAAGCAAACACCTGATCCACACATCCTCTACCACTTCTGAAACCACACTGCTCTTCCCCAATCTGATGCTCTGTACATGCCTTCACCCTCTCAATTAATACCCTCCCATATAATTTACCAGGAATACTCAACAAACTTATACCTCTGTAATTTGAGCACTCACTCTTATCCCCTTTGCCTTTGTACAATGGCACTATGCACGCATTCCGCCAATCCTGAGGCACCTCACCATGAGTCATACATACATTAAATAACCTTACCAACCAGTCAACAATACAGTCACCCCCTTTTTTAATAAATTCCACTGCAATACCATCCAAACCTGCTGCCTTGCCGGCTTTCATCTTCCGCAAAGCTTTCACTACCTCTTCTCTGTTTACCAAATCATTTTCCCTAACCCTCTCACTTTGCACACCACCTCGACCAAAACACCCTATATCTGCCACTCTATCATCAAACACATTCAACAAACCTTCGAAATACTCACTCCATCTCCTTCTCACATCACCACTACTTGTTATCACCTCCCCATTTGCGCCCTTCGCTGAAGTTCCCATTTGCTCCCTTGTCTTACGCACTTTATTTACCTCCTTCCAGAACATCTTTTTATTCTCCCTAAAATTTAATGATACTCTCTCACCCCATCTCTCATTTGCCCTTTTTTTCACCTCTTGCACCTTTCTCTTGACCTCCTGTCTCTTTCTTTTATACATCTCCCACTCAATTGCATTTTTTCCCTGCAAAAATCGCCCAAATGCCTCTCTCTTCTCTTTCACTAATACTCTTACTTCTTCATCCCACCACTCACTACCCTTTCTAATCAACCCACCTCCAACTCTTCTCATGCCACAAGCATCTTTTGCGCAATCCATCACTGATTCCCTAAATACATCCCATTCCTCCCCCACTCCCCTTACTTCCATTGTTCTCACCTTTTTCCATTCTGTACTGAGTCTCTCCTGGTACTTCCTCACACAGGTCTCCTTCTCAAGCTCACTTACTCTCACCACCCTCTTCACCCCAACATTCACTCTTCTTTTCTGAAGACCCATACAAATCTTCACCTTAGCCTCCACAAGATAATGATCAGACATCCCTCCAGTTGCACCTCTCAGCACATTAACATCCAAAAGTCTCTCTTTCGCACGCCTGTCAATTAACACGTAATCCAATAACGCTCTCTGGCCATCTCTCCTACTTACATAAGTATACTTATGTATATCTCGCTTTTTAAACCAGGTATTCCCAATCATCAGTCCTTTTTCAGCACATAAATCTACAAGCTCTTCACCATTTCCATTTACAACACTGAACATATATATATATATATATATATATATATATATATATATATATATATATATATATATATATATATATATATATATATATATATTCATTATACTTTGTCGGTGTCTCCCGCGTTAGCGAGGTAGCGCAAGGAAGCACGAAAGAATAGCCAACCACCCAAATACACATGTATATACATACACGTCCACGCACAGCACAAATATACATATCTATACAACTCCACTTATACATATATATACACACGCAGACATACATATATACTCATGTACATGATTCATACTGTCTGCCCTTATTCATTCCCGTAACCACCCCGCCACACATGAAATGAAAACCCCCTCCCCCTGCATGTGCGGGAGGTAGCGCTAGGAAAAGACAACAAAGGCCACATTCGTTCACACTCAGTCTCTAGCTGTCATGTATAATGCATCGAAGCCACAGCTCTCTTTCCACATCCAGGCCCCACAACACTTTCCATGGTTTACCCCAGAAGCTTCACATGCCCTGGTTCAATCCATTGACAGCACGTCGACCCCGGTATACCACATCGTTCCAATTCACTCTATTCTTTGCACGCCTTTCACCCTCCTGCATGTTCAGGCCCCGATCACTCAAAATCTTTTTCACTCCATCTTTCCACCTCCAATTTGGTCTCCTACTTTTCCTTGTTCCCTCCACCTCTGACACACATCCTCTTGGTCAGTCTTTCCTCACTCATTCTCTCCATGTGACCCAACCATTTCAAAACACCCTCTTCTGCTCACTCAACCACACTCTTTCTAATACCACACATCTCTCGTACCCTTACATTACTTATTCGATCAAACCACCTCACACCACATATTGTCCTCAAACATCTCATTTCCAGCATATCTACCATCCTCCGAACAACTCTATCTATAGCCCACGCCTCGCAACCACATAACATTGTTCGAACCAAATTTCCTTCAAACATACCCATTTTTGCTTTCCGAGATAATGTTCTCGACTTCCACACATTCTTCAACGCTCCCAGAACTTTCGCTCCCTACTCCACCCTTCAGTTCACTTCCACTTCCATGGTTCCATCCGCTGCCAAATCTACTCCCAGATATTTAAAACACTTCACTTCCTCCAGTTCTTCTCCATTCATACTTACCTCCCATTTGACTTGTCCCTCAACCCTACTGTACCTAATAACCTTGCTCTTATTCACATTTACTCTCAGCTTTCTTCTTTCACACACTTTACCAAACTCAGTCACCAGCTTCTGCAGTTTTTCACATGAATCAGCCACCAGTGCTGTATCATCAGCGAACAAACAACTGACTCACTTCCCAAGTTCTCTCATCCACAACAGACTGAATACTTGCCGATCTCCCCAAAACTCTTGCATTCACCCCCCTAACAACCCCATCCATAAACAAATCAAACAACTATGGAGACATCACGCACCCTTACTGCAACCAACATTCACTGAGAACCAATCATTTTCCTCTCTTCCTACACGCACACATGCCTTACATCCTCGATAAAAACTTTTCACTGCGTCTAGCAACTTGCCTCCCACACCATATATTCTTAAAACCCTCCACAAAGCATCTCTATCAACTGTACCATGTGCCTTCTCCAGATCCATAAATGTTACACACAAATTAATTTACTTTTCTAAGCATTTCTCACATAAATTCTTCAAAGAAACACCTGATCCACATATCCTCTACCACTTCTGAAACCACACTGCTCTTCCCCAATTTGATGCTCTGTACATGCCTTTACCCTCCCATATGATTTCCCAGGAATACTCAACAAACTTATACCTCTGTAATTTGAGCACTCACTTTTATCCCCTTTGCCTTTGTACAATGGCACTATGCAAGCATTCTGCCAATCCTGAGGCACCTCACCATGAGTCATACATACATTAAATAACCTTACCAACCAGTCAACAATACAATCACCCCCTTTTTTAATAAAGTCCACTGCAATACCATCCAAACCCGATGCCTTGCCGGCCTTCATCTACCTCAAAGTTTTTACTACCTCTTCTCTGTTTACCAAATCATTCTCCCTAACCCTCTCACTTTGCGCACCACATCGACCAAAACACCCTACATCTGCCACTCTATCATCAAAAACATTCAACAAACCTTCAAAATACTCATTCCATCTCCTTCTCACATCACCACTACTTGTTATCACCTCCCTATTAGCCCTCTTCACTGATGTTCCCATTTGTTCCCTTGTCTTACGCACTTTATCTACCTCATTCCAAAACATTTTTTAATCCTCCCTAAAATTTAATGATACTCTCTCACCCCAGCTCTCATTTGCCCTCTTTTTCACCTCTTGCACAGTTCTCTTGACCTCCTGCCTCTTTCTTTTTTACATCTCTCACTCATTTGCAAAATTTCCCTGCAAAAATCGTCCAAATGGGCAACTCTTCTCTTTCACTAATAATCTTACTTCTTCATCCCACCAGTCACTACCCTTTCTATTCTGCCCACCTCCCATGCTTCTAATGCCACAAGCATCTTTTGCGCAAGCAATCACTGCTTCTTTAAATACATCCCATTCCTCCCCCACTCCCCTTACCTCCTTTGTTCTCAACTTTTTCCATTCTGTACTCAGTCTCTCCTGGTACTTCCTCACACAAGTCTCCTTCCCAAGCTCACTTACTCTCACCACTCTCTTCACCCCAGCATTATCTCTTCTTTTCTGAAAACCTCTACAAATCTTCACCTTCGCCTCCACAAGATAATGATCATACATCCCTCCAGTTGCACTTCTCAGCACATTATTATCCAAAAGTCTCTCTTCGCGCTCCTATCAATTAACACGTAATCCAATAACGCTCTCTGGCCATCTCTCCTACTTACATATGTATACTTATGTATATCTCTCTTTTTAAACCAGGTATTCCCAATCACCAGTCCTTTTTCAGCACATAAATCTACAAGCTCTTCATCATTTCTGTTTTCAACACTGAGCGCCCCATCTACACCAATTATTCCCTCAACTGCCACATTTTCATTCAAATCACCCATAACTATAACCCGGTCTTGTGCATCAAATCTACTAACACACTCGTTCAGCTGTTCCCAAAACACTTGCATCTCATGATCTTTCTTCTCATGCCCAGGTGCATATGCACAAATAATCAACCATCTCTCTCTATCCACTTTCACTTTTACCCATATCAATCTAGAGTTTACTTTCTTACACTCTATCACATACTCCCACCACTTTTGTTTCAGGAGTAGTGCTACTCCTTCCCTTGCTCTTGTCTTCTCACTAATCCCTAACTTTACTCCCAAGACATTCCCAAACCACTCTTCCTCTTTACCCTTGACCTTCGTTTCACTCAGTGCCAAATATCTAGGTTCCTTTCCTCAAACATACTACCCATCTCTCCTTTTTTTTCATCTTGGTTACAACCACACACATTTAGACACTCCAATCTGAGCCTTCGATGTGGATGAGCACTCCCCGCGTGACTTCTTCTTCTGTTTCCCCTTTTAGAAAGTTTAAATATATGACCGGTGCAGACCCCGTTGCTCACCAACGTGAGACGAAGGGTTCTCGAGTACATAGCATTCGAATAGTTATTCCCGTATTAGTTGCGATCACATCCTAGCGGTAGCGCTCCCGTCTGTTACTCAGGGGTGCCGGTTCAATCCTGGGTTTTGGAGGATTGTATGTTCTATGAAGGTGAACGTTCATATGCACTTTGTTCGTATATGTCTTCATATGTATGCATATATATTGTTGGAAAAGTCAAGTTTTGAGGTCAGATTAGAAGAGTTCATAATTGCAACTGCTCTATACTTGACTCTGCCAAATGCATCTGTAAATTTCAAACATATCTCCGACTGAAAAAGACGAACCAGTGATAAGATAAACCTATCGCAATTGGAAATCTTGTAAACAGTTTCTTTTTCATATCCTAAAAGGAAAAGCTTCATCAATAAGCATAATAATGAACTAGGAGACTCTTCCACTTGACTCCCTTGTTGACCTAGATACAACTGTCAGAGATGTACTGCGAGACATTGACTCTCATTTATTCTGTCTACTATATGGATGGAAAACAACACTGAGCATGAAAGATCTAGGGTATAAGTTGTTGACCAAAAAGAGAGACAGATACTCGAATTTGAAATCGTTACCATAGACTGATAAAGACGACCTGAAACATTATATGAAGTTACGCTGTGGACTAACTGCTGATAAACTAAATCTACCGTCAATATTAAGTAAAGACTTTGCCTGGTAACTCAAGGATAGGACACCGCAGCCTGTCCCGATAAACAGATCAATAACATCCCTACGTCTGCTTAAAGTCATCGCTAGTGGTTGTTTTTCGACTGACCCTGGCAGAAGAAGGCAATGTAGCTGCGAGAGTACCTGGATGGCTGCTGTGTACATGCCTCTGTAGGTGAGAAGATGACAACCAGCGAGAGTGAGTCTGCTACAGACATATGATAAGACAGGAGATAATGATAAAAGTAATGACATTCATGACGACTTATATCATAATGATAAAAGTGATTATGAATTACATCTTCTGTTGGAATAATTGTCAACATTTGACTGTGTCGTTTATCGTGATTTACAGATCTCCACTTCCCACTGTATGTGTTATGCATGTAACTGCATCATATTCTCATAATATATCCATGACAAAACAGTGTGCTGTATTATAGCTGTACATGTGTACCATAATACAGCTATGATACAGACATATCTTAGTATTATGAAAGGTGATTATCGAGAATTTCAGTTTTCCCCATTCTATGCTGATCTTAAGTGGAGGATTCTTAACGTAAGCTATTGGTTATCTAATTCATTGATGCTTTGATTTCGTAGGACTTGTTCGTTGGTGAAAAATGAAAATTTTTTTCACAATACTGAGCCATTCTGAATCATATTCATAGAAGCTGTTCCAGAAAGATGACAAAGTGGCATCAATCTGTTTTTCTATAGGCACTACATAAACATCCAATAGGTACAACATAAGCATTCAGTAGGTACAACATACACACACTGTAGGTACAACATAAACACTCTGTAGGTACAACATAAACACTCTGTAGGTACAACATACACACTCTGTAGGTACAACATAAACACTCTGTAGGTACAACATAAACACTCTGTAGGTACAACATAAACACTCTGTAGGTACAACATACACACTCTGTAGGTACAATATACACACTCTGTAGGTACAATATAAACATTATGTAGGTATAACGTAACACTCTGTAGGTACAACATAAACACTCTATAGGTACAACCTAAACACTTTATAGGCACAACATAAACACTCTGTAGATACAACATAAATACTCTGTAGGAACAACATACACATTCTGTAGGTACAACATAAACATTATGGAGGTACAACATAAACACCCTGTAGGTACAACATAAACACCATATGTACAACATAAGCATTATATAGGTACAACATAAACACTGTATGTTCAACATAAACACTCTATAGGTACAACATAAACACTGTATAGGCACAACATACACACTCTAGGTACAACATAAACACTCTGTAGGTACAACATACACACTCTGTAGGTACAATATACACACTCTGTAGGTACAATGTAAACATTATGTAGGTACAACATAACACTCTGTAGGTACAACATAAACACTTTATAGGTACAACATAAACACTGTATAAGCACAACATAAACACTATGTAGGTACAACATAAATACCCTGTACGGACAACATACACATTCTGTAGCTACAACATAAACACTCTGTAGGTACAACATAAAAACTGTATAAGCACAACATAAACACTCTGTAGGTACAACATAAACATTATGTAGGTGCAACATAAACACTCTATAGGTACAACATACACACTCTGTAGGTACTACATAAACATTATGAAGGTACAACATAAACACTCTATAGGTACAACATACACAATCTGTAGGTACAACATACACACTCTGTAGGTACAACATAAACATTATGTAGGTACAACATACACTCTGTGTAGGTACAACATAAACATTACGTAGGTACAACATAAACACTCTGTAGGTACAAGATAAACATGAATGATCAATAATACTTTCGCTCTACTACACTGCAAGATTCTTTCCATAAATATTCTGAAGGAAATCAATTTTCTATTGATGATAATGGTTTGAATAATTCTTTGCGTAAACATAAGGGTTTTACTCTTATAACTTTTAAAGCTTACTATATTATTTTTCTAATGAGTGTAGCTTTAGATATCTTCGCTCTTACAATCTTAAATGTATTGTGTAAAAATGAACATCCATCGCTAATGACCTTCGTTGTTGTCGCAGCAGATAATTCTAAATAATCAGTTAGTCAATACATGGTCTGCTGGACTATTACCCCAGCACCATGAGCCAGCCGACCGTATGTGGCTGAGTTGGACCCCTTCTGAGCCAGCAAGGCTGGGGTCGGGCTGGCTGTACTTCACTGGTGGGGAGAACATAAGGGTGGGGTAAGGTCCTGCCCTCATTCATTGGTAAGGTGAACATGTGGCTGAGGTAGGGTCCTGCCCTCCTCCCTTGGTGAGGAGAACATGAGGCTAGGGTAAGGTCCTGCAATCCCTCACCTGTGAGGTGAACATATGGCTGAGGTAGGATCCTGCCATCACCCCTTGGTAATGTGAACATGAGGCTGAGGTGAGGTTTGCCCTCTCTCATTGTTGAGGTGAAAATGAGGCTACAGTAAGGTCCTGCCCTCTCCCCTTGGTCAGGTGAATGTGAGGCTGAAGACGGTCCCTTCGTCACCCCTTGGTGAGGTGAACATGAGGATGACGTAATGTCTTGCCTTCATTCCTTTGTGAGGTGAACATGAGGCTGAGGAGTGGTCACTCCCTCACCCCTTGGTGAGGGGAATATGTAGCTAAGGTAGAGTCCTACCCTCACCCCTTGGTGAGGTGAACATGAGGCTGAGGTAAGGTCTTGCCCTCACCTTTAAGAAAAGCTCGAAGCAATACATTGGTGGATTATGGTCCTTTATTCACCCCTTATAGACCTCGAGGGCAACCCTTGGGGGCGTGTGACCCCTTACTGACGCTGAGGGCAACCCTAGGGAAGAGCTCGATCACCCCCTCCCCACTTATTGACGCTAAGGGCAACTCAGAGGGGGAGCCAGACCTCACTCTTACCCCATACTAGGAGGGTAATAAAGGGAGCATATAATCAATGATGGTCACACCGCTTTCATTTTTCACCACTTCAGCCGCTTCGAGTCGTATATGATAATTGTCCTTTGTCTTTTCCAAGGGCCTTTGTCCCCGTGCAGCCGGCCACGTTAGCCTCAGGGCCAGGTAATGGTACCGCCAGCCGAGGGATTCTATCATGACCGTCGGTATAACGCCAACTGGGAAACTCATTGTTCAAAGTTACATTTGGGAGTAAATCGCAAATTAACAGATAAAGAAATTTACGACTAAAACATTAAATCCATAACGCAAACTGATTTGGAGTGGATAGCAACAGGTTACTGGAAGTGTTGCAGGAGGGAAGTGGGAGGATGGATGGAAAGGGGGTGGACGGGGAGAGAAAGAGAACGAGTAAGGATGGGGAGAGAGAGGAAAGGCGGAAGGATGTGGGAGGAGGAAGAGGGAGAAAGAACAAGGGAGAGGGAAGGAGGAGGGGAGGTAGTACAGCACAGGGCAGTTCTAGCAGCCGGCCTGGACACCACATGTAACGATGAGAAATATTTTCAAATAAATAAAGTCTGAGTAAAGATAATGACGTGCCTCCCGTAGTTACCATCATACACACACACACACACACACACACACAAACACACACACACACACACACACACACACACACACATACACACACACACACACACACACACACACACACACACACACACACACACACACACACACACACACACTCACACACACACACACAGACACACACACACACACACACACACACACACACACATACACACACACACACACACACACACACACACACACACACACACACACACACATACACACAGACACACACACACACACACACACACACACACACACACACACACACACACACACACATACACACACAAACACACATACACAAGAGAGAGAGAGAGAGAGAGAGAGAGAGAGAGAGAGAGAGAGAGAGAGAGAGAGAGAGAGAGAGAGAGAGAGAGAGAGAGACTTGACTACATAAGGTAACAATGTAACGTTCACTAGAACAATGCTTAAGTACCAAGCCTGTATGTCATCTTCTGTGGTTAGTACTATACTGTGCTCTTCTGGCTGTACTGTGCTACACCTTCCCTCTGGCAATACTGTCCTGTACGTTCATTATGATCAATAAATTCAACCCTGGCCTTCATTTAGTACTGCATTCATGATTCTCTCTATCATTTTCCCTATATCACTGTCTTACTCGTACCTCAGTGTTGTGCTACACTGTTGTTGGTAGTACACTACTGTGCTACACACTTGCTGGTAGTACAGTGTTGTGATACACTCTGTTGGTAGTACAGTGCTGTGCTACACTGCCGTGCGTAGTGTAGTGTTGTGCCACACTGCTGTTGGAAGTGCAGTGTTGCAAGTTCCTCATTGCTGTCATTATCTCTCCCCTCCTCGTCCCCTTCCTCAACACACAGTACCTACCATTCCTGCCAAAACACCTACCAGAACACTGCCACAATACCCAGCTGGCCTCTCGCAACACCCACCTGGACCCTGCCACAACACCCGCCTGGACCCTGCCACAACACAGCTGAATCCCACTCTATCTGACCCATCATTCTGGCAGTGTTTATGTTCCTCTCCTACACCAACACATGCTGTACAAACACATGACTGACCGAGAACAGCGTCAGCAGGTGGACCTCTCCCTGAACCTGGTAACGCTATGTGTTGTACCTCTGGATTAAAAAGATAATGAAAATGGGAGTCAATAGGAATTATTTCTATGTATCCTATGCATCCGGTTGTTTGGTTATTGGGTTTTGCCTCGCTGGCCATAGAAATTACAATGATTGACTTCGTTCACCCATGAGTCGGACGGATTCTCCACTCAATCTTTCACTCATCTGTAATCATACTCATAGTTCCTTTTCGCACAGCAGCTGTCCCACTCACCAGATGCTGCAGTTGTTGTTTTTCCCACTCAACAGTTAGTTGCTTTAATCAAAGATGTTCCACTCGTTGTCTGTCCAGCCCATCAGTTTTTCCACTTCCCACTTACAAACTGTTCCCTTTGGGAGCTATTCCATCCATCATCTGCTTCATCCAACATCTGTTTCACGTATTGGCTTTTCCATCCCTCTACTTCTCCACCCACAAGTTATCGAACTTGTTGACACTTCCATCTGCATTAATGTTATCTGTATTTTCCATTTCTTTCTCCCAGGTTTCTCTCTGTCTCATGCATCAGCAAAATCCACCAAACAGATGTTTTACTCACCAGCTGTTCAAAGTTTATATTGTACCATGATTCAACAGCTCCACTGACCAACTGTTCCACTTCCCACCTGCTTCACTGACTGACTGTTCTATTTTCCAGTAGTTTCACTGCCTGTTCCATTCTACGACTTTTTCATTTAATGGCTAATTCCTTTCCGCAACTGTTCCTCTCCCTGACCATTCCATTCCCCGTTAGTTCCACTCCCGGATTTTTCCCTTTTTTGACAGTTATGTTCCAACTGTTGCAGACTCATACTGTTCTTCAATCAGCTGTTCTACAATTATGCTGTGTCATATCCCAACTTTTCCATTTCCTGTCTGCTACTCTCAGGCTATATCACACCCCAAGCTGTTACTTCCAGGCTATACAACCCCCAGCTATTCTCCTCTAAGGCAGTATCAAACCCTAGCTGTTCTACTCCCTGGCTGCATCACACCCTAGCTGTTCTACTCCCTGGCTGTATCACACCCTAGCTGTTCTACTCCCTGGCTGTATCACATCTCATCTGTTTCACTTCCAAGCCGGACTTTACGGTATGTGGAGAAAGACACATGATTAGAAAAGCTGCAAGGGGCCAGAGATATGACTGATGTAATTTCTGGGATATAGGAAAGAAAGAGAATTTAGAATATAAATGGAAGATAAAGGAAGGACAAGTACAAAAAAATTTTTGAAATAAAGGTGTGTGAACAGAAGGTATATAAGAAGGCAAAATACATTTGTTAGCAGTGAATATTTAGTGAGGCGCTTGTCAGAAGAGACTGACTAAAGCCAGAATAAGAAAGAAGACAACAATACAGTCAGAATGCGGGGAAAAAAAAGGGATCGGGCGCCAAAAGACGCTCAAGAGATGATCGTTCCCACCTTACCTCAGTGAGGTGTGAGCGGTGCTGGTGGAGCGCGGATGGACTAATTGTAACTGGAAAAGTTCCGAGTTATATTACTGGAGCAGTAGAGACAAAACTTCTGGAAGAGCTAAGACCAAACTGTATATATCGGGAGAGATACACAACAGAAGAGAATAAAAGAAAAACCAAAGATGGAAATGGTCTTCCCGTTCTTAATTAAGAGAAACTTCACTGGAATTTTTCTAAGCAAAGTTTTTCAATAACATCTGAGGGAGGAGAGAGCTAAGAAAAAAATAAAACATCTTATGAGTAGACTATATGATGCTTCCCATTATAACCAATTTTGTTTTCACACAAGAACTCCATCATTCGTGTTACTGACTCGTATGCACCGAGATATCTGACTAGAGTCACAGTGATGTTCCCTTTAACTGGAACCTATTGTCTGGCTCCTTTACATCAGAATCTGTTGGTTATAGATAAATTTGGAGAACCAGTCCCTACCAACCAAATTTCACTTAAAGGAAGTATATTTTTCGGTCGCTCTTACATGGTCTTTCCAGTCGGCCTTCGTACGTGATCCTTGTGAGAGGACAATAAAAAGGAGATTGTCTTTGAATCTCTCCTCTTCAGCTTAGTTTTCGGAGCGGCGAAGAGCCAGTAATTATCGTGCCCTGCAACACACACCAGCCGCACCAAAATATACCAAAACTTTTTCCACTGACAATAAACTGTCTCAATGAGTATTGGTCCTTCCAGGAGATGGAGAATCGAGCCTCTCTGGAACCTGGAGGTGATGACGCTAGTGTTAACAACTGGATAGCGGCTGACTAAGGTGATGACGTCAGTGTTGACAGCAGAGTACTCGCTGGATGAGGTGATGACGTCAGTACTAGCAGCTGGGCACTGCCTGGCTGAGGCAATGACCTCATTGTTAACAGCTGGGTACTGGTTAGCTGAGGTGATGGCGTCGGAGTAAACATCTGGGTACTAATTGGCTAAGGTAATAACGTCAGTTTTAGCAGTTGGACACTGGTTGGCTGAGATGATTACGTCTGTGTTAACAGCTGAGTACTAGCTGAGGAGGGGATGACGTCTGTGTTAACAACTAAGTAAAAGTTGGCTGAGGTGATGACGTCAGCGTTAACAGCTGGGTATTGGCCAACACTTCAGAGGTCCACGTCAACAGTTCATAACAGAGCCAATAAATCATGAATCAAGGTCAGCAAAACTATATCAATCAAGGCCAGCACTTCATGAATCAAGGCCAACGTCTTAAACTAAGGTCAGTACGTTATATACCAAGGCCAACAGCTCATGAATCAAGGCTCATATATCAAAGCCAACCATGCATAAATCAAGGCCAATACGTTATGAATCAAGGTCAACATGTACTAAATAAAGACAACACATCAAAGATCAAGGTCAACAAATTATGAAACAAGGTCAGCACTTCTTACCTCAACGCCAACACTTCCTAAATCAAGGCCAACATGTCATGAAAGAAAGCCAATAATTCTTAAGCCAGGGTTAGCACTTCCTAACTCAAGGCCACCGCTTCATAAATCAAGGACAATACATCATGAACCGCGGCCAGTACTTTATGAATCAAGGTCAACATCTCATAGATCAAGGCCAACACGTCTTTCATCAAAACCATGGCAGTGAGCACGTCCAAACCTTTAATAACTGCCGACAGAACACTGGAGAGGAACTTGAGGGAAAGGAATTATATCTTTGGTTCATTACTCACCTGGGATTCAGGTCTCGCAGTTCCCGCCCGTATAACCAGAGGACAAAGGGGCGAGAATGGCATAGCTTAGTCCTCTGCTTATTAAAAGCGTAATATACTGGGCAAGAAGACCAGTCTTATATATAATGGTCGAGTTCTGGACTTGTGTGTGCTTACTTTTACTGTTACATTATATATCTGATCTTTATCAGTTTTTTCTGTCTTTTTAGGGGTGGAAAGAATTCTATTGAAGAGGAGGTTCTAATAAAGACATTTATGTAATGAAGATGAAAGTGCAATAAACTGAGAATTTGGGGGGAAATGTGGGTGTAATGAAATTGGCCTTTGACCTGAAGTGTAATGGTCACTGACTTTGAGCGTAGTGAAGGTGAGAGTGTGGCGAAGATAGGGGTGCAGTGATGATGAGCTAACATATAAGCTCATATTCAGTCTCCGGTTGTACAGATGACAGCAAAGTGTGGTTGAGGAGTGTGGTGAAGGTGGCCTTTGATATGACCCTAATGGTTCAGGTCAAAGTTCTATAATCCTGGGTTAGATTAAAGGCCAATAACATGTCACCATCATCATCATCATCATCATCATCATCACACTATATCACATCTGAGACAATCATCATCGCACTTGTCACCATGGTCAGCAAGCTGTAGTTGTAACAGTCATCACTACACTGCAAAACACGTCACCATCTTCACTACATACACAACAGAACATGTGGCCATCATTGCTACACTAAACTATATCTGTCACTACTATCACTACACTGCACTACCTATATCTATCACCATTATCATTATTAGCACACCATATTACATTTTTTCTCATGTTAGCTCAGATAGCACAGGAAGCTGAGCCAAATTAAGGCCATCTCATTAACGCTCTCTCTCTCTCTCTCTCTCTCTCTCTCTCTCTCTCTCTCTCTCTCTCTCTCTCTCTCTCTCTCTCTCTCTCTCTCTCTCTCTCTCTCTCTCTCTCTCTCTCTCTCTCTCTCTCTCTCTCTCTCTTCTGTGTATATATATATATATATATATATATATATATATATATATATATATATATATATATATATATATATATATATATATATAAATATCTTTTTTCTTTCAAACTATTCGCCATTTCCCGCTTTAGCGAGGTAGCGTTAAGAACAGAGGACTGGGCCTTTTTTTGGAATATCGTCACCTGGCCCCCTCTGTTCCTTCTTTTGGGAAAAAAGAAAAAAAAAAGAGAGAAGGGAGGATTTCCAGCCTCCCGCTCCCTCCCCTTTTAGTCGCCTTCTACGACACGGAGGGAATACGTGGGAAGTATTCTTAATCCCCTATCCCCAGGGATAATATATATATATATATATATATATATATATATATATATATATATATATATATATATATATATATATATATATATATATATATATATATGTATGTATATGGAGGTATTAAGAATATATGGTGTGGGAGGCAAGTTGTTAGAAGTGAAAAGTTTTTATCGAGGATGTAAGGCATGTGTACGTATAGGAAGAGAGGAAAGTGATTGGTTCTCAGCGAATGTAGGTTTGCGGCAGGGGTGTGTGATGTCTCCATGGTTGTTTGATTTGTTTATGGGTGGGGTTGTTAGGGAGGTGAATGCAAGAGTTTTGGAAAGAGGGGCAAGTATGAAGTCTGTTGGGGATGAGAGAGCTTGGGAAGTGAGTCAGTTGTTGTTCGCTGATGATACAGCGCTTGTGGCTGATTCATGTGAGAAACTGCAGAAGCTGGTGACTGAGTTTCGTAAAGTGTGTGAAGGAAGAAAGTTAAGAGTAAATGTGAATAAGAGCAAGGTAATTAGGTACAGTAGGGTTAAGGGTCAAGTCAATTGGGAGGTAAGTTTGAATGGAGAAAAACTGGAGGAAGTAAAGTGTTTTAGATATCTGAGAGTGGATCTGGCAGCGGATGGAACCATGGAAGCGGAAATGGATCATAGGCTGGGGGAGGGGGCGAAAATCCTGTGAGCCTTGAAGAATGTGTGGAAGTCGAGAACATTATCTCGGAAAGCAAAAATGGGTATATTTGAAGGAATAGTGGTTCCAACAATGTTGTATGGTTGCGAGGCGTGGGCTATGGATAGAGTTGTGCGCAGGAGGATGGATGTGCTGGAAATGAGATGTTTGAGGACAATGTGTGGTGTGAGGTGGTTTGATCGAGTAAGTAACGTAAGGGTAAGAGAAATGTGTGGAAATAATAGGAGCGTGGTTGAGAGAGCAGAAGAGGGTGTTTTGAAATGGTTTGGGCACATGGAGAGAATGAGTGAGGAAAGATTGACCAAGAGGATATATGTGTCGGAGGTGGAGGGAACGAGAAGAAGTGGGAGACCAAATTGGAGGTGGAAAGATGGAGTGAAAAAGATTTTGTGTGATCGGGGCCTGAACATGCAGGAGGGTGAAAGGAGAGCAAGGAATAGAGTGAATTGGATCGATGTGGTATACCGGGGTTGACGTGCTGTCAGTGGATTGAATCAGGGCATGTGAAGCGTCTGGGGTAAACCATGGAAAGCTGTGTAGGTATGTATATTTGCGTGTGTAGACGTATGTATATACATGTGTATGGGGGTGGGTTGGGCCATTTCTTTCGTCTGTTTCCTTGCGCTACCTCGCAAACGCGGGAGACAGCGACAAAGCAAAAAAAAAAAAAAAAGATGTATATGGAGGTAGATGGGCGATTATTGGTGCATATGCACCTGGGCATGAGAAGAAAGATCATGAGAGGCAAGTGTTTTGGGAGCAGCTGAATGAGTGTGTTAGTGGTTTTGATGCACGAGACCAGGTCATAGTGATGGGTGATTTGAATGCAAAGGTGAGTAGTGTGGCAGTTGAGGGAATAATTGGTATACATGGGGTGTTCAGTGTTGCAAATGGAAATGGTGAAGAGCTTGTGGATTCATGTGTTAAAAAAGGACTGGTGATTGGGAATACCTGATTTAAAAGAGATATATGCATAAGTATAAGGTATGTAAGCAGGAGAGGTGGCCTGAGAGCGTTATTGGATTACGTGTTAATTGATAGGCGCGCAAAAGAGAGACTTTTGGATGTTAATGTGCTGAGAAGTGCAACTGGAGGGATGTCTGATCATTATCTTGTGGAGGCGAAGGTGAAGATTTGTAGAGGTTTTCAGAAAAGAAGAGAGAATGTTAGGGTGAAGAGAGTGGTGAGAGTAAGTGAGCTTGGGAAGGAGACTTGTTTGAGGAAGTACCAGGAGAGACTGAGTACAGACTGGGAAAAGGTGAGAACAAAGGAGGTAAGGGGAGTGGGGGAGGAATGGGATGTATTTAGGGAAACAGTGATGGCTTGCGCAATAGATGCTTGTGGCATGAGAAGCGTGGGAGGTGGGCAGATTAGAAAGGGTAGTGAGTAGTGGGAAGAAGAAGTAAGATTATTAGTTAAGGAGAAGAGTGAGGCATTTGGACGATTTTTGCAGGGAAATAATGCAAATGACTGGGAGATGTATAAAAGAAAGAGGAAGAAGGTCAAGAGAAAGGGGCGAGAGGTGAAAAAGAGGGCAAATGAGAGTTGGGGTGAGAGACTATCATTAAATTTTAGGGAGAATAAAAAGATATTTTGGAAGGAAGTAAATAAAGTGCATAAGACAAGGGAACAAATGGGAACTTCAGTGAAGGGGGCTAATGGGGACGTGATAACAAGTAGTGGTGATGTGAAAAGGAGATGGAGTGAGTATTTTGAAGGTTTGTTGAATGCGTTTGATGATAGAGTGGCAATAAAGGGGGTTTTGGTCGAGGTGGTGTGCAAAGTGAGAGGGTTAGGGAAAACAATTTCGTAAACAGAGAAGAGGTAGTAAAAGCTTTGCGGAAGATGAAAGCTGGCAAGACAGCGGGTTGGGATGGTATTGCAATGGAATTTCTTAAAAAAGGGGCTGACTGTATTGTTGACGGGTTGGAAAGGTTATTCAATGTATGTATGATTCATGGTGAGGTGCCTGAGGATTGGCGGAATGCTTGCATAGTGCCATTGTACAAAGGCTTAGGGGACAAAGGTGAGTGCTCAAATTACAGAGGTATAAGTTTGTTGAGTATTCCTGGTAAATTATATGGGAGGGTATTGATTGAAAGGGTAAAGGCATGTACAGAGCATGAGATTGGGGAAGAGCAGTGTGGTTTCAGAAGAGGCAGAGGATGTGTGGATCATTTGTGTATATATATATATATATATATTTTTTTTTTTTTTTTTTGCTTTATCGCTGTCTCCCGCGTTTGCGAGGTAGCGCAAGGAAACAGACGAAAGAAATGGCCCAACCCACCCCCATACACATGTATATACATACGTCCACACACGCAAATATACATACCTACACAGCTTTCCATGATTTACCCCAGACGCTTCACATGCCCTGATTCAATCCACTGACAGCACGTCAACCCGGGTAAACCACATCGCTCCAATTCACTCTATTCCTTGCCCTCCTTTCACCCTCCTGCATGTTCAGGCCCCGATCACACAAAATCTTTTTCACCCCATCTTTCCACCTCCAATTTGGTCTCCCTCTTCTTCTCGTTCCCTCCACCTCCGACATATATATCCTCTTGGTCAATCTTTCCTCACTAATTCTCTCCATGTGCCCAAACCATTTCAAAACACCCTCTTCTGCTCTCTCAACCACGCTCTTTTTATTTCCACACATCTCTCTTACCCTTACGTTACTTACTCGATCAAACCACCTCACACCACACATTGTCCTCAAACATCTCATTTCCAGCACATCCATCCTCCTGCGCACAACTCCATCCATAGCCCACGCCTCGCAACCATACAACATTGTTGGAACCACTATTCCTTCAAACATACCCATTTTTGCTTTCCGAGATAATGTTCTCGACTTCCACACATTCTTCAAGGGTCCCAGAATTTTCACCCCCTCCCCCACCATATGATCCACTTCCGCTTCCATGGTTCCATCCGCTGCCAGATCCACTCCCAGATATCTAAAACACTTCACTTCCTCCAGTTTTTCTCAATTCAAACTCACCTCCCAATTGACTTGACCCTCAACCCTACTGTACCTAATAACCTTGCTCTTATTCACATTTACTCTTAACTTTCTTCCTTCACACACTTTACCAAACTCAGTCACCAGCTTCTGCAGTTTCTCACATGAATCAGCCACCAGCGCTGTATCATCAGCGAACAACAACTGACTCACTTCCCAAGCTCTCTAATCCACAACAGACTTCATACTTGCCCCTCTTTCCAAAACTCTTGCATTCACCTCCCTAACAACCCCATCCATAAACAAATTAAGCAACCATGGAGACACCACACACCCCTGCCGCAAACGTACATTCACTGAGAACCAATCACTTTCCTCTCTTCCTACACGTACACATGCCTTACATCCTCGATAAAAACTTTTCACTGCTTCTAACAACTTGCCTCCCACACCATATATTCTTAATACCTTCCACAGAGCATCTCTATCAACTCTATCATATGCCTTCTCTAGATCCATAAATGCTACATACAAATCCATTTGCTTTTCTAAGTAATTCTCACATACATTCTTCAAAGCAAACACCTGATCCACACATCCTCTACCACTTCTGAAACCACACTGCTCTTCCCCAATCTGATGCTCTGTACATGCCTTTACCCTCTCAATCAATACCCTCCCATATAATTTACCAGGAATACTCAACAAACTTATACCTCTGTAATTTGAGCACATATTATACATATATATATTATATATATATATATAATATATATATATATATATATATATATATATATATATATATATATATTTTTTTTTTTTTTTTTTTGCTTTGTCGCTGTCTCTCGCGTTTGCGAGGTAGCGCAAGGAAACAGACGAAGGAATGGCCCAACCCACTCTCATACACATGTATATACATACGTCCACACACGCAAAATATACATACCTACACAGCTGTCCATGGTTTAACCCAGACGCTTCACATGCCCTGATTCAATCCACTGACAGCACGTCAACCCCGGTATACCATATCGATCCAATTCACTCTATTCCTTGCCCTCCTTTCACCCTCCTGCATGTTCAGGCCCCGATCACACAAAATCTTTTTCACTCCATCTTTCCACCTCCAATTTGGTCTCCCACTTCTCCTCGTTCCCTCCACCTCCGACACATATATCCTCTTGGTCAACCTTTCCTCACTCATTCTCTCCATGTGCCCAAACCATTTCAAAACACCCTCTTCTGCTCTCTCAACTACGCTCTTTTTGTTTCCACACATCTCTCTTACCCTTACATTACTTACTCGATCAAACCACCTCACACCACACATAGTCCTCAAACATCTCATTTCCAGCACATCCATCCTCCTGCGCACAACTCTATCCATAGCCCATGCCTCGCAACCATACAACATTGTTGGAGCCACTATTCCTTCAAACATACCCATTTTTGCTTTCCGAGATAATGTTCTCGACTTCCACACATTCTTCAAGGCTCCAAGAATTTTCGCCCCCTCACCCACCCTATGATCCACTTCCGCTTCCATGGTTCCATCCGCTGCTAGATTCACTCCCAGATATCTAAAACACTTTACTTCCTCCAGTTTTTCTCCATTCAAACTTACCTCCCAATTGACTTGACCCTCAACCCTACTGTACCTAATAACCTTGCTCTTATTCACATTTACTCTTAACTTCTTTCTTTCACACACTTTACCAAACTCAGTCACCAGCTTCTGAAGTTTCTCACATGAATCAGCCACCAGCGCTGTATCATCAGCGAAGAACAACAATATATATATATATATATATATATATATATATATATATATATATATATATATATATATATATATATATATATATATATATATAAATAAATAAATATATACATATATAACAAGGAGGTGATAACAAGTAGTGGTGATGTGAGAAGGAGATGGAGTGAGTATTTTGAAGGTTTGCTGAATGTGTTTGATGATAGAGTAGCAGATATAGGGTGTTTTGGTCGAGGTGGTGTGCAAAGTGAGATGGTTAGGGAAAATGATTCGGTAAACAGAGAAGAGGTAGTAAAAGCTTTGCGGAAGGTGAAAGCCGGCAAGGCAGCAGATTTGGATGGTATTGCAGTGGAATTTATTAAAAAAGGAGGTGACTGTAATATTGACTGGTTGGTAAGGTTATTTAATGTATGTATGACTCATGGTGAGGTGCCTGAGGATTGGCGGAATGCGTGCATAGTGCCATTGTACAAAGGCAAAGGAGATAAGAGTGAGTGCTAAAATTTCAGATGTATAAATTTGTTTAGTATTCCTGGTAAATTATACGGGAGGGTATTGATTGAGAGGGTGAAGGCATGTACAGAGCATCAGATTGGGGAAGAGCAGTGTGGTTTCAGAAGTGGTAGAGGATGTGTGGATCAGGTGTTTGCTTTGAAGAATGTATGTGAGAAATACTTAGAAAAGCAAATGGATTTGTATGTAGCATTTATGGATCTGGAGAAGGCATATGATAGAGTTGATAGAGATGCTCTGTGGAAAGTATTAAGAATATATGGTGTGGGAGGCAAGTTGTTAGAAGAAGTGAAAAGTTTTTATCGAGGGTGTAAGGCATGTGTCCGTGTGGGAAGAGAGGAAAGTGATTGGTTCTCAGTGAATGTAGGTTTGCGGCAGGGGTGTGTGATGTCTCCATGGTTGTTTAATTTGTTTATGGATGGGGTAGTTAGGGAGGTGAATGCAAGAGTTTTGGAAAGAGGGGCTAGTATGAAGTCTGTTGTGGATGAGAGAGCTTGGGAAGTGAGTCAGTTGTTGTTCGCTGATGATACAGCGCTGGTTGCTGATTCATGTGAGAAACTGCAGAAGCTGGTGACTGAGTTTGGTAAAGTGTGTGAAAGAAGAAAGTTAAGAGTAAATGTGAATAAGAGCAAGGTTATTAGGTACAGTAGGTTTGAGGGTCAAGTCGGAATGGAAAAAGGTGAGAACAAAGGACGCAATGGGAGTGGGGGAAGAATGTAATGTATTTAGGGAATTAGTGATGTCTTGCGCAGATGATTGTGGCATGCAAAGCGTGGGAGGTGGGCAGATTAGAAAGGGTAGTGAGTGATGGGATGAAGAAGTAAGATTATTAGTGAAAGAGAAGAAAGAGGCATTCGGACGATGTTTGCAGGGAAATAATTCAAATGAGTGGGAGTTGTATAAACGAAAGAGGCACGAGGTCAAGAGAACGGTGCAAGAGGTGAAAAAGAGGCAAATGAGAGTTGCGGTTAGAGAGTATCATCAAATTTTAGGGAGAATAGAAAGATGTTTTGGAAGTAGGTAAATAAAGTGCGTAAGACAAGGGAACAAATGGGAACTTCAGTGAAGGGGGATAGTGGGGAGGTGATAACAAGTAGTGGTGATGTGAGGAGGAGACGGATTGAGTATTTTGAAGGTTTCTTGAAGGTGTTTGATGATAGAGTGGCAGATACAGGGTGTTTTGGTCGAGGTGGTGTGCAAAGTGAGAGGGTTAGGGAAAATGATTTGGTAAACAAAGAAGAGGTAGTAAAAGCTTTACGGAAGATGAAAGCCGGCAAGGCAGCGGTTTAGGACGGTATTGCAATGGAATTTCTTAAAAAAGGGGGTGACTCTATTGTTCACTGGTTAGTTATGTTATTTAATGTATGTATGACTCATGGTGAGGTGCCTGAGGATTGGCGGAATGCTTGCATAGTGCCATTGTGCAAAGGCAAAGGGGATAAGAGTGAGTGCTCAAATTACAGAGGTATAAGTTTGCTGAGTATTCCTGGGAAATTATATGGGAGGGTATTGATTGAAAGGGTAAAGGCATGTACAGAGGATCAGATTGGAGAAGAGCAGTGTGGTTTCAGAAGTGGTAGAGGATGTGTGGATCAGGTGTTTGCTTTGAAGGATGTATGTGAGAAATACTTAGAGAAGCAAATGGATTTGTATGGAACATTAATGGATCTGGAGAAGGCGTATGATAAAGTTCATAGAGATGCTCTGTGGAAGGTATTAAGAATATGTGGTGTGGGAGGCAAGTTGTTAGAAGCAATGACAAGTTTCTATCGAGGATGTAAGGCATGTGTACGTGTAGGAAGAGAGTAAAGTGACTCATTCTCTGTGAATGTAGGTTCGCAGCAGGGATGTGTGCTGTCTCCATAGTCGTTTAATTTGTTTATGGATTGGGTTGTTAGGGAGGTGAATGCAAGAGTTCTGGAAAGAGGGGCAAGTATGCAGTCTGTTGTGGATGTGAGTCACTTGTTGGTCGCTGATCATACAGCGCTGGCTTATTCGTGTGAGAAACTGCAGAAGCTGGTGACTGAGTTTGGTAAAGTGTGTGAAAGAAGAAAGCTGAGAGTAAATGTGAATAAGAGCAAGGTTATTAGGTACAGTAGTGTTGGGGGACAAGTCAATTGGGAGGTAAGTTTGAATGGAAAAAAACTGTAGGAAGTAAAGTGTTTTAGATATCTTTGAGTGGATTTGGCAGCGGATGGAACCATGGAAGCGGAAGTGAATCATAGGGGGGTGGAGGGGGCGAAAGTTCTGGGAACGTTGTTGAAGAATGTGAGGAAGTCGAGAACATTATCTCGGAAAGCAAAAATGGGTATGTTTTAAGGAATAGTGGTTCCAACAATGTTGTATGGTTGCGAGGCGGGGGCTATGGTTAGAGTTGTGCGCAGGAGGGTGGATGTGCTGGAAATGAGATGTTTGAGGACAGTATGTAGTGTGAGGTGGTTTGATCGAGTAAGTAATAATAGGGTAAGAGAGATGTGTGGTAATAAAAAGAGTGTGGTTGAGAGAGCAGAAGAGGGTATTTTGAAATGGTTTGGTCACATGGAGAGAATGAGTGAGGAAAGATTAACCAAGAGGATATATGTGTCAGAGGTGGAGGGAACGAGGAGAAGTGGGAGACCAAATTGGAGGTGGAAAGATGGAGTGAGAAAGATTTTGAGAGATCGGGGCCTGAACATGCAGAAGGGATAAAAGCGTGCAAGGAATAGAGTGACTTGGATCGATGTGGTATACTGGGGTCGACGTGCTGTCAATGGATCGAACCAGGGAATGTGAAGCGTCTCGGGTAAACCATGGAAAGTTCTGTGGGGCTTGGATGTGGAAAGGGAGCTGTGGTTTCGGTGCATTATTACATGGCAGCTAGAGACTGAGTGTGAACGAATGGGGCCTTTTTTGTCTTTTCGTAGCGCTACCTCGCAAACATGAGGGGGGAGGCTGTTGTTATTCCATGTGCGGCGAGGTGGCGGTGGGAATGAATAAAGGCAGACAGTATTAATTATGTACATGAGTATATATGTATATGTCTGTGTGTGTATATATATATGTATACATTGAGATGTATAGGTATGTATATGTGCTGTGTGTGGACGTTTATGTATATACATGTGTATGTGGGTGGGTTGGGCCATTCTTTCGTCTGTTTGCTTGCGCTACCTTGCTAACGCGGGAGACAGCGACAAAGCAAAATAGATAATATAGATATATATATACATATATATATATATATATATATATATATATATATATATATATATATATATATATATATATATATATATATATATATATATATATATATATATATATATATATATATTCCTATGAGTCCACGGGGAAAATGAAACACGGCAAGTTCCCAAGTGCACTTTCGTGTAATAATCACATCATCAGGGGAGACACAAGAGAGCGATATAAGTCAGTTGATATACATCGAAGAGACGAAGCTAGGACGCCATTTTGGTAAACAAGCGATTGTCCTACACATACAACGAGCGTTAATAAACTTATCGTTTTACAAATTTTATCGACAATAAAGTTATGTAATTTGTACAGACCATCATTAATATTAACATTATAATTTTTTTTGTGTTTAATAATAGAGGATGTTTCTCGTGGTAATAGAGTTAGATTAATAATGAGATGGCATTACTCCAGTCAATACAATGATCATAGTTTTTAACATGATTAAACAAGGCATTTGATTCTTGTCCCGCCCTTATATTATATTTATGTTGCTTATGTCTAACAGAAAGATCCTTACCAGTCTGCCCTGCATAAAAATTATCACAATTTCCACATAGCACTTTATAGATGCATTCAAAAGAATTTTCTGGTGAATTCCTGATAAAGATATTCTTTATAGTATTATTGTTGCTAAAGGCAACATTTACATTAAAGGATTTAAGCAACATGGGAAGTAAATTGAAATTATTATTAAAAGGGAGAACTAAAAGATTCTTGGTGTCAATGGGAGGTTTGGGCTCAACTCTTTAAAATGATTTCTTTGCTAACTTGCGTGGTGCGTGTGATCTAGTATAAACAAAAAAACACAGGAAAATGAAACAATAAGTTCCCAAGTGCACTTTCATGTAATGATTACATGATCTGCAGAGATAAAAGAATGACATAGAAGCCGTAGAGCAATCAGTTGATATATGAGGAAAAGACGTAGTGAAGATGCTATTGTAAACATGCGTTACCGAGTGGTGGTGTTCGGGTTGGTATGTTTGGGTCTGGCAATACGCCTGCAAGAAAAATATTGTGTAGACAAGGAAGGGAATTGTTTACAAACTTTGCATACAATAAGCTGTCCAATTTGTATGGAACTTCACTGATATTAATGTTTCAATTCTTTGTGTATGCAATTATAGAAGACTGAATGATATTCCTAGTGGTAGTTACAATTCATAAGTGAACTGGCATTAGTCCAGTCAATACAATAGTCATAATTCTAAACATGATGAAACAAAGCAGTTGATTCTTGTCCTGTTCTTAAACTATATCTATGCTGCTTGACTCTTTAAGACATAAATATCCTTATCAGTCTGCCCAACATATAGCATAAAACAATTTTTACAAGGCATTGTGTAAACACAGTCCGCAGAATTTTCTGGTGATTTTTTTTTAGGGTATTCTTTATCGTATTGTTATTGCTGAAGGCTGCACTTACATTAAAGGTTTTAAGCAACCTGGGAAGTAATGAAAAATTATCATTAAACTGCACTTGTTACCACTATCACTGTGCTGCACTACACAACACCCCACCTCTCGCCAACATCATAATGCTACACCTGTCACCATCATCACTAAACTACACCTATTACCGCCATTACTAAGCTACATCGGTTACCTTCTTCACTGCACTACACTACACTACACCTGTTATCTTCACAACTATATCAAACATGTCACCATAATCATTATGGCATACTTGCCACCGTTTTCACTATATTACAACTGTCACTATGACCATTGCACAATACTTTTCTCCATCATTATCATATAACACCTTTCACCATCATCAATACGCTACAATTATCACGTTCTTCACTACACTGTCAACAGTCACCATCATACTCACCACACTGCCAGCCAATGTCGCCTGCGCTGCTCTCGCCACAGTCAGCTCACCTGTAGACCAAACGAGACAATGTTACCAAACTGGTTCTGGAGATAAGCATAGGCAATCAGTGTTACTACTCACCACTCGTCATTACCGGGCATTAAGTTACATATTTACTATCTTTCAGAGGTAATCATTAGCACCTTGCAGAGATGCCACGGAGCAATACCAAGTGTATTATACAGAATTAGCTTCTTCAAACGTCCTGCTGCCAGCCTTGACTCCACCTTGGCAGATTAAAGGCCATCTTCATTATACCCTCCTCATCATTCAACCCTCCTCGTCACTACACCCACCCCCTATACCATTTGCCTTTGCCATCAGTATGGCTGTACTGCTAAAGCCATCATAACTACGCCCCACTTTGGCCTAGCTTAGGGTTTATGGCATCTTTCTAGCAACGTAGCTTTTTCTACAGATATCTATTCATCTTATTCATAACATCCCCAAAACCAACTTGGATTTTACACAATACCTTTCTAAGCGCTCCTGCATCTCAAGGCTGCGTTACTTCCAGCTGCAGGGAAATGTAGACTCATTCCAGTGAGACGCTGTTTGACCAGTGATACAGCCTCCCCAAAGGTGACTCTTCATACTCAAGAATACACCAGATCACTAACCCTATCACAATGCCACACAGCAGACTCAGTGTAATGATGCATATAAACTTAGCATAAAAAATGAATAATGTATAAAGTGGTAAACTATACAGAACTTTCCTCGTTAACACAAAAACTTTCTCTATGATCTCAACACGAGAAAACACTAGCCAGGACCCTCCGCCGAGTTTTCCATAACTCAACACCGATACAGTTTGAAATATTTTTCCTTTCTTTTTATCCCTGATTATGGAATATTTGCGCTATTATAATGAGAGTTGGTGTTTTGAAAATGAGTACCTGAACTGTATCTTGTATCAGATGTTAAGCAACATCTTATCGTTAGCTGAGGAAGATATCAGTAAATGACTCTCGCACCTGCCACATCCATTGTCAAAAGTCACACACACACACACACACACACACACCCCAGCCTAAGCCATGTATCCATTTATTGAACCAGTCCTGAGGGGAGGGTGAACAGCAGGAACACTGGCTGTGGGCCGACCCTGGGAGTCCCATGCTGACTCATGATCAGCAACGCACAGTGAAGTGAATACAACGTACATATACAAGGTTAGGAGACGTACACATACAAGGTTAGGAGACGTGCATATATAAGGTTAAGAGAGAGGGAAACACGAGTAAAATTCTCTCCCCTTAACGTGCATACATTAAACACACACACACACACACACACACACACACACACACACACACACACACACACACATGTGTGGTCTTTACCACGTCAACCCTTCACCAGAGGGAAGAGGGACTTTGTTGTCTTCTAGGCTGTACCGCCCTCCTCATGGGTTGTCACCCCACTTCACGGGTTAACTCGTCATAAGAGATAATAACTGCGTGATGAAGCATTTTATGCCACAGGTTCCAGTCACAGACACAAGTCCTCGTCGAGACCAAGATTTTAAATGAAAAATTAAAGCAAAAAAGGTAAACATATAAAGAAATATGAACCAAAATGTCGTGGAGGACGTGGTAACCCTGCTTTTCAAAAGGTATAGTCATAGGTCTTGTCATGAGCAGATGAAGAGTCCTGAAGATTTGCAGTGTAAGGAAAGAAACAGATGTCGCAAGGGCTCATCTTTTAAGTTGCCACCGGCCACACAGTAATAATGAGGCACAGTGGCTTGCCAAGTGTGACTTGGTCTAACCAATGGCGGAAGCACACAAGCATCTAGAACACTGAACAGAAAATGAAGTAATATGTACATGGGAGCGAAAAAGATTCAGTTCTGCGCGTATGGTAAGTAGATGAAATTCTATGATCAGACTAAGGGAGTCTACTATGTCAAAGTAAGTATGTAAGGCCATAAGCGCCCAAGATGTGAGAGCAGTATACTGTTAGAAGAATGAATCAGTCATATTTGCAGTCCAAAATATATTACAAAGAGAAGAATCTTCAGGATGTGAACGGGACTCACAATTCCTTGGAAGCCCACTTAACTAATGAGAAGATCTGCAAGACATGGCTGTATGCTGAGCTGAATCAAAGGATGTTATCTTCTGGCTATCGTTGAACAAAGTAAGAAGAGCGTTGGAGGGGCACAGAACCCTCAGAGGCGCACGCACCACTGTCGGTGGTGAAAAAGGGAGAGAATTGATCCATCAACAATTACGAAGATGGACTCACCAGAGGCTTCAAAGACTGAGAGATGAAAGTCAAAAGAATACAGCCGATACTATCTCGTTTTAACCAAATCTTTTTGTCCTGTTTGAGAGCCAGACGCAGATTCGATCTCCTATGCAGTGAGCGTCAATTTTACTCAGCAATCTTTTCTGTTGTTATTTGCTGAAGATTTTACTGAAAATGTAAGTACATTACATCAAATGGTTTTCTAGAGTACAAGTCATTACATTTGTAAATAAAGAATTCATTAAGATTTGTTGAGCATGATCTCTGATTCCATGTTGATGGTCACATACCTATCACGAAATCACTGATTTTGTCTATGATTTAATCAAAGGAAGGCTGACGGGACGATAGTTCTATGAGCGTTTCCTGTCTTTTTTTTTAATGGTTGTTACATTTCTTAGCTTCCAGTCGTTTGGCACCTTCTTTCCTGCGGTGATTTGCTGAATATTTTCATAATCAAAAAACTTCGAACTGCTAACTTTTTCAATATTCTCGGAAACATACAGTCGGGCCAGCTGACTTCTTTGGGTTTGATTCATCTAGATACATAAATCTAATGTCTATTACATCAGATTTAAATTTTGGTGTCAAAAATACCTTTTCTCCTTGGGTACATCAGACGAATTCCCGACAGCAAACACTGATACGAAATACTCATTTATAAGGGAAACCATTTCTTGGCTATCGTTCTTTAAGATGCTATCGTCATTCGATGACGAGTTAATAGTATCCTAGATATTTTCCTGCTCCTGAAGTTTTCAAAGAATTCTTTGTGTGTTTCATCTCGTTTGTGAGGTGTATTTTTTCTCATATTCCCATCTCCTGGTTCTGATATTCTTCTTAGAAACTTTCAGCAATATTATGCTCATTTCATGGTACTCTTTGTTGTCACTTGAGTAAAATACCTTGTAATCTTTACTTGAACGTTTAATTAAAACAATAATTTCTTTCTTTCCTCCAAGCTACTGTTTTTCCTCTATAACCTGATATACTTATCTTTCTGTAGTTCCTTCACGTCTTTTCCACTGTGCCGAAATCCAAGAGCTTGATCCAGGTCTCGTTAACGCTTTCACAGAGCAATTTATCGTAGTCCGTTAATCTGAAGTTGGAAATCATCATGATGTTTCTTTAAAGCGGGAAAGGCCGCTAAAAGTAATCAGAATGTATTAAATTTGCAGTTTTCTAGCTTTTCATCAACCTTACAGTGCTAAGTACGTTTCCGTTTGTGAATATCACTAAATCTATAATGTTTCTGCTTCTCGATGGGTCTGTACCATTTGACATAATGATCAGGTTTTATCTACATTAATGAATCAATCATCATCCACACCACCTTAGAGATCATAGTTTGTGTTGGGTTGTTGAATTCTACGATTATTGCTTCTTTGTTATCTACTAAGGATGTAACATCATCAAACCAGTGAATGAGAGTATTGAATAATTTGTAGAGGAGAGGAAGTTGTTGAAGAAAAAGAGGAAAACTGTAAAGGAGAGAATAGAACCTTGAATGACACCGCTGTTGATGGAGAAAGGGAGGGAGGCTGGTCCATCAACAACCACAGAGATAGGTCGGCCGGAGAGGAAGCTAGATAAGACGGAGCAAAGTAAGGGAGGGGAGCCAAAATAGGGGAGCTTAGAGATGAGAATTCGATGCCACACTCTGTCAAAAGCCTTGAATATGTCAAGGGCAACTATACTTGACTCCCTAAAACCTTTCAGGGGATGATGCAAAAACATTAGTAATATTGGAAGAAATATCACCAGTGGATTTCACCTTACGAAAGCCATAATGATGGTCAGAGAGAAGATTGCAATCTCTGAGGTGTCTAAAGATATGGGAGTTCAGGAAGGGTTCACAGACTTTGGAAATGTTATTTGTCAAAGCAATAGAGCGATAGTTAGAGGAGTCAGTACGGTCACTCTTTTCAGGATGAGATATATCAATGCATTCTTCGATAGAGAAGGAAAAGTTTTGTTTTTTAAACAGAAACCGAACAGACGAGCAAGCATAGATGCAAGTTCCGGGGCACACTGTTTCAGTACACAGGAATAGATGTTATCAGGACCATAAACTTTGCTTACAGAAAGAAGCGCTTTGCAGACTGATACGAAAAGAGATTACAAGGAGGGGTATGGGATTAGTAAGAGGAGAACCAGGGGGGGGGGGGGGGGAATATTAGAGTCATCCAAGATAGAGTTTGAGGAGAGGGAACCAAATAATATTGCTTTGCCTACGGCATAGACAGCTGCTGTACCGTCAGAACGGAAAAGTGAAGGAAATTTAGAGACACACAAGTTGTTAGAGATGCTTTTAACTATAGACCAGAAAGACCTATCAGTGGATGGCGAGGAAAGGTTATCGCACTTCCTCTGAATAGAGGGACGCTTTGCCTCACGGATGACGTGCTTATTAAGGGCAGTGATAAAAGTTGAATGGAAGCCAAAAGAAGGAGAGTTTTTCCAAGTTCGTTATACCCGATCCCTTGCATGAATGGCCTCGGAACAGCAGCGGTTGAACCATGGACTAGATGAAGAGGTCGTCTTGGAGAGGAAATAAATGCTTCCAGTCCCGCAAGGATAACTTCTGCTGTGCGTTTGGCGAAGACAGGAGCATCGCCACATAAAAGACGGTAATTCACACAAGGAAAGTCAGAAAAGAAGTTACACAAGTTATTCCAGTCAGCTTTGTTGAGGTGCCAATATTTACGCTTTGAAGGGGCTGCTGGAGGGGGCGGTACTGTTAGAATAGATACATTCATAAGAATGTAATCAGATGAACCAGTTGAGGACGAGATTATGTGTTTACAGCGTTATGGACTAGAGGGGAAAAGCATATCCAGAATATTAAAAGAGTGGTCACAAAGGTCAGGTATACGAGTAAGGTGGGAGATAATTTGCCCTAAATCAATGAGAAAGGAGAACGTGAGGGCTTTAATCTCTTCATCATCCGTATGGGAGGAAATTAACAATTTCTGGGTCTCTACTTGCCATACGACTGTCCAATACCTGCATATAACATTCGTGTAAAACCCACCTAGTCTTGCATTGCCAACCTTGTTCAAATGAATGCCATCTTTAGCGAACAAGCTCCAGTCTGCACTGAAACTTATCCACACATCTCTGTAGGCACACTCTCTGCCGCGCACATATGCTCCACTGCACCACAGATACCTACCATCCTACTCAGAAACATTTCCTTTACCATGCTTAGGAGGAGAACTCACGTACACAACCATCTTGCACTTTCCCCGAAATTTTCCTGTAAGTGTCCTATGTTTCCCAATGAACTTTTGAGATCTCTCTCTAGCCATATTGTTGCTCCCGGTCTGAGAGTGGGGGTGAAAAAAGGAATGGACAGGGAGAGAAAGGGCATGCTGGGAGGGGAAATGGAAATGGTTAGGGAAGAAGTGTAAAGGAAAGTGTACAAAGAATGGTAGGGTGATGGGTAAGGGAGGATCATAAAGGATGTCTCTGTTATGTAGAAGTGATGCTGAGAGAGAGAGAGAGAGAGAGAGAGAGAGAGAGAGAGAGAGAGAGAGAGAGAGAGAGAGAGAGAGAGAGAGAGAGAGAGAGAGAGAGAGAGAGAGAGAGAGAGAGAGATTCTAGTTCCTTACATTTCGGAAAAGCGACAGGAAGGGGAAAAGAGAGAGCAGAAAAATAAGAAAGAGCAAAGTGGAGGTAAGGAAGGGAGAGGGGTGAAAGCAAGAGCATGGTGGGAGACAGGAGGAAGATGACCTCCCCCACTACAACCTGAGGCAGCAGCCACACAACAATTCGCCCGTAGCACCATTACGCAACTCTTTGGTCCTCGTTTCCGACTGTTATTAGGAGGTGCGGTGTGCGTGAGGAAAGCTTGGTCTGAGTTGATACTGAAGGGTTGTAGGGGGAAGGAAGTGAGAGGAAGATCAATGAGGTGAAAGAAGTTACGAATAACAGAGAGAGAGAGAGAGAGAGAGAGAGAGAGAGAGAGAGAGAGAGAGAGAGAGAGAGAGAGAGAGAGAGAGAGAGAGAGAGAGAGAGAGAGAGAGAGAGAGAGAGAGAGAGAGAGAGAGAGGCGTACTGAGGGGAAGGAACTGAGGACGGGAAAGGTACTGAAGGGAGAGAACCTGAGGGTAGGAGGTTTACTGAGGGGAGGGATCCTAAGGGCATGGAAAATACGTAGGGGAGAAGCCCTGAAGACGAGGAGGTACTGAGGTGAGGGAACCTGTGAGCAGGGGAGGTGCTGAAGGGAGAGGTGTTGAGAGGCGGGAACCTGAGAACAGGCGAAGTACTGAAGGAAGGAACCCTGAGGATATGGAAGGCACTGGGGCAAGGGTACTTTAAGGCAAAGAAATTGCTAAGAAAAGAGCACCTCAAGGAGGAAGGTGCCGAGGGAGGGTAATCTGAGGAAATGAGGAGGTATTAACGGGAAGGAGTTAGAGGAGGGGCGTGTTGATAAGGGAAGGAGGCCTGAAGAAAGGGATGTACGAAGGGGAGGGACTCTGAGAAGTGGGGGAAAGTGAGACTGGAGGGAGACTGATGAGCATGAGGAAGATAGACCAGAGGGAGACCGATGAACAGGAGGAAGTAAGACTGGAAGGAGACTGATGAGCTAGAGGATGTAAGACTGGAGGGAGACTGATGGGTGAGAGGAGGTAGAAGATAAGAAAGCGTGAGAGGCAGGCAAGGTAAAGTGAGTGGAAACCTGAAGAACACAGTAAGGTAAGAGGGGAGGAACGATGATGGTCAGGGACACGAGGAACGGTAGGAGAGCCCGGGGTGAGGGGAGAAGGGAGGTGGAGATGTGCACCGGTACTGGCTTGAGGGGAAGCGGGCGGTACATGTTAAGGAGAGACAATAAGACTCCCGATGGTCTAAGTAGAGATTCTTTACTGAAAGGCAGTACCAGTGTCTTGAAGTCCTAATCTTCTCTGTTGTAAAAAGAAAAAAAAAAATACTAAAGTAGAAAGCTAAGGAGCAGGACGAGGATGGCTTCGTTACTATCATGTGGGGAAGGGCGAGGTAGGCATCTGGGTTGTCCTTAAAAGTAGAGGTAGGTAGGCCTCTGGGGTGCTTTGACGGCAGGGGGTTAGGCCCCGAGGCCTGGCCTGAGGGGCAGAGGGAAGTAGGCTTCACGGTCGACCAGTGGAGCGTGAGAACTAGTTAAGTAAGACCGGGATACCCTCGTCGCTACATGGGGATGATTTGTTTATTTAGCTGTTGCCTTTCTTATCCTCATTCATCGCCTGCCGTGCGAACTGGGGCAGTTACCAGTGGTGTTGGGCGTGGGTACGTGGCAGGACAACTAGGTCATCGTTACATATACAATATAAACTATGTCATTCTGATCTCATGAAATATACGCGTTTATATCTGTCTTACAAGAAGTACTTCCCACAGATCTACCTGGTTTGGTTATGGTTACTCTGAGTCTATGAAATAACAACGTAAGAGTGAACTACTTTACACAGAGTTATCTGTAATGAACGCATCACATTCCCTATGTGTTACAACTGCCTGGTGGGTACAGCTGTACTCCTGTAGTGCCAAGTACCTTCTCTTTGTTCGCAAGAAATTGCAGTTCTCAATTTCTTGATAATTCTCTGGACATCATCATCGACATTCCACCTGGAGATATTTCTTGGTTCAGTGTTGTGAGTGAGAGACGTTAGGGCAGACTGAGCCATGTGGTGACCCTCCCGCCGAAGCCTAAGGCCCACGGCTCATCAAGCATCGTCTGCATTCATTATTATTCATAGGTTCTTCATCCTCTGAGATATCTTAATCAAAGCAGGAGACTGAAGGCGCTCCCTCCCTCATAGCCGCCCCCAGGCCACGCCCTCTCCTGCCTCACAACCCCTCTCCCTCCTCCAAACCACTCATGAAACAATCCTCTCTAACAGCCACCCCTGAACTACGCCCACTCCCCTGATTCCCGCCAAAGCTCCACCAACATCATGGGATTACCAGGCACCAATGACGTCACAACATGGCGGCTCAACGACTGAAAATTTCATTCCACAGAGAAGTGAATATTGTGTCTTTCATAGCATTTGCTTCATTATTCTACAGTGCAAATTCTTCATATATGAGTATCTTCACTGAATAATTCCCAGCATATTGATCTACCAGACCACAGAGGGTTGAGCAGCGACCTCCAGTGTGGGTGTCGGTCTTAGGCGGGATATTGCCGCCGTTTGTGGACACTTACCGTCGGTCGGGGCGTCCAGTCGACCTTATGGACCAGCACATAATGCTGTGGCTCAGACCAGTCAGTCGACCTTATGGACCAGCACATAATGCTGCTGTCTCAAGCTGGTCAGTCGACCTTATGGACCAGCACATAATGCTGTGGCTCAGACCGGTCAGTCGACCTTATGGACCAGCACATAATGCTGCTGTCTCAGACCGGTTAGTCGACCTTATGGACCAGCACATAATGCTGCTGGCTCAGACCGGTCAGTCGACCTTATGGACCAGCACATAATGCTGCTGTCTCAGACCGGTCAGTCGACCTTATGGACCAGCACATAATGCTGCTGGCTCAGGCTGGTCAGTCGACCTTATGGACCAGCGCATGTTGCTGCTGGTTCAGGCCGGTCAGTCGACCTTATGGACCAGCACATAATGCTGTGGCTCAGGCTGGTCAGTCGACCTTATGGACCAGCACATAATGCTGCTGGCTCAGGCTGGTCAGTCGACCTTATGGACCAGCACATAATGCTGCTGGCCCAAGCTGGTCAGTCGACCTTATGGACCAGCACATAATGCTGCTGGCTTAGGCTGGTCAGTCGACCTTATGGACCGGCACGTTATGTTGCTGGCTTAGGCTGGTCAGTCGACCTTATGGACCAGCAGATAATGCTGCACTTACTATACTCAGCTGTGTACCAGTTACGTGTGAAAAGTTTCCGTTTATCAACTTCGCTGAATGAATAAAATCACTCAACAGACGCTCTCCTAGAAGAGGTGGAGTTAGTGAAAAAAAAGTTCAGTTGGATAATGGATCACGCGTTAACTTTATAGAAATGTATCAGTATCCAGTGGAAAAAGTAACCGCATACGACACTTTTACGTCTAGATGTAGTCATCAGTGCAGAGGTAGGGTCAGACCACTCACAGCTGTGAGTGGCTCCAGCCCATAGTACAGGGCAACTGTCAGAATAGCAAGAGTGATGTACTTTGCCTACGTCTGTTCTCTAACTAATGACGCTGGACCTCTGTTTGCCCTGCCGCTTGATAGAAAACTTAGAAGTCTTTAGAAAACAAAGAAACCAAAGCTATGGAAATCATATTTGATTGTCCCAGAACAACAAAGGTTCTAAATATGAGAAAAAAACGATAGCAACAAAAAGGTCTTCCTAGTATCAGAGACAGAATAACTGAAATCAATCTTTTTATGTGGATCCAGAAGCTCAAACAAACACAATATGCACAAAAGCCTTCCAGATTTTCAACTCATATGTGAGTCGTCCACCCAGATGGGTTATTATAACTGTTATGGGATCAGAATCTATCTTGTTCATGAACTCTAACGTGTAAGTTCCTTCTTTTCCCTGTAGTCTTTCCTCAGGATACAACCTGAGATGAAGTTGAGGGTCAACCATAACCGCCCTTAGTCAAATTGGCGCGATCATCACTTAACATAATCTCGCATTAATCAGTTTCAACGAACTACAAATTATCTATGACGAACCACTGGCCCCTCTAGTAGCCTGTTATAACAACAATGATGTTTGTTATTTAGAAGGAAGAGTTAGGATCAATACTTAGGCGTCCACACTCCAAACTGAATGACCTGCTTTAACATTGTCTTAATATTTGTTAATGTCTCCAAGATAGATAGTCTGACTTCAAGAGACTCTCCCTCTTTCCTTATCAACTGTATTGAACTCTTTTTATCAAGATTGAAATCTGCTTCTGTTTGAAGCAGTACACAAGTATAACGTAGTCACGCATGTTAGAGTTTCTCAGGAAACCTTCACATGTTAGACACAGAATGCGTAACGGGATTGATGAATTAGAAAAGTCTTTTCCTTCAAAGGATATTGTTGACTGTAACTTAGGTATAATTGCAAGTATCCTTAAATCAACCAACCAGAGACAAACTTGAATTTCCCTTAGACTTTTAAAAGATAAATGAACACAGACAGATCCATCTATCACCATAATACCATGCTGGGAGAACTCTATGTATTGATTCTATTAACAGGATCAGCAGACACCTTGATGCTACGGTTGCCCGACTCAAGCTGGGCCATAGATACTCACGAGAGTTTGCCTCTCCTGGTGATCCCAGGCAGAGCAATATTACTCCCACAACCTGTAATGTTATGTACTTGATTCTTGTAAAATCAATGAATTAAGAGAAATTTCCCACCGAACGTGACAAGATATGTGTCAACATTCCATCCATTACAATATTTTCTCCTAGATACTTAAACAATATCTTATCTTTGCCTTTTGTGAATATTTTACTAATTACATACCTCGTATGTAGCCCACTCAGTGTTGTCACTTACCATATAATTCAGTCATTGTTGCTTAGTACTCGTAAGGAATGCGCTTATCATGTAACCCAACGTTACTCATGTTCTGAGGCTCAGTCCCCGGACCTTTTTGCCCTGTGTCCTCCAGAGCGCCATCGACCACGGCTTGATTAGGAGTGCATAATCAGATATCAGTCAGAACATTATCAGGCTGGCACAAGACCCAGTGTCAGCCAGTGTGGCCAGCACCATACATGCACACACATAAGATACGTGCTAAATCGTATGCCAGGTATTCATGCGTCAACCCATCTCACAGTAAATAGTATCGTACTGTATTGTGAGGTAAGAGTACAGGACCAAGGTATATGATAAAGCAAATGTTCATGGTGAGAAACCATGATGATCCTGTCGGCTTCACAAGCCTCATCTTGCTGGTATAATGAGAAGTTAATGCGGGTAATTTATGGGCTCATAATACAGTTTATTGCCTAAACATGAGGTGGATTTTTCTGAAAGATGGATGCTGCCAGAGTGCTGGTGAAGTGTAGCAAGATTGGGCTATGGTGCTGGTGAAGTGTGGCAAGATAAATTGATGGTGCTAAGGTGCTGGTGAAGTGTAGCACGGTGAAGTGCTTGTGTCACTGTGCTGGCGAAGTGTCGCAGGGAGTGGCACTGGTGCCAAGGTGCTGGTGGAGTGTGGCAGGTGAGAGGTTACCGCACTAGTTCCCTCCCATTCAGCGTAATGTACTTTCCTGAAAAGAGTAATGTACATCTCTCTCGCCCAAAGACATGACCGTTTTCCTGAAAAGAGAAATGTGCATCTCTCTCACCCAAAGACATGACCGTCCTTGACAGAGTAATGTACTACTTTCCCGTCCAGAGTAACATCCTTCACTGCATTATTAACATACTTCCCTCCCACTGAGAGTTATGTCCTTCCTCCCCTAACTAGTGTACATCCTTCCTACCCATAGAACAGTATACCCAGTATTATGTACCTCCCGCCCAGAGAAATGTGCTTATTAAGTGCTGTTCGTCTAAAGTACAGTCATCTTCATGTACCATTCTCAGCAAGTACACCCTACAAGCAGGACGTGTCAGACTACCACAACTCTCCAATCCTGCCACTGGTGTTAGCCTGCCATAACTCCCCAGTTCCGCCATTGCTGTCAGCCTGTCAACAGCTCCCCAGCCCTGTCACTTGTGTCAGCATGCCAATAACTCCCCAGCCCTGCCACTTGCTTTCGTCAAACAATAATGCTGGTACCCCGAGCGATCTACTCACTGACAGCACTAACAAACTCCACTATAAGTCTTAATTCACCGACAGCGACAGATAAATAGACATGAAAGCTCCCTGACGTGGCTGGGATCGACATTTGACTGTGAGTGACGGTAAAATATATCGCCATCCAGCGCGCGCAGAGCAGTTGCATCGGGGTAATGGAGGGTGCTAAGCCCCTCCATCCCTCACATCAAGTACGTTACCAGTGTCCTCCAGCGGATATGTAAATGTACCCCCTGAAAAATGTACATTTGTGTTACCAATGATATAAAAGTACAACGTCACAGAGGTATTTGCTCATCCATACATGTAAGGTCACAGATGAAAGTCTTGGTTAATCTTATATAAAATCACAGCTTTGTGATACTTCGGATATGAAACTTTTCCATTAGGATACCAATAATGATCTTACTCTTAATTTATTCTTCTGCGTCGAAAAATTTATTTCCCAGCAAGTTATTTACGACACCAGACGACCTGAGGTAAACATCCGGTAGTTCATATATTGAAATGTACTCCCTCGTTCATAGCCACAAGGGAAACAGAATTCATTACGTAAAGTGAAGCATAATATCTTGTTCTCAAGCACAGGCTACAGGTCATCCTGTCAAGTGAACTTCAGAGCAGATCAGCTTTTTTTTACCTTTTCGAGTGACTAATATGTCACGGGGAAAACACAACCAGAAGATGAGCATCTCTTTTGAAAAGGTTCCTTGATAAAGTGGCAGACATGGAAGCAAAAGAGCCTCTGGAAAGGCTAAGATAGATATCATATGTATTCAAACTTTGATACATTTATAGAATACAAAAGTGGAGAATGGCTGATAGATGATGAATTCAAAAGGAACGAAATATATGAGAAGAATAAAACAATGAAATATTGTGTACTTGTTCTTAAAAATAAAGATTTCACATATGAGACAGATAAGTGTTTACGAGGTTAAGAATAGGTTAAGAATACTACAGGAAACGTGGAACTGTGAGAAGTGAGCAAGATAAAGCATGTAGAGCATGTAGAAAATCTAGATCCCACACCTTGCTTCATTATGTACTAGAACGTCCTTTACTCTCGAAGTATAGAAAATTGAATGGATGTATATCACTGGGGAAATAGATGAGATATTACAGAAATATAGTAACTTTACACCTAGAATATAACTTAATTTTTCATAGAATTATGTGAGCCAATGGACGGGCATTCTTGGACGGGTGTGGGGATGAATTAAGTCTCCTCATCCCTTTGAGGTATTTTTTTTTTATGAAATAAGATTATCAATCATTCAGTCCTTTGAAAATAAAATAAGGTAAGAGACAGAATTAAAAAGTTAAGTAGAGACTGTGAGGTGTTTGTAGATTTGACTCATACAAATTGAAAGGTTAGATAGAGAGTGGAGGCTGAAGGAAGGGATATATTTCCCCATCTTCAGTGTCAAGGGAAGAGTGAAGTATCATAATGGTCAGGCATCGTGTGGCTAGTCTACACATAGTAACTATAAGATGCAGCAGTCAGGCGCGAGTAATGGTGGCAGGGACACAGGGTAAAAAGCTTGCCTGTAAAATAAGAAGGCAGCAACATCACAGTGAACAAAGAGGAGTGCGTAGGGAGAGGTGATACCTGAAGAGCTATTGAGACGGAGGGCTTTCATTTCACTCAGTTAATATAAAGGCGGAGGATATGCGAGTAGCACTCCATTTGAGGGAGAATATGATACGTATACATACGAAATACCTGCTCACGAGAGAAGTAACCAGGTCACCAGTACAAAAATCCAAGCCTTTTGAAAAGCAGATTTTGTAATGTTGCTTATGTGGAGTTGCAGGCAGTGAAGGATGAGGTTATATCTAAGATATCTGTGTTACTGCAAAGATGAATAATGACGTTTGGAAACTGAACAAAAGAATATGAAGACATTTGGAAAGTGATGATGGTATGAAATACCTTTGAGCACAATTGAATTTTAATTAGATTATTGCTTCTCCAGTCCGAGGTACTGCACAGGTCAATGTCAAGATGGTAGTGTTCAGTGCGAGGAACAGAATGAATATGAGAGTAAGGAGGGGAGGGAAAAGGACTGAACGTATGTAGAGTGAAATCATTACATTAAGAGTGGATAAGGTTAGATGAAGAAAGATCACATATGTGGAGAACAGAACCCTTAGGGACTCCACTGCTGAAAGAACGACAGAGGAAAGATGATCCATTAATGACTACTGCAGTGAACCGACTAGATGAAGGTATGATACATCAGGTTGTTGAAAGAAGCAGAAAAGCCAAATGATGGGAGTTTGAAAAGCAAAGACCTGTGCAGCAACCTGTCAAATTCTTTTGAGATGTGGAGGGCCATGACGAGTGATGCACCAAAATCCTTCAAGGAGAAAAGATCACCGGTAGACATTGCACTTCGAAAGTCATGTTACTGAGGAGAAAGATGGGAAAGGGTATTAAGAGTTTTAAGAAATTCATATTATGCTAAATGAAGATTGAAAGACTTTGGAAACAGCAGAAGTGAGAGCAGTGAGGCGATAGTTGGAAGGGTGAGAATAGACTTCTTAAGTTTGGACTTTGAGACATATGAACCATACACCTCATCCACTTGAAGTTAGGAAAGTACTCGGAAGACTCGGTGCAAGAAAGAGTATAGGAGAGCGCATAGTGTTAGTGGGTAGAGATGGGACAGGAGAAGTAGATGCAGAATTATCCAACGTAGAACCAGAGGATTAATATGGAACCGATGGGGAGGCTTTATTACCCGCACAGTTAGTTATAAATGATCAGGTCGGGGAGCGGAAGAAAGGTTGAAGTATGTAATGTTTTGCCCATACCACTTCATATGGGCTGTTCCAGTGCCTGTAATGTCTTACCCGCGCCACGTCAAGTGGGCTTGGTTCAGTGGCTGTGCTGTCTTGCTCATGCCACGTTATGTGTGATGGTCCAGTGCCTATAATGTCTTGCTCATGGCACGTCATGTGGGCTGATCAAAAGAGTAATGAAACTAAATCAACTTCTTATCTGTAGTATTGGGTAACCATAACCTGACCACCCTCCTTCCCTCCAGTCGTCCTCCCTGCTATCCTCCCTCCTACACCACTTCCTTAACTCTACCTCTCTGCCTTCCCCTCCCTTGCCTCCTGTCCTGCAATCCTTTCCTCTGCCTCAACCTTCCCCTCCCCTTGTAATTTCAACCCCTACAAGGCTACAACCTCCACCTCCTCTCATGTTTTCAACCCTTCCGAGGTCACAATCTCCACTTCCTTTGTGTGTTCAACCCCTCCCCTTCCACAACCTCATCCCTCCCCTCTTGTCTTCAGTCCTTTCCTCTGCCATAACTTCCCCCTCCACTCATGTCTTCACCTCCCCTGCCATAACCTCCCCTACCCACCCCACAAGACCACTTGCCTTTTTTTTTCATCTCTCCTCTTCCCTTCCCATATAACCACCACGTTTACCCTCCCTATGCTTCCTCCTCTGTCCCATCTCTCCACTCCCTTTCATTATTTCCCCTGCTCGTCCTTTTCATCCCCTGTTCATTATCCTTCCTACATACACATTCCTGAGCTTCCGCGCCCATCATTCCTCTTTCCATCCTACTTCCCCTGTTCCATGTCCGCTTCTGTTCTTCATTGCTATCACTCACTTACCCATCCCACCTGGCCTCTACCTGCCCACTCCCATTCTCTCACTTTCCCAACGCACTTCCTCCACTGTCCACACGTCATCGCCAGATTTAGTTCCCTATTCATACCACTGTGAACATGATGGACAATGGGTGAAGGGAGAGAAGGAGGGAATGGGGCGTGTGTTGAGGAGGGTAAGGGGAGGGGGTGGTGGGAGTTAGGGAAAGGCGAGCTGAACAATGGCGGGCGAGGGCAGCTGGGGTGGGTAACTGCGTAGCGTTCAGAGGACATGTGTAAAGTGTGGGTGGGAGGAATTATGAGTATAGTGTAGGTGTTGGCACTGAGGGGATATGGGCATTGGGAGTGTGGGCATGGAGTAAATATAGGGATGTGTGGACATGGGGAAATATGGGCATTGGGGTGTAGGTATACTGGAATGTGGGCATGAGGAAGTGTGGGCATGGGGGAAGTTTAGACTTGGGAGAATGTGGGTATGGGGAAGTATGAGCATGGAGAAAGGGGTTATGAGGAGTGTAGGGATGAGTAGGTATGGGTAGGTATTGGTATGGGGAGTGTGGGCGTAGGGAAATGTACGCGTGGGGGTATGTGGGCATGGGCGAAGTGTAAAGATGAGGTAGTGTGAGCATGGGAGAAGTATAGGCATAAGGGAAAGTAAAGGCATGGATTAGTATGGGCGTGGAGAAGTTTGGGCATGGGGAGTGTGAGCTTGGTAGAGAGTGGGAAGTATGGACATGGGGAAATATGGGCATGAGGAAGTATGGAGCATTGTTAGGAGAGGGGGAAATATAAGCAAATAGGAGGTAAGGGGATGTGAGTATGAAAGCGCGTGGATGGGTAAGAGTGTGTGCCTCGGGAGTTCAAGCACTAGGGAAGGATAAACAATGGGCAGAGTGGGAGTTGGGGAGTCTGGGCATGAGGGAGGCTGATCACGAGGGAATCTGGGCATGAGGGAGGCTGATCACGAGGGAGTCTGGGCATGAGGGAGGCTGATCACGAGGGAGTCTGGGCATGAGGGAGGCTGATCACGAGGGAGTCTGGGCATGAGTGTAAATATTGGTATGGGAAAGGAAAGGCATGGAAAATCGTGGGTTTGGGGAGTGTGGGCATGAGGCAGTGTGGGCATGGAGAAGTGCGGGCGATGGTGAAAGTATGGGCATGAAGGGCGTGTGGGGATGGGAAAGTATGGGTATGGATTGTGGGCGTGGGGGAGTGTACACATTGGCAATGGAGAGTATGTGCGTAGGAGATAGTATAGGTATAAGGAAGTGTGGGCATGGGGGAGTAGCAGGGGTAAGGAGCGGGTAAACATGGTGAGGAAGCATGGGCATATCATACTGTGGGCATGGGGTGGTGTGGGTATCGGTTAGGACTGAACCTGCTGCCATTGTCACTCAGACCAATGGCGCCAAAGAACGGAGAGATGTTAGGACGAATGATAATCCCTCATCTGCCTTACAGTTTAAAGTGTCAGTCTTCCTCAACGCCCTTGAGCTTGCTGAAATTACAACCACAAACAGTTTGATCATCCCTGTTTCTCAACCGTCACTATTTATCCTAAATATCTTGAAACAAGAATGTAGCATGATTGTCTGTGAAGCCAGGCGCAGATAAGCGAGCATTACAGATGAAGGGATTAAAGGCAAACACTTGTAGAAACCCTCGTACATAGGTCGTGGAGAGAGTAGCCAAACTGGCTCTTGATAAACGTTGTGGAGCAGTAGCCTCTGTGTATATGCTTCCCATACGATGTGTAAAGTGTGTGGGTCATAGCGTGGCGCTCAAGGGATCTTCCCGTCGTGTTCAAAGGATCAGATGATAAAAAGGACATATGACTACATGTCTCGTGCCGTGTGACAAGGGGCGGACCTTTGCCCGTCATTATGATCACCCAGGGATTTCACGGATTTCTCAGCTAAGACGACAGTGACCGGTCCTCACACGACTACACACACCCACACACACACACACACACACACATACCCATGCGGGGTACTGTGGTGTAGAGGTTAGCATGCTAACCATAACTCACGTACCTAGGGTCGAATCCTGGATGTGGCAGTCAGCCCAACCAACCCAGCTGTCCGTCCTTCTTTCGGGGATGGGAGATGAATAGGCTTAAGTATATGCGTGTGTGTGTGTGTGTGTGTGTGTGTGTGAGTGTGTGTTTGTGTGTACACTAAAGACATGTTTCCGACACAAGGATAAGAAACGGGGCAACACAAGTGTAAAAGTCTCCCCGTAACAACAACACAATAATCACCATCGGTGATCATGTGCACTGCCGTCATCAACACTTACCTTCCATCGGCAGCAAACCCCAGGAGGCCGGGTGAACCTTCCTGGCCTACTGCCACCCCTCCCTCCAGTGGTTTCTAGAAAATGCGACATTTTTTACCCAGGGAATGATCACATCATGTGCTTCTTCAAACTGACGCCTTGAATACCTCGAGCCTCATAAGTCCCTGGTTAGAGTGAGGGTGAGGATCGAGGACTTTATCTGGACGGTACGGCACGGATGGGGTTGTCCTACAGGCTGTAGGAAAGGTAAGGATCTGTGAGTGGTGGGTTGTGAGAACATAAAGAGGTTGTGTGGGAGAATTGTGAGGTATGTGGGATACTGCCGAGTTACGAGGAGGATTGGTTTGCTGTGAAGGAGAGTAAGGCAAAAGTGTGACTTTTGAGGGAGTGAGAGACTGTTGAGGAATGAGGGACTGTAGGAGAGGACAACGTGCTGTGGAGCAAAGTTGTGAGGGGAGTGAGGGGCTGGGGAAGAGTGAGAAAATCTATGACGGAAATCTGAGTACAGGACAAAGGTACGATGAACTGACGGTCGCATCGTAAAGATAATAACAGTAACACTTCCCTTTATGTCAAGCTACCAGCAAGCTACTCTTGTAAGTTTATACATCACTATATAATGAGCTACGGTATAGATAGCATGCTGTAAGCTGGCTTGACTGTGGTGTTCTGTAAGCTGACATCAGTGTGATATGCTGCAAGCTGGCTTGACTCTTGTGTTCTGTAAGCTGACAACATTGTGATGTACTGTAAGCTGGCAACACAGTGGTGTTCTGTAAGCTGACATCAGTGTGACGTGCTGCAAGCTGGCTTGACTGTGGTGTTCTTTAAGCTGACAACAGTGTGATGCACTGTAAGCTGGCAACACAGTGGTGTTCTGTAAGCTGGCTTGACTATGGTGTTCTGTAAGCTGAGAACAGTGTGATGTACTGTAGCTGGCAGCACAGTGGTGTTCTGTAAGCTGACATCAGTGTGACGTGCTACAAGCAGGCTTGACTGTGGTGTTCTGTAAGCTGACATCAGTGTGATATGCTGCAAGCTGGCTTGACTCTTGTGTTCTGTAAGCTGACAACATTGTGATGTACTGTAAGCTGGCAACACAGTGGTGTTCTGTAAGCTGACATCAGTGTGACGTTCTGCAAGTAGGCTTGACTGTGGTGTTCTGTAAGCTGAAATCAGTGTGACGTACTGCAAGCAGGCTTGACTGTGGTGTTCTGTAAGCTGACATCAGTGTGATATGCTGCAAGCTGGCTTGACTGTGGTGTTCTGTAAGCTGACATCAGTCTGATGTGCTGTAAGTTGGCAAGTGTGGCTTTCTGCAAGCTGACAACATTGTGATGTGCTGTAAGCTGGCAAGACTGTGGTGCTCTGTAAGCTGACTTCAGTGTGATGTGCTGTAAGCTGGCACGCTGTGGTGTTCTGTAAACTGACAACAGTGTTATGTGCTGTAAGCTGGCAAGAATATAGCGTTCTGTAAGCTGACATCAGTGTGATGTGTTGTAAATACCAACACTGGTGTTCTGTAAGCTGACATCAGTGTGACGTGCTGCAAGCTGGCTTGACTGTGGTGTTCTTTAAGCTGACAACAGTGTGATGTACTGTAAGCTGGCAACACAGTGGTGTTCTGTAAGCTGGCTTGACTATGGTGTTCTGTAAGCTGACAACAGTGTGATGTACTGTAAGCTGGCAACACAGTGGTGTTCTGTAAGCTGACTTGACTATGGTGTTCTGTAAGCTGACAACAGTGTGATGTACTGTAAGCTGGCAACACAGTGGTGTTCTGTAAGCTGAAATCAGTGTGACGTACTGCAAGCAGGCTTGACTGTGGTGTTCTGTAAGCTGACATCAGTGTGATATGCTGCAAGCTGGCTTGACTGTGGTGTTCTGTAAGCTGACATCAGTCTGATGTGCTGTAAGTTGGCAAGTGTGGCTTTATGTAAGCTGACAACATTGTGATGTGCTGTAAGCTGGCAAGACTGTGGTGCTCTGTAAGCTGACTTCAGTGTGATGTGCTGTAAGCTGGCACACTGTGGTGTTCTGTAAACTGACAACAGTGTTATGTGCTGTAAGCTGGCAAGAATATAGCGTTCTGTAAGCTGACATCGGTGTGATGTCCTGTAACTACCAACACTGGTGTTCTGTAAGCTGACATCAGTGTGATGTTCTGTATGCTGTCACGACAGTGGTGTTCTGTAAGCTGACATCAGTGTGATGTGCTGTGAGCTGACATCAGTGTGATGTGCTGTAAGCAGAGGTGTCGAGAGCCAGCACGATCCTGGGGCAAACAACCTCGCCGTAGGACTCCCCCTTCCCATCCCGCTCCACCCACTTCCTTGTGAAAAGCGGATGGCGGCGGCGATGTCTTTAGGGCTGCTTTCTCTCACCTTTCGAACTTTTCCTTTAAGAACTCGCTAAAAAGATCCTTTATTAGGTCTGGAACGAGCTCATAAATAATGCAAAATGCTTGTAGTCTATTATGTAACGATGACGAAGTGAGGACGAGGGATTTCTCCCTATATTTTGAACATTTGGAATCTGGAAAAAAGGAGGAGTTCAGCCACCCCGTCCTGACAACAGTGTAGTGTGTTGTAAGATCACAACAAAATGATGTGGTTTAAGCTGATAACAGTGTGGTATGTTGTAAACTGACCAAAACAGTATGGTGCGTTGTAAGCTTATGGCAGTTTGGTATGTTATAAACTCACAACATTGTGGTGTGTTGCAAGATGGCAACGGTGTGGTGCGTCGTATTGTGAAGTCAGGGAAAATTATCGTTCATCGTAAGATTAAAGTGAACTAGCGAGAGCTATATTGACACACCTGACCAGGGGTCATGTACGTAAGAGATTCAGTGAAAATATCGAACTGTATTCTTCTTCTACTAATGTTAGACTCTGGCTCAGAGTGAGAAACTACATCATTCGTTGTGCATTCGAAAAATAAGAAGTAATTCGCCTCTGAAATGCTTAAACCGTTGAGCACCACAGCACATCCTTTGAACACGAAGATGTGGCCTGGCTTTTGACCTGGCCTTTAATGGTTAAGTCACTGACAAGGACATCACATCTAGGATCGTAACGTTGTGCTTAAGGGCCGTATCATCGCGTGTAATGGTAGTACCGCTTTGCTCAAAGACCGTACCGTCGAGCTTAAGAGTCGTACAATCTTGCTCTGGGACCGTACCTTCGTGCTTTAAGAGACGTGCCGTTTTGCTCAAGGACCGTCCCGTCGTGTTGACGGGGATAATGATGTGGCAGGCAGCCATCTTGCAGCTGGGAGTGACACACCAGTGAGCGTGCTGGCCGCCTGGTGTCTGGAGATAAACTCACTCAACTGCTACATGAGAAAAGTTAGTGTAATTGTATCTCCCTCCCACTGGCGGACCTGTCTGGCTCGCGTGCCAGCCTGGCAGACTCTTGTAGAGTGCGGGAGGAAGGAGACTCCATTCATACCCAGCAACAGCTGAAGTACTTGTCTCCCTACGCGTAACCAATTCACGCTATAACTACTCCAGCTACGGTCATCGACCGCGGCACTACAGATCTCCAGCTGCTGCCGCGAGTTCACCAACTCCAGCTGCTATGACTTGCTAGTTGAAGAGAAGTCCTTCCCGGAACATGTCCAGCCAGATTTTTCACCTAATTCAAAATGAATTATCGTTGCACACTAGATTCATCCGAGCAGATGGCCTCTACAGCAACTCCAGTCTGACGAAAGAATAAAGAAGTGTTGAACTGTCGCCAGCACTTAGGAGCCATTGATGCCAGTGTAACTATCTGCTGTACAAATCAGACCAATCGCATATGCGCGCCGATGCTATAGCCTTCATAGCTGCCTGATTACATTCTTAACTAGCCATATCAGTAGCGTATAGTCCCTGAGTCAGGCCACCGTCTTAGTTAGCCACATCAGTAGAGTACAGTCCCTGGGTCAGGCCATCGTTTTAACCAGCCACATCAGTACAGTACGTGTGGGCTACGGGATCTAGGCCGCCAGACCCAGGCAGCTGCTGCCTTGTCAGTATTCTGTTCTTTCTGTCTCTTCCCGTCATACCAGCTGCTCCAGCCTGGTCAGTCTGCTGAGGTCACAAGCCTCTGATGACCAGAAACATCCTGCAAGGCCCATAGTTTTCTGATGGTGCGGGCCACCCTCCCGAGACCATATGTTTCTTATGGCCGGATCAGCCTACCAAGCCCTCAGGTCTGTATTAGGATGGAGCAGTGCGCAGGGCCTACATGTCCCTAATTGGCCGGGCCAACCTGCTGAACCACAAGTTTCTAATGGGTAAGGACAGCGTGCTGGGCTTGGAGATCTCTGATGTGCCGGACCAGCCTACCAGGCACATAAATCTCTTAAGGGTAGGAACAGTCTGGCCGAACCTACAGATCTCTAGTGAGCCAGACCAGCTTTATGGGGCCGATAGTCTCGACAGACAAAAACAACCTGCCGATGCCTCTAATTTCTGACGGGCCAGATTAACCACGTCTTTGATGGTCCTGACCAACCTCCCAGGACCATTGGTCTCTGATGGGTAGCGACCAGCTCCCGTGATCGCCAAAAGACTACGACGGTATGAAGAGGTTTCATCAATCCCAGCCCTTGGTAGTCTCCCTGATTCCGGCCAGATGACGGCTCATGCTGAGGGCTTCTTTATGATGGTGGCGGCGTTGGTGGCGACGAGTGACATGGTGGTTATGGTGGTGGGTGACGATGGTGGGGGATGGTGTGGTAGTGCGATGGTGATAATGGTGGGGATGGCGATGATGTCAGTGGCTCTAACAGTGTTGTTGGATAATGGCTCAAGCCGCTGGGGCAAAGAACCCCCATGACCCCTTCCCACTCATCGGGCTAAGCACTGGCCGGTTAGATGTGGTGCGATAATGGATTTCGATTGTGCTGTTGCCCGGGTAGTTGTGATGCAATAGTGGATTTCGACTGTGTTGTTGGCCGGGATGTTGTGTGCAATTGGGGACTTTGACTGTGCTGTTGGCCGGGTGGTTCTGGTGCGATAGTGGACTTCGACTGTGCTGTTCGCAGGGTGGTTGTGGTGCAATAGTGGATTTCGACTGTGCTGTTGGCCGGGTGGTTGTGGTACAATAGTGGACTTCGACTGTGCTGTTGGCCGGGTGGTTGTGGTGCAATAGTGGACTTCGACTGTGCTGCTGGCCGGGTTGTTGTGGAGCAACAGTGGACGTCGACTGTGCTGTTGCCCAGGTGGTTGTGGTGCATAAGTTGACTTCGACAGTACTGTTGGCCGGGTGATTGTGGTCCTATAGTGGACTTCGACTGCGCTGTTGGCCTCGGGCAACAATCTTGTCGGTGTGTGTGGGGACGTATTCCAGTGGAATGATTCACCTGACCCAGAACGAGATAAAACAATGGTTGAATATATTTTTGCCGTGAGAAATGTAAATCCGATTGCTGTTTGCAAAATATGAGGACAAACTTGTTTTTAACTATATATATATATATATATATATATATATATATATATATATATATATATATATATATATATATATATATATATATATATATATATATATATATATATATATATATATATATATATATATATATATATATATTTATTTATATATATATATATATATATATATATATATATATATATATATATATATATATATATATATATATATATATATATATATATATATATATATATATATATATATATATATATATATATATACATATATATATATATATTTATATATATATGTATATATATATATACATGCATATATGTATATAGGAGAGATAGGTAGCATGTTTGAGGAAAGGAACCTGGATATTTTGGCTCTGAGTGAAACGAAGCTTAAGGGTAAAGGGGAAGAGTGGTTTGGGAATGTTTTGGGAGTAAAGTCAGGGGTTAGTGAGGTGACAAGAGTAAGGGAAGGAGCAGCACTATTCATGAAACAGGAGTGGTAAGTGTATGTGACAGAGTGTAAGAAAGTAAGATCTAGATTGATATGGGTAAAACTGAAAGTGGATGGAGAGAGATGGGTGATTATTGGTGCATAAGCACCTGGGCATAAAAAGAAAGATCATGAGAGGCAAGTGTTTTGGGAGCAGCTGAGTGAGTGTGTTAGAAATTTTGATACACGATACCGGGTTATAGTAATGGGTGATTTGAATGCAAAGGTGAGTAATGTGGCAGTTGAGGGAATAATTGGTGTACATGGGGTGTTCAGTGTTGTAAATGAAAATGGTGAAGAGCTTGTAGATTTATGTGCTGAAAAAGGACAGGTGATTGGGAATATCTGGTTTCAAAAGAGAGATATACTTAAGTATACGTATGTAAGTAGGAGAGATAGAAATAAAGCGTTATTAAATAACGTGTTAATTGATAGGCGCGCGAAAGAGAGCCTTTGGATGTTAATATGATGAGAGGTGCAACCGGAAGGATGTCTGATCATTATCTTGTGCAGGCGAAGGTGAAGATTTGTAGAGGTTTTCAGAAAAGAAGGGAGAATGTTGGGGTGAAAAGAGTGGTGAAAGTAAGTAAGCTTGGGAGGGAGACTTGTGTGAGGAAGTACCAGGAGAGATGAGAACAGAATGGAAAAGGGCGTGAACAAAGGACGTAAAGGGAATGGAGGGAGGAATGGTATGTATTTAGGGAAGCAGTGATGGCTTGCACAAAAGATGCTTGTGGCATGAGAAGCGTGGGAGGTGGGCAGATTAGAAAGGGTAGTGAGTGGTGAGATAAAGAAGTAAGATTATTAATGAAAGAGAAGGGAGAAGCATTGGGACGATTTTTGCAGGGGTGAATGCAAATGAGTGGGAGATGTATAAAAGAAAGAGGCAGGAGGTCAAGAGAAGGTTGCAAAAGGTGAAAAAAGGGCAAATGAAAACTGGGGTGAGAGAGTATCATTAAATTTTAGGGGGAAAAAAAAGATGTTTTGAAAGAAGGTAATTAAAGTGCGTAAGACAAGGGAACAAATAGGAACATCAGTGAAGGGGGCTAATGGGGAGGTGGTGACAAGTAGTGGTGATGTGAGAAGGAGATGGAGTGAGTATTTTGAAGGTTTTGTTGAATGTAATTAATGATAGAGTGGTAGATATAGGGTGTTTTGGTCGAGATGGTGTCCAAAGTGAGAGAGTTAGGGAGAATGATTTCGTAAACAGAGAAGACGTAGTAAGAGCTTTCCGGAAGATGAAAGCCGGCAAGGCAGTGGGTTTGGATGGTATTGCAGTGGAATTTATTAAAAAAGGGGGTGTCTGTATTGTTGAATGTATGTATGACTCATGGTGAGGTGCCTGAGGATTGGCGAAATGCTTGCTTAGTGCCATTGTACAAAGGCAAAGGGGATAAGAGTGAGTACTCAAATTACAGAGGTATAAGTTTGTAGAGTATCCCTGGGAAAATAAATGAGAGGGCATTGATTGAGAGGGTGAAGGTATGTACAGAGCATCAGATTGGGGAAGAGCAGTATGGTTTCAGAAGTGGTAGAAAATGTGTGGATCAGGTGTTTGCTTTGAAGAATGAATGTGAGAAATACTTAGAAAAGCAAATGGGTTTGTATGTATCATTTATTGATCTGGAAAAGGCATATGATAGAGTTGATAGAGATGCTCTTTGGAAGGTACTGAAAATATATGGGGTGGGAGGCAAGTTGTTAGAAGCAGTGAAAAGTTTTTATCGAGGATGTAAGGCATGTGTACGAGTAGGGAGAGAGGAAAGTGATTGGTTCTCAGTGAATGTTGCTTTGCGGCAGGGGTGCGTGATGTCTCCATGGTTGTTTAATTTGTTTAAGGATGGGTTGTTAGGGAGGTGAATGCAAGAGATTTGGAAAAACGGGCAAGTATGCAGTCTGTTGTAGATGAGAGAGCTTGGGAAGTGAGTCAGTTGTTGTTCGCTGATGATACAGCGCTAGTGGCTGATTCCTGTGAGAAACTACAGAAGCTGGTGACTCAGTTTGGTAAAGTGTTGGAAAGAAGAAAGTTGAGAGTAAATGTGAATAACAGCAAGGTTATCAGATACAGTAGGGTTGAGGGACAAGTCAACTGGGAGGTAAGTTTGAATGGAGAAAAGCCGTAGGAAGTGAGGTGTTTTAGATATCTGGGAGTTGATGGAACAGCGGATGGAACCATGGAAGCGGATGTGAATCATAGGGTGGGGAAGGGGGCGAAATTCTGGGAGCGTTGAAAAATGTGTGGAAGTCGAGAACGTTTGTCTTGGAAAGTGTAAAATGGATATGTTTGAAGGAATAGTGGTTCCAACAATGTCATATGGTTGCGAGGCGTGGGCTATAGATAGAGTTGCGCGGAGGAGGGTGGATGTGCTGGAAATGAGATTTTTGAGGACAATATGTGGAGTGAGGTGGTTTGGTTGAGTAATTAATGAAAGGGTAAGAGAAAAGTGTGGTAATGAAAAGAGTGTGGTTGAGAGAGCAGAAGATTGTGATTTGAAATGGTTTGGTCACATGGAGAAAATGAGTGAGGAAAGATTGACCAAGAGGATATATGTGTCAGAGGTGGAGGGAACGAGGAAAAGTGGGAGACCAAATTGGAGGTGGAAAGATGGGGTGAAAAAGATTTTGAGTGATCAGGGCCTAAACATGCAGGAGGGTGAAAGGCGTGCAAGGAAAAGAGTGAATTGGAACGATGTGGTATACCGGGGTCGACGTGCTGTCAGTGGATTGAACCTGGGCATATGAGGCGTCTGAGGTAAAACTTGGAAAGTTCTTTGGGGCCTGGAGGTGGAAATGGACCTGTCGTTTCGGTACATTATACATGACAGCTAGAGACTGAGTGTGAACGAATGTGGCCTTTGTTGCCTTTTCTTAGTGGTACCTGTCGCATATGCGGGGAGAACGGTTTTGTCATTTCATGTGTGGCGGGGTGGCGATGGAATGAATAAGGGCAGAAAGTATGAATTATATACATGTGTATATATGTATATGTCTATGTGTGTATATATATGTATACGTTTAAATGTGTAGATATGTATATGTGCGTATGTGGACGTGTATGTGGGTTGGTTGGGTCATTTTTTCGTCTGTTTCCCTGCGGTACCTCACTAACGCGGGACACATCGAGAATGTATAAAAAAGAAGAAAAAAAAAAAAAATGTGTGGAAGTCGAGAACATTATCTCGGAAAGCAAAAATGGGTATGTTTGAGGGAATAGTGGTTCCAACAATGTTGTATGGTTGCGAGGCGTGGGCTATGGATAGAGATGTGCGCAGGAGGATGGATGTGCTGGAAATGAGATGTTTGAGGACAATGTGTGGTGTGAGGTGGTTTGATCGAGTAAGTAACGTAAGGGTAAGAGAGATGTGTGGAAATAAAAAGAGCGTGGTTGAGAGAGCAGAAGAGGGTGTTTTGAAATGGTTTGGGCACATGGAGAGAATGAGTGAGGAGAGATTGACCAAGAGGATATATGTGTCGGAGGTGGAGGGAACGAGGAGAAGAGGGAGACCAAATTGGAGGTGGAAAGATGGAGTGAAAAAGATTTTGTGTGATCGGGGCCTGAACAGGCAGGAGGGTGAAAGGAGGGCAAGAAATAGAGTGAATTGGAGTCATGTGGTATACAGGGGTTGACGTGCTGTCAGTGGATTGAAGCAAGGCATGTGAAGCGTCTGGGGTAAACCATGGAAAGCTGTGTAGGTATGTATATTTGCGTGTGTGGACGTGTGTATGTACATGTGTATGGGGGGGGGGGGTTGGGCCATTTCTTTCGTCTGTTTCCTTGCGCTACCTCGCAGACGCGGGAGACAGCGACAAAGTATAAAAAAAAAAAAAAAAAAAAATATATATATATATGTATATATATATATATATATATATATATATATATATATATATATATATATATATATATATATATATATATATATATATATATATATATTTATTTATATATTCATTTATTTATTTTGCTTTGTCGCTGTCTCCCGCGTTAGCGAGGTAGAGCAAGGAAACAGACGAAAGAATGGCCCAACCCACCCACATACACATTTATATACATACACGTCCACCCACGCAAATATACATACCTATACATCTCAAAGTATACATATATATACACACACAGACATATGCATATATACACATGTACATAATTCATACTGTCTGCCTTTATTTATTCCCATCGCCACCTCGCCACACATGGAATAACATCCACCTCCCCCCCCATGTGTGCGAGGTAGCGCTAGGAAAAGACAACAAATGCCCCATTCGTTCACACTCAGTCTCTAGCTGTCATGTAATAATGCACCGAAACCACAGCTCTCTTTCCACACCCAGGCCCCACAGAACTATCCATGGTTTACCCCAGACGCTTCACATGCCCTGGTTCAATCCTTTGACAGCACGTCGACCCCAGTATACCACATCGTTCCAATTCACTCTATTCCTTGCCCTCCTTTCACCCTCCTGCATGTTCAGGCCCCGATCACTCAAAATCTTTTTCACTCCATCTTTCCACCTCCAATTTGGTCTCCCACTTCTCCTCGTTCCCTCCACCTCTGACACATATATCCTCTTGGTCAATCTTTCCTCACTCATTCTCTCCATGTTACCAAACCATTTCAAAAAACCCTCTTCTGCTCTCTCAACCACACTCTTTTTATCTCCACACATCTCTCTCACCCTTACATTAATTACTCAACCAAACCACCTCACACCACATATTGTCCTCAAACATCTCATTTCCAGCACTTCCACCCTCCTGCGCACAACTCGATCCATAGCCCACGCCTCGCAACCATACAACATTGTTGGAACCACTATTCCTTCAAACATACCCATTTTTGCTTTCCTAGATAATGTTCTCGACTTCCAAACATGCTTCAACGCTCCCAGAATTCTCGCCCCCTCCCCCACCCTATGATACACGTCCGCTTCCATGGTTCCATCCGCTGCCAGATCCACTCCCATATATCTAAAACACTTTACTTCCTCCAGTTTTTCTCCATTCAAACCTACCTCCCAATTGACTTGATCCTCAAACCTACTGTACCCAGTAACCTTGCTGTTATTCACATTTACTCTCAACTTCCTTCTTTCACACACTTTACCAAACTCAGTCACCAGCCTCTGCAGTTTCTCACATGAATCAGCCACCAGCGCTGTATCAACAGCGAACAACAACTGACTCACTTCCCAAGCTCCCTCATCCACAACAGGATGCATACTTGCCCCTCTTTCCGAAACTCTTGCATTCACCTCCCTAACAACCCCATCCATAAACAAATTAAAGAACCATGGAGACATCACACACCCCTGCCGCAAACCTACATTCACTGAGAACCAATCACTTTCCTCTCTTCCTACACGTACGCATGCCTTACATCCTCGATAAAAACTTTTCACTGCTTCTAACAACTTGCCTCTCACACCATATATTCTTAATACCTTCCACAGAGCATCTCTATCAACTCTATCATATACCTTCTCCAGATCCATAAAATGCTACATACAAATCCATTTGCTTTTCAAAGTATTTTTCACATACATTCTTCAAAGCAAACACCTGATCCACACATTCTCTACCACTTCTGAAACCACATTGTCCTTCACCATCTCAATCAATACCCTCCCATATAATATCCCAGGAATACTCAACAAACTTATGCCTCTGCAATTTGAGCACTCACTCTTATCCCCTTTGCCTTTGTACAATGGCACTATGCACGCATACCACCAATCCTCAGGCACCTCACCATGAATCATACATACATTAAATAACCTTACAAACCAGTCAACAATACAGTCACCCCCTTTTTTAATAAATTCCAAAGCAATACCATCCAAACCCGCTGCCTTGCCGGCTTTCATCTTCCGCAAAGCTTTTACTACCTCTTTTCGGTTTACCAAATCATTTTCCCTAACCCTCTTTTTTTGCACACCACCTCGACCAAAACACCCTATATCTGCCACTCTATCATCAAACACATTCAACAAACCTTCAAAATACTCATTCCATCTCCTTCTCACATCACCACTACTTGCTATCATCTCCCCATTAGCCCCCTTCACTGAAGTTCCCATTTGCTCCCTTGTCTTACGAACTCTATTTACCTCCTTCCAAAACCTCTTTTTATTCTCCCTAAAATTTAATGATACTCTCTCACCCCAACTCTTCTTTGCCCTCTTTTTCACCACTTGCACCATTCTCTTGACCTCCTGCCTCTTTCTTTTATACATCTACCAATCATTTGCATTTTATCCCTGCAAAAATCGTCCAAATGCCTCTCTCTTCTCTTTCACTAATAATCTTTCTTCTTCATCCCACCACTCACTACCCTTTCTAATCAACCCACCTCCCACGCTTCTCATGCCACAAGCATCCTTTGCGCAAGCCATCGCTGCTTCCCTAAATACATCACATTCCTCCTCCAATCCCCTTACTTCCATTGTTCTCACCTTTTTCCATTCTGTACTCAGTCTCTCCTGGTACTTCCTCACACAAGTCTCCTTCCCAAGCTCACTTGCTCTCACCACCCTTTTTACCCCAACATTCTCTCTTCTTTATCCAAACCACCTGCAAGTCTTCACCTTCGCCTCCACAAGATAATGATCAGACATCCCTCCAGTTGCACCTCTCAGCACATTAACATCCAAAAGTCTCTCTTTCGCGCGCCTATCAATTAACACGTAATCCAATAACGCTCTCTGCCATCTCTCCTACTTACATACGTACACTTATGTATATCTCGCTTTTTAAACCAAGTATTCCCAATCACCAGTCCTTTTTTAGCACATAAATCTACAAGCTCTTCACCATTTCCATTTACAACACTGAACACCTCATGTATACCATTTATTCCCTCAACTGCCACATTACTCACCTTTGCATTCAAATCACCCATTACTATAACCCGGTGTCGTGCATCAAAACCACTAACACACTGATTCTGCTGCTCCCAAAACACTTGCCTCTCATGATCTTTCTTCTCATGCCCAGGTGCATATGCACCAATAATCACCCATCTCTCTCCATCCACTTTCAGTTTTACCCATATCAATCTAGAATTTACTTTCTTACACTCTATCACATACTCCCCCCACTCCTGTTTCAGGAGTAGTGCTACTCCTTCCCTTGCTCTTGTCCTCTCACTAGCCCTTGACTTTACTCCCAAGACATTCCCAAACCACTCTTCCCCTTTACCCTTGAACTTCGTTTCACTTAGTGCCAAAACATCCAGGTTCCTTTCCTCAAACATACTACATATATCTCTTTCTTCTCATCTTGGATACATCCACACACATTTAGACACCCCAGTCTGAGCCTTCGAGGAGGATGAGCACTCCCCGCGTGACTCCTTCTTCTGTTTCCCCTTTTAGAAAGAATACAAAGAGGGGAGGGTTTCTGGCTCCCCGCTCCCGTCCCCTTTAGTCGCCTACATGTGAGGAATGCGTTGGAAGTATTCTTTCTCCCCTGTCCCCAGGGCTAATATATATATATATATATATATATATATATATATATATATATATATATATATATATATATTTTGCTTTATCGCTGTCTCCCGCGTTTGCGAGGTAGCGCAAGGAAACAGACGAAAGAAATGGCCCAACCCACCCCCATACACATGTATATACATACACGTCCACACACGCAAATATACATACCTACCCAGCTTTCCATGGTTTACCCCAGACGCTTCACATGCCCTGATTCAATCCACTGACAGCGCGTCAACCCCGGTATACCACATCGATCCAATTCACTCTATTCCTTGCCCTCCTTTCACCCTCCTGCATGTTCAGGCCCCGATCACACAAAATCTTTTTCACTCCATCTTTCCACCTCAAATTTGGTCTCCCACTCCTCCTCGCTCCCTCCACCTCCGACATATATATCCTCTTGGTCAATCTTTCCTCACTCATTCTCTCCATATGCCCAAACCATTTCAGAACACCCTCTTCTGCTCTCTCAACCACGCTCTTTTTATTTCCACACATCTCTCTTACCCTTACGTTACTTACTCGATCAAACCACCTCACACCACACATTGTCCTCAAACATCTCATTTCCAGCACATCCACCCTCCTGCGCACAACTCTATCTATAGCCCACGCCTCGCAACCATACAAAATTGTTGGAACCACTATTCCTTCAAACATACCCATTTTTGCTTTCCGAGTTAATTTTCTCGACTTCCACACATTCTTCAAGGCTCCCAGGATTTTCGCCCCCTCCCCCACCCTATGATCCGCTGCCAGATCCACTCCCAGATATCTAAAACACTTCACTTCCTCCAGTTTTTCTCCATTCAAACTTACCTCCCATTTGACTTGACCCTGAACCCTACTGTACCTAATAACCTTGCTCTTATTCACATCTACTCTTAACTTTCTTCTTTCACACACTTTACCAAACTTAGTCACCAGCTTCTGCAGTTTCTCACATGAATCAGACACCAGCGCTGTATCATCAGCGAACAACAACTGACTCACTTCCCAGGCTCTCTCACCCCCAACACACTTCATACTTGCCCCTCTTTCCAAAACTCTCGCATTCACCTCCCTAACAACCCCATCCATAAACAAATTAAACAACCATGGAGACATCACACACCCCTGCCGCAAACCTACATTCACTGAGAACCAATCACTTTCCTCTCTTCCTACACGTACACATGCCTTACATCCTCGATAAAAACTTTTCACTGCTTCTAACAACTTGCCTCCCACACCATATATTCTTAATACCTTCCACAGAGCATCTCTATCAACTCTGTCATATGCCTTCTCCAGATCCATAAATGCTACATACAAATCCGTTTGCTTTTCTAAGTATTTCTCACATACATTCTTCAAAGCAAACACCTGATCCACACATCCTCTACCACTTCTGAAACCACACTGCTCTTCCCTAATCTGATGCTCTGTACATGCCTTCACCCTCTCAATCAATACCCTCCCATATAATTTACCAGGAATACTCAACAAACTTATACCTCTGAAATCTGAGCACTCACTCTTATCCCCTTTGCCTTTGTACAATGGCACTATGCACGCATTCCGCCAATCCTCAGGCACCTCACCATGAGTCATACATACATTGAATAACCATACCAACCAGTCAATAATACAGTCACTCCCTTTTTTGATAAACTCCACTGCAATATCATCCAAACCTGCTGCCTTGCCGGCTTTCATCTTCCGTAAAGCTTTCACTACCTCTTCTCTGTTTACCAAATCATTTTCCCTAACCCTCTCACTTTGCACACCACCTCGACCAAACACCTTATATCTGCCACTCTATCATCAAACACATTCAACAAACCTCCAAAATACTCACTCCATCTCTTTCTCACATCACCACTACTTGTTATCCCCTCCCCATTTGCGCCCTTCACTGAAGTTCCCATTTGCTCCCTTGTCTTACGCACTTTATTTACCTCCTTCCAGAACATCTGGGGAGAAAGAATACTTCCCACGTATTCCCTGCGTGTCGTAGAAGGCGATTAAAGGGGAAGGGAGCGGGGGGCTGGAAATCCTCCCCTCTCGTTTTTTTTTTTTTTTTTTCCAAGAGAAGGAACAGAGAAGAGGGCCAGGTGAGGATATTCCCTCAAAGGCCCAGTCCTCTGTTCTTAATGCTACCTCGCTATCGCGGGAAATGGCGAATAGTATGAAAAAAAAAAAAAAAAAACAATATATATATATATATATATATATATATATATATATATATATATATATATATATATATATATATATATATATATATATATATATATATATATATATATATATATATATATTTATATCTATATTTATATATATATATATATATATATATATATATATATATATATATATATATATATATATATATATATATATATATATATATATATATATATATATATATATATATATATATATATATATATATATATATATATATATATATATATATATGTATATATATTTATATATGTTATATATATATATATATATATATATATATATATATGTATATATATATATATATATATATATATATATATATATATATATATATATATATATTAATTGTTAATTGACAGGCGTGCGAAAGAGAGACTTTTGGATGTTAATCTGCTGAGAGGTGCAACTGGAGGGATGTCTGATCATTATCTTGTGGAGGCTAAGGTGAAGATTTGTATGGGTTTTCAGAAAAGAAGAGTGAATGTTGGGGTGAAGAGGGTGGTGAGAGTAAGTGAGCTTGAGAAGGGGACCTGTGTGAGGAAGTACCAGGAGAGACTGAGTACAGAATGGAAAAAGGTGAGAAGAATGGAAGTAAGGGGAGTGGGGGAGGAATGGGATGTATTTAGGGAATCAGTGATGGATTGCGCAAAAGATGCTTGTGGCATGAGAAGAGTGGGAGGTGGGTTGATTAGAAAGGGTAGTGAGTGGTGGGATGAAGAAGTAAGAGTATTAGTGAAAGAGAAGAGAGAGGCATTTGGACGATTTTTGCAGGGAAAAAATGCAATTGAGTGGGAGATGTATAAAAGAAAGATACAGGAGGTCAAGAGAAGGGTGCAAGAGGTGAAAAAAAGGGCAAATGAGAGTTGGGGTGAGAGAGTATCATTAAATTTTAGGGACAATAAAAAGATGTTCTGGAAGGAGGTAAATAAAGTGCGTAAGAGAAGGGAGCAAATGGGAACTTCGGTGAAGGGCGCAAATGGGGAGGTGATAACAAGTAGTGGTGATGTGAGAAGGAGATGGAGTGAGTATTTTGAAGGTTTGTTGAATGTGTTTGATGATAGAGTGGCAGATATAGGGTGTTTTGGTCGAGGTGGTGTGCAAAGTGAGAGGGTTAGGGAAAATGATTTGGTAAACAGAGAAGAGGTAGTGAAAGCTTTGCGGAAGATGAAAGCCGGCAAGGCAGCAGGTTTGGATGGTATTGCAGTGGAATTTATTAAAAAAGGGGGTGACTGTATTGTTGACTGGTTGGTAAGGTTATTTAATGTATGTATGACTCATGGTGAGGTGCCTGAGGATTGGCGGAATGCGTGCATAGTGCCATTGTACAAAGGCAAAGGGGATAAGAGTGAGTGCTCAAATTACAGAGGTATAAGTTTGTTGAGTATTCCTGGTAAATTATATGGGAGGGTATTGATTGAGAGGGTGAAGGCATGTACAGAGCATCAGATTGGGGAAGAGCAGTGTGGTTTCAGAAGTGGTAGAGGATGTGTGGATCAGGTGTTTGCTTTGAAGAATGTATGTGAGAAATACTTAGAAAAGCAAATGGATTTGTATGTAGCATTTATGGATCTGGAGAAGGCATATGATAGAGTTGATAGAGATGCTCTGTGGAAGGTATTAAGAATATATGGTGTGGGAGGAGAGTTGTTAGAAGCAGTGAAAAGTTTTTATCGAGGATGTAAGGCATGTGTACGTGTAGGAAGAGAGGAAAGTGATTGGTTCTCAGTGAATGTAGGTTTGCGGCAGGGGTGTGTGATGTCTCCATGGTTGTTTAATTTGTTTATGGATGGGGTTGTTAGGGAGGTAAATGCAAGAGTTTTGGAAAGAGGGGCAAGTGTGAAGTCTGTTGGGGATGAGAGAGCTTGGGAAGTGAGTCAGTTGTTGTTCGCTGATGATACAGCGCTGGTGGCTGATTCATGTGAGAAACTGCAGAAGCTGGTGACTGAGTTTGGAAAAGTGTGTGGAAGAAGAAAGTTAAGAGTAAATGTGAATAAGAGCAAGGTTATTAGGTACAGTAGGGTTGAGGGTCAAGTCAATTGGGAGGTGAGTTTGAATGGAGAAAAACTGGAGGAAGTGAAGTGTTTTAGATATCAGGGAGTGGATCTGGCAGCGGATGGAACCATGGAAGCGGAGTGGATCATAGGGTGGGGGAGGGGGCGAAAATTCTGGGGGCCTTGAAGAATGTGTGGAAGTCGAGAACATTATCTCGGAAAGCAAAAATGGGTATGTTTGAAGGAATAGTGGTTCCAACAATGTTGTATGGTTGCGAGGCGTGGGCTATGGATAGAGTTGTGCGCAGGAGGATGGATGTGCTGGAAATGAGATGTTTGAGGACAATGTGTGGTGTGAGGTGGTTTGATCGAGTGAGTAACGTAAGGGTAAGAGAGATGTGTGGAAATAAAAAGAGCGTGGTTGAGAGAGCAGAAGAGGGTGTTTTGAAGTGGTTTGGGCAATGGAGAGGATGAGTGAGGAAAGATTGACCAAGAGGATATATGTGTCGGAGGTGGAGGGAACAAGGAGAAGAGGGAGACCAAATTGGAGGTGGAAAGATGGAGTGAAAAAGATTTTGTGTGATCGGGGCCTGAACATGCAGGAGGGTGAAAGGAGGGCAAGGAATAGAGTGAATTGGAGCGATGTGGTATACCGGGGTTGACGTGCTGTCAGTGGATTGAATCAAGGCATGTGAAGCGTCTGGGGTAAACCATGGAATGCTGTGTAGGTATGTATATTTGCGTGTGTGGACGTATGTATATACATGTGTATGGGGGGGGGGGTTGGGCCATTTCTTTCGTCTGTTTCCTTGCGCTACCTCGCAAACGCGGGAGACAGCGACAAAGTATAATAAAATAAAAATAAATAAATATATATATATATATATATATATATATATATATATATATATATATATATATATATATATATATATTTTTTTTTTTTTTTTTTTTTTTTTTTATACTTTGTCGCTGTCTCCCGCGTTTGCGAGGTAGCGCGAGGAAACAGACGAAAGAAATGGCCTAACCCCCATACACACGTACATACACACGTCCACACACGCAAATATACATACCTACACAGCTTTCCATGGTTTACCCCAGACGCTTCACATGCCTTGATTCAATCCACTGACAGCACGTCAACCCCTGTATACCACATCGCTCCAATTCACTCTATTCCTTGCCCTCCTTTCACCCTCCTGCATGTTCAGGCCCCGATCACACAAAATCTTTTTCACTCCATCTTTCCACCTCCAATTTGGTCTCCCTCTTCTCCTCGTTCCCTCCACCTCCGACACATATATCCTCTTGGTCAATCTTTCCTCACTCATTCTCTCCATGTGCCCAAACCATTTCAAAACACCCTCTTCTGCTCTCTCAACCACGCTCTTTTTATTTCCACACATCTCTCTTACCCTTACGTTACTTACTCGATCAAACCACCTCACACCACACATTGTCCTCAAACATCTCATTTCCAGCACATCCATCCTCCTGCGCACAACTCTATCCATAGCCCACGCCTCGCAACCATACAACATTGTTGGAACCACTATTCCTTCAAACATACCCATTTTTGCTTTCCGAGATAATGTTCTCGACTTCCACACATTTTTCAAGGCTCCCAAAATTTTCGCCCCCTCCCCCACCCTATGATCCACTTCCGCTTCCATGGTTCCATCCGCTGACAGATCCACTCCCAGATATCTAAAACACTTCACTTCCTCCAGTTTTTCTCCATTCAAACTCACCTCCCAATTGACTTGACCCTCAACCCTACTGTACCTAATAACCTTGCTCTTATTCACATTTACTCTTAACTTTCTTCTTCCACACACTTTACCAAACTCAGTCACCAGCTTCTGCAGTTTCTCACATGAATCAGCCACCAGCGCTGTATCATCAGCGAACAACAACTGACTCACTTCCCAAGCTCTCTCATCCCCAACAGACTTCATACTTGCCCCTCTTTCCAGGACTCTTGCATTTACCTCCCTAACAACCCCATCCATAAACAAATTAAACAACCATGGAGACATCACACACCCCTGCCGCAAACCTACATTCACTGAGAACCAATCACTTTCCTCTCTTCCTACACGTACACATGCCTTACATCCTCGATAAAAACTTTTCACTGCTTCTAACAACTTGCCTCCCACACCATATATTCTTAATACCTTCCACAGAGCATCTCTATCAACTCTATCATATGCCTTCTCCAGATCCATAAATGCTACATACAAATCCATTTGCTTCTCTAAGTATTTCTCACATACATTCTTCAAAGCAAACACCTGATCCACACATCCTCTACCACTTCTGAAACCGCACTGCTCTTCCCCAATCTGATGCTCTGTACATGCCTTCACCCTCTCAATCAATACCCTCCCATATAGTTTACCAGGAATACTCACAAACTTATACCTCTGTAATTTGAGCACTCACTCTTATCCCCTTTGCCTTTGTACATATATATATAATATTATATTAGTATTTTTATATATTTATATATTTATATTTTATTTTTATATATATTATATATTATTAAAATATTTTTATATTATTTTATATTTTATTATATAAATCTATATATATATATATTTTTTTAAATAATATTTATTAAAATTTTATTTTTTATAAAAATATATATATTTATTATATTTTTTATATATGTTTATTTATTTTATAATAATTTTTTTTTGAAAAAGGAAAAAATAATAATATTTTTTTTAATTTTATATAATTATTTTAAATTTTTGTTTCTTGACAGGCGTCGAAAAAAAAAGACTTTTGGATGTTAAATTGGGTTTTTGGGGGTGCACTGGAGGGATGTCTGATCATTATTTTTGTGGAGGCTAAATTTAAGATTTGTATGGGTTTTCAGAAAAAAAGAGTGAATGTTGGGGTGAAGAGGGTGGTGAGAGAAGTGGGGCTTGGGAAAGGGGGCCCGTTTTGAGGAAGTACCCGGAGAGACTGGTAAGAATGGAAAAAAGGGGGGAAAAAAATGGAAGTAAGGGGGTGGGGGGGGAAAGGGATGTATTTGGGAACAGTGATGGGAAATTCGCAAAAAATGCCCTTTTGGCAGAGAAGAGTGGAGGTGGGGTTTATTTTTGGGGGGGTAGTGAGTGGTGGGGTGAAGAAGTAAAAAGTATTTGTGAAAGAAATGAGAGAGGCTTTTTGGGCGAATTTTTTTCAGGGGAAAAAAAGCATTGAGTGGGGATGTATAAAAGAAAAAACAGGAGGTCAAAAGGGGGGTGCAAGGGGAAAAAAAGGGGAAATGAGAGTTGGGGGGAGAGGTTTCATTTTAAAAATTTGGGGGGAAATAAAAAAATGTTCTGGAAAAAAAGGGAAATAAAAAGGGGGAAGAGAAGGGGGGCAAATGGGAACTTGGGAAGGGGGCAAAGGGGAGGTGATAAAAAGTTTGTTGGGGGATGTGAGAAAGGGGATGGAAATGAATTTTTGAAGGTTTTTTGAATGGTTTTTATGATTAAGGGGGGCCCGTTATAGGGTGTTTTTTTCGAGGTGGTGTGCAAAATGAGGGGGGTTTGGGAAAATGATTTGGGAAACAGAGAAAAAGGTTGTAAAAACTTTGCGGAAGATTTAAAGCCGGCAAGGGAGCAGGTTTGGATGGGATTGCAGTGGAAATTTTTTAAAAAAAGGGGGGGTCTTAAATTTTTGCTGGTTGGTAAGGTTATTTTTAAAGTTGTAGGGTATTGGGGAGGTGGGCCGAGGATTGGCGGGGAAAGCGTGCATTGTTTCCATTGTTCAAGGGAAAGGGGGGTAAGGTGAGTGCTCAAATTACAAAGGGGTTTAAATTTGTTGAGTATTCCCCGGTAAAAATTAAAATGGGAGGGTTTTGGATTTTTAGAGGGTGAAGGGATTTTAAAGAGCATTTAGTTTTGGGGGGGGGCAGTGTGGTTTCGAAAATGGTAGGGGATGTTTTGGGAAAAGGGGTTTGCTTTGAAGAAGGATTTGAGAAAAAACTTAGAAAACAAAAAGGATTTTTATGTAGATTTTGGATCTGGGGAAGGCATAGATAGATTTTTAGAGGTTTCTCTTTTGGGAAAGGGTTTTAAAAATTTTTTTGGGGTGGGGGGAAGTTGTTAGGGAAACGGGGAAAAGTTTTTATCGAGGGGTGGGAAGGCATGTTTACGTGTAGGGGGAAAAAGGGGAAAATGAAATTTGGTTTTTCAGTGAATGTAGGTTTTCGGCAGGGGTGTGTGATGTCTCCCTGGTTGTTTAATTTGTTTATGGATGGGGTTGTTAGGAGGTAAATGCATAGAGTTTTGGAAAGAGGGGCAAGTATGAAGTCTGTTGGGATGAGAGAGCTTGGGAAGTGAGTCAGTTGTTGTTCGCTGATGATACAGCGCTGGTGGCTGATTCATGTGAGAAACTGCAGAAGCTGGTGACTGAGTTTGGTAAAGTGTGGGGAAGAAGAAAGTTAAGAGTAAATGTGAATAGAGCAAGGTTATTAGGTACAGTAGGGTTGAGGGTCAAGTCAATTGGGAGGTGAGTTTGAATGGAGAAAAACTGGAGGAGTGAAGTGTTTTAGATATCTGGGAGTGGATCTGGCAGCGGATGGAACCATGGAAGCGGAAGTGGATCATAGGGTGGGGGAGGGGGGAAAATCCTGGGGGCTTGAAGAATGTGTGGAAGTCGAGAACATTATCTCGGAAAGCAAAAATGGGTATGTTTGAAGGAATAGTGGTTCCAACAATGTTGTATGGTTGCGAGGCGTGGGCTATGGATAGAGTTGTGCGCAGGAGGATGGATGTGCTGGAAATGAGATGTTTGAGGACAATGTGTGGTGTGAGGTGGTTTGATCGAGTAGTAACGTAAGGGTAAGAGAGATGTGTGGAAATAAAAGAGCGTGGTTGAGAGAGCAGAAGAGGGTGTTTTGAATGGTTTGGGCACATGGAGGGGATGAGTGAGGAAAGATTGACCAAGAGGATTTTATGTGTCGGAGGTGGAGGGACGAGGAGAAGTGGGAGACCAAATTGGAGGTGGAAAGATGGAGTGAAAAAGGATTTTTGTGTGATCGGGGCCTGAACATGCAGGAGGGTGAAAGGGAGGGCAAGGAATAGAGTGAATTGGAGCGATGTGGTATACCGGGGTTGACGTGCTGTCAGTGGATTGAATCAGGGGATGTGAAGCGTTGGGTAAACATGGTAGCTGTGTAGGTATGTATATTTGCGTGTGTGGACGTTTGTATATACATGTGTATTGGGGGGGGTTGGGCCATTTCTTTCGTCTGTTTCCCTTGCGTACCTCGCAAACGCGGGAACAGCGACAAAGTATAATAAAAAAAAATAAAAAATATATATATATTATATTTATATATTATTTTATATATATTAAATATTATTAAATTTTATATAATTATTTTTAATTTTATTATATATGTTATTTTTTTTTTTTTTTTTTTTTTTTTTTTGTTGTTACCGCGCTGTCTCCCTGTTTGCGAAGGATAGCGAGGAAAAGAGAAAAATGGCCCACACCCCCCCCCCATACACATGTATTACATACGTCCACACACGCAAATATACTACTACACAGTTTCCATGGTTTACCCCAGACGCTTCACATGCCTTGATTCAATCCACTGACAGCACGTCAACCCCTGTATACCACATGACTCCAATTCACTCTATTCCTTGCCCTCCTTTCACCCTCCTGCATGTTCAGGCCCCGATCACACAAAATCTTTTTCACTCCATCTTTCCACCTCCAATTTGGTCTCCCTCTTCTCCTCGTTCCCTCCACCTCCGACACATATATCCTCTTGGTCAATCTTTCCTCACTCATTCTCTCCATGTGCCCAAACCATTTCAAAACACCCTCTTCTGCTCTCTCAACCACGCTCTTTTTATTTCCACACATCTCTCTTACCCTTACGTTACTTACTCGATCAAACCACCTCACACCACACATTGTCCTCAAACATCTCATTTCCAGCACATCCATCCTCCTGCGCACAACTCTATCCATAGCCCACGCCTCGCAACCATACAACATTGTTGGAACCACTATTCCTTCAAACATACCCATTTTTGCTTTCCGAGATAATGTTCTCGACTTCCACACATTTTTCAAGGCTCCCAAAATTTTCGCCCCCTCCCCCACCCTATGATCCACTTCCGCTTCCATGGTTCCATCCGCTGACAGATCCACTCCCAGATATCTAAAACACTTCACTTCCTCCAGTTTTTCTCCATTCAACTCACCTCCCAATTGACTTGACCCTCAACCCTACTGTACCTTTAATAACCTTGCTCTTATTCACATTTACTCTTAACTTTCTTCTTCCCACACACTTTTACCAACTCAGTCACCAGCTTTGCAGTTTCTCCATGAATCAGCCACCAGCGCTGTATCATCAGCGAACAAAAAACTGACTCACTTCCCAAGCTCTCTCATCCCCAACAGACTTCATACTTGCCCCTCTTTCCAACTCTTGCATTTACCTCCCTAACAACCCCATCCTAAACAAAATTAAAAACCATGGAGCATCACACCCCCCTGCCGCAAACCTACATTCACTGAGAACCAATCATTTTCCCTCTCTTCCTCCCACGTACACATGCCTTACATCCTCGAAAAAAACTTTTCACTGCTTCTAACAACTTGCCTCCCACACATTTATTTTAATACCTTCACAGAGCATCTCTATCAACTCTTTCATATGCCTTCTCCAGATCCATAATGCTACATAAAAAATCCATTTGCTTTTCTAAGTATTTCTCACATACATTCTTCAAAGCAACACCTGATCCACATCCTCTACCACTTCTGAAACCCACTGCTCTTCCCCAACTGATGCTCTGTACATGCCTTCACCCTCTCAATCAATACCCTCCCATATAATTTCCCAGGAATACTAAAACAAACTTATACTCTGTAATTTGAGCACTCACTCTTACCCCCTTTGCCTTTGTTACAATGGCACTATGCACGCTTTCCCGCCAATCCTCGGGGCCCACCTCACATGAGTCATACTTTCATTAATAACCTTACCAACCAGTCAACAATACAGCCCACCCCTTTTTTAATAAATTCCACTGCAATACCATCAAACCTGTGCCTTGCCGGCTTTCATTTTCCCGCAAAGTTTTTACTACCTCTTCTCTGTTTACCAAATCATTTTCCCAAACCCCTTCACTTTGCACACCACCTCGACCAAAACAACCCTATATCTGCCACTCTTTCATCAAACATTCAACAAACCTTCAAAATACTCATTCCATCTCCTTCTCACATCACCATATTTTGTTATCACCTCCCCATTTCGCCCTTAAATAAAAGTTCCCATTTGCTCCCTTGTCTTACGCACTTTTACCCTTTCCCAGAACATCTTTTTATTCTCCCTAAATTTTATGATATCTCTCACCCAACTTCATTTCCCTTTTTTTCACCTCTTGCCCCTTTTTCTCTTGACCTCCTGTCTCTTTCTTTTATACTTCCCCCACTCAATTGCATTTTTCCTGCAAAAATCGTCCAAATGCCTCTTCTTCTCTTTCACTATCTCTTACTTTTCATCCCACCACTCACTACCCTTTCTAAAAACCCACCTCCCACTCTTCTCATGCCACAAGCATCTTTTGCGCAATCCATCACTGATTCCCTAAATACATCCCTTTCCTCCCCCATCCCCTTACTTCCATTTTTTCTCACTTTTTCCATTCTGTACCGGGTCTCTCCTGTACTTCCACACAGGTCTCTTCCCAAGCTCACTTACTTTCCCCACCTCTTCACCCCAAACATTCACTCTCTTTTCTAAAAACCCATACAATCTTCACCTTACCCTCCACAAGATAATGTCAGACATCCCTCAGTTGCACCTCTCAGCACATTAACATCCAAAAGTCTCTCTTTCGCACGCCTGTCAATTAACACGTAATCCAATAAACGTTTCTCTGGCCATCTCTCCTACTTAAAAAGTATACTTTGTATATATCGCTTTTTAAACCAGTATTCCAATCATCAGTCCTTTTTCAGCACATAAATCTACAAGCTCTTCACCCTTTCCATTTACAACACTGAACACCCATGTATACCAATTATTCCCTCAACTGCCCCATTACTCACCTTGCATTCAAATACCATCACTATAACCCCGGGCTCGGGCATCAAAAACCCTAACACACTCTTCAGCCTCCCAAAAAACCCTTTCCTTCTGATCTTTCTTTTCCCGCCCAGGTGCATATGCCCAAAATCACCCACCTCTCTCCACAACTTTCAATTTTTCCCCCTATTAAACAGGGGTTTTTTTTTTACATTTTATCACTCCCCAAAACTCCTGTTTTAGGGAAAAGCTCTCCCTTTCCGCTCTTTTTCTCACTAACCCCCTTTTTTCCCCCAAATTTTCCGGGGGAAAGCGAAACATTATCACGGAAAGCAAAAAGGGGAAATTTTTGGGGGGAAATTTTTTTGGTTCCAAAAAATGTTGTATGGTTGCGAGGCGGGGGCAATGGATGAGTTGTCGCGGGAAAGGAGGGAGGGTCCCTTGGAAATAATTTTTTGAGGACAATTTGGGGTTGAGGGTTTTGTTTCAGTAAGTAACGAAAAGGGTAAGAGAGTTGAAAAATTTAAAAAAGAGCGGGTTTTGAGAAAAGCAGAAGAGGGTTTTGAAAGGGTTTGGGGGCCACAGGAGAGAATGATGAGGAAAGATTGACCAAGAGGTATATGTGTCGGAGGTGGAGGGAACGAGGAGAAGGGGAGCCCAAAATTTGGGAGGTGGAAAGAGGGAGTGAAAAAGATTTTGTGTGAGGGGCCCCTAAACAGGCAGGGGGGTTTGGGGGGAAAGGAGGGAAAAGAAAAAGAGTGAATTGGAGCTTGTGGTAAATTACCGCGGTTAAACGGGGGGGCTTGGGAAAACCAGGGGGGGATTGAATTTTTCAAGGGGCATGTGTATGGGGGGGGGTTTTTGGGCCCTTTCTTTCGTCTTTTTCCCCTTGGCAAACCTCGAAAAACGGGGGAAAACAGCGAAAAAAAAAAAAAAAAAAAATATATAATATTTTATATATAATATATATAAAAATATATATATATATATATTTTATATATATATATATATATAAATTAATAAATATATATATATTTTTTTAATATATTTTTTATATAGGCGGGTTTTTAGGGGGAAAAGGGAAAAAAGACGAAAGAAAGGCCCCCCACCCACCCAAAATCCACTTTTTAAATACATCCCACTCCACCCACGCAAATAAAACAACCAATACATCTAAAAGTAAATCATAAAAAATACCCAAAACAAAATTCATATATACAATGAAACATAATTCATCCCGGGTCTCCCCTTTTTATTTTCCCATGCCACCTCGCCACACACATGGAATAACATACACCCCACCCCCCCCATGTGTGGAGGTAGCCTGGGAAAAAAGACAACAAATGCCCCATTCGTTCACACTCCAGTCTCTAGCTGTGTCATGTAATAATTTGCTCCGAACCACAGCCTCTTTCCACACCCAGGCCCCACAAACTATCCCTGGTTTTACCCCAGACCTTCAACATGCCCTGGTTCAAACCCTTTTTGACAGCACGTCGACCCCAGTATACCACCTCGTTCCAATTCACTCTAATTCCTTGCCCATCCTTTCACCTCCTGCATGTTCGGGCCCCCCGATCACACAAAATCTTTTTCACTCCATCTTTCCACCTCCAATTTGTCTCCCCACCACTTCTCCCTCGTATCCCTCCCACCTCTGACCATATATCCTTTTTGGTCAATCTTTCCTCCACTCATTCTCTCACATTACAAACATTTCAAAAAACCCCTTCTCACTCTCACCTCACTCTTTTTATCTCCACACATCTCTCTCAGTCCTTACATTAATTACTCAAACCAATCACTCACAACCCTCCATATTGTCCACAAACATCTCATTTCCAGCACTTCCACCCTCCTGCGCACAACCTCGATCCATAGCCCACGCCTCGCAACCATACAACATTGATTGGAACCACTATTCCTTCAAACATACCCATTTTTGCTTTCCTATATTATTGTTCTCCGACTTCCAAACATGCTTCAACGCTCCCAGAATTCTCGCCCCCTCCCCCACCCTATGATACACCCGCTTCCATGGTTCCATCCGCTGCCAGATCTACTCCCATATATCTAAAACACTTTTCTTCCTCCATTTTTTCCTCCATTCAAACTACCTCCCAATTGACTTGATCCTCAAACCTATCTGTACCCAGTAACCTTGCTTGTTATTCACATTTACTCTCACTTCTTCTTTTCACACACATCTACCAAACTCAGTCACCAGCCTCTGCAAGTTTCTCAACATGAATCAGCCACCAGCGCTGTATCACAGCGATACAACAACTTGACTCACTTCCCAAGCTCCTCATCCCCCAACAGGATGCATACTTGCCCCTCGTTTCCGAAACTCTTGCACTTCACCTCCATAAACAACCCCATCCATAAACAATTAAAGAAACCATGGAGACACACACACCCCTGACGCAAACCTACATTCACTGAGAACCAATCACTTTCCTCACTTCCTACACGTACGCATGCCTTTAACATCCACGATAAAAACTTTTTACTGCTTCTAACAACTTGCCTCTCACACATATATCTTAATACCTTCCACAGAGCATCTCTATCAACTCTATCATATACCTTCTCCAGAATCCAAAAAATCTACATACAAATCCATTGCTTTTCAAAGTATTTTTCACGATACATTCTCAAAAGCAAACACCTTGATCCACACATTCTCTACCACGTCTGAAACCACACTGTCCATCACCATCTCAATCAATACCCCCCATAAAATATCCCAGGAATACCACAAACTTATCCCTCTGCAATTTAAGCACTCACTCCTTATCCCCTTTTGCCTTTGTACAATGGCACTATGCCCGCATATACCAACCAACCCCTCAGAGCACCTCACCAAAATCATACATACATTAAATAAACCTTACAAACAAAGTCAACAATACCAGTCACTCCCCTTTTTTAATAAATTCCAAAGCAATAACCATCCAAACCCGCTGGCCTTGCCGGCTTTCATCTTCGCAAAGCTTTTACTACTCTTTTTCGGTTTCATAATCAATTTTTCCCTAACCCTCTTTTTTTTTTGCACACCACCTCGACCAAAACTTACCCTATATCTGCCACTCTATCATCAAACACAATTCAACAAACCTTCAAAAAACTCCATTCCATCTCCCTTCTCACATCACCACACTTGCTATCATCTCCCCATTAGCCCCCTTCACTAAGTTCCCATTTGCTCCCATTGTCTTACGAACTTCTAAAATATTACCTCCTTCCAAAACCTCTTTCTTTTTATTCTCCCTAAAATTAATGATACTCTCTCACCCCAACTCTTCTTTGCCCTCTTTTTCACCACTTGCACCATTCTCTTGACCTCCTGCCTCTTTCTTTTATACATCTACCAATCATTCATTTTATCCCTGCAAAAATCGTCCAAATGCCTCTCTCCTCTCTTTCACTAATAGATCTTTCTTCATCATCCGCGAGGGGGGGGGGGGGGGGGGTGGGGGGGGGGGGGGGCACCACTCACTACCCTTTCAAATCAACCACCTCCGCACGCTTCTCATGCCACAAGCATCCTTTGCGGCATGCCATCGCTGCTTCCCTAAATACATCACATCCTCCTCCAATCCCCTTACTTCCATTGTTCGCACCTTTTGCCATTCTGTACTCAGTCTCTCCTGGTACTTCCTCACACAAGTCTCCTTCCCAAGCTCCACTGCTCGCACCACCCTTTTTACCCCTCATTCTCTCTTCTTTATCCAAACCACCTGCAAGTCTCACCTTCGCTCCACAGATAATGATCAGACATCCCTCCAGTTTGGCACCTCTCACACATTAACATCCAAAAGTCCTCTTTCGCGCGCCCTATCAATTTAACACTAATCCGCATAACGCTCTCTGCCATCTCTCCCTACTTACATACGTACACTTATGTATCTCTCGCTTTTTAAACCAAGATTCCCCATCACCATCTTTTTAGCACATAAATCACAAGCTCTTCACCTTTTCCCCATTTACAACACTGAAACACCTCATGTATACCATTTATTCCCTCAACTGCAAATTACTACCTTTTGCATTCAAATCACCATTACTAATAACCCGGTGTCGTGCATAAAAAACCACTAACACACTGATTCTGCTGCACCAAAACACTTGCCTCTCAGATCTTTCTTCGCATGCCCAGTGCATATGCACCAAAAAAATAATCACCCAGCTCTCTCCATCCCCTTCAGTTTACCCATATAAATCTAGAATTTAACGTTCTTACACTCAAGCACATACTCCCCCCCACGCCTGTTTCAGGAGTAGTTGCTGACCCTTCCCTTGCTCTTGTCCTCTCACCTAGCCCTGACTTACTCCCAAGACATTCCAACCACTCTTCCCCTTTACCCTTGAACTTCGTTTCACTTGGTGCCAAAAACATCCAGGCTCCTTTCCTCAAACATACTACATAGAACTCGTTCTTCTCATCTTGGATACATCCACACAACATTTAGACACCCCAGTCAGAGCCTTCGAGGCGGAATGAGCACCCCCCGCGTGACTTCCCTTCTTCTGTTTCACCCTTTAGAAAGAATACAAAGAGGGGAAGTGTTTCTTGCTCCCCCGCTCCCGTCCCCTTAGTCGCCAAACATTGTGAGGAATGCGTGGAAGTATCTTTCCCCCTGTCCCCCCAGGTCTAATATATATATATAATATATATGAAAAATATAATATATATATATATATATATATATATATAGTTACTTTACGCTGACTCCCCCGCGTTTGTAGGCGAGGTACGCAAGGAAACAGACAAAGAAATGGCCCCAACCCACCGGCCCCATACACAGGTATATATACATCCACGTCCACACACCAAATATACTACCTACCCAGCTTCCATGGTTTACCCACCCAACAGCTTCACATGCCCTGAGTCAATCCACTGACAGCGCGTTCAACCCCGGTAATACCACATCGACCAAATTCACTCATTCCTTTGCCCTCCTTCACCCTCCTGCATGTTCAGCCCCGATCACACAAAATCTTTTTCACTCCATCTTTCCACCGCAAATTTGGTCCTCCCACTCCTCTCGCTCCCTCCACCTCCTACATATATATCCTCTTGGTCTATCTTTCCCTCACTCTATATCTCTCCATATGCCCAAGACCATTTCAGAACAACCCTCATCTGCTCTCTCACCCACCCTCTTTTTATTTCCACACATCTCGTCTTTACCCATACGTTACATTACTCGATCAAAAACCCCCCTCTCACCACGACATGTGTCCTCAAACATCTTCATTTCCCCGCACATCCACCCTCCTGCGCACACTCTATCTAGAGCCCACCGCCTCGCAAACCAAACAACAGATTGTTGGAAACCATAATTCCTTTCAAACATAACCCATTTTTTGTGTTCCAGTTAAATTTTCCTCGACTTCCACACATTCTTCAAGGCACCCAGATTTTCTTCGCCCCCTCCACCACCCTATTGATCCGCTGCAGATCCACTCCCCCGATATCTAAAACACTTCACTTCCCTCCAAGTTTTGTCTCCATTCAACTTACCTCCCATTTGACTTGACACTGACCCTACTGTACGTCCCAATAACCTTGCACTTATTGCACATCGACTCTTAACTTTCTTCTTTCCACCACATTACCAAACTAGTCACCAGCTGTCCTGCAGTTTCTCACATGACCAGACACAAGCGCTGTAATCAACACGAACACAACTGACTCACTTCCCAGGCTCTCTTACCCCCCAACACACTTCATACTTGCCCCTCTTTCCAAAACTCTCGCATTCCACCTCTTCCCTAACACCCCATCCATAAACAAATAAAACAACCAAAGGGGAGACATCACAACACCCCTGCCGCAGAACTACATTCCCTTGAGAACCAATCACTTTCCTACTCTTCCTACACGGACCACATGCCTTTACATTCCCGATATAAACTTTTCACCTGCTTCTACCAACTTGCCTCCCACACCATATATTCCTAATACCTTCCACAGAGCATCTCTAATCAACTCTGCATATGCCTTCTCCAGATCCGATAAATTGCTACATACAAAGCGTTTGCTATTCTAGTATTTCTCACATAAAGTCTTCAAAAGCAACACCTGATCCACACATCCTCTACCACTTCTGGAAACCCACTGCTCTTCCCTAATCTGATGCTCCTGTAAACATGCCTTCACCCTCTCAATCAATACCCTCCCGATATAATTTACCAGAATACTCAACAAACTTATACCCTGAAATCTGAGTACACTCCACTCTTACCCCCTTTGCCTTTGTACATATGGCACTAAAGCACGCATTCCGCCAATCCTCAGACACCTCACATGATCCATACATAACATTGAATAACCATACCAACCAGTCAATAATACAGTCACTCCCACTTTTTGATAAACTCCACTGCAAATATCATCCAAACCTGCTGCCTTGCCGCTTTCATCTTCCGTAAAGCTTTCACTACCTCTATCTCTTTAACAAATCATTTTCCCTGAACCCTCTCACTTTGCACATACCACCAATCGACCAAACACCTTAAATCTGCCACTACTATCATCAAACACATTCAACAACACCTCAAAATACGCCACTCCCACTCTTTCTCACATCACCTACTACTTGTTATCCCTCTCCCCTCCCCATTATGCGCCCTTTCACTGAAGTTCCCATTTGCTCCCGTTGTCTACGCACTTTATTTACCTCCTTCCAGAACATCTTGGAGAAAGAATACTTCCCACGTATTCCCATGCCGTTGTCCGTAGAAGGCGATTAAAGGGGAAGGAGCGGGGCTGGAAATCCTCCCTCTCGTTTTTTTTTTTTTTTTTTTTCCAAGAGAAAGGGAACAGAGAAGAGGGCCAGTGGAGATATTCCCTCATAGGCCCATCCCTGTTCTTAATGCTAAACACGTCGCTATCGCGGGAAATGCGAATAGTATGAAAAAACAAAAAAAAAAACAATATATATATAATATATATATATATAGTATATATTAATATATATATATATATATATATATAATATAAAAAATATATATAATATAATATATATAATATATATAATATAAAGATATTTATATCTATATTTATATATAAAAAATATATATATATATATATATATATATATATATATATATATATAATATATATATATATAAAAAATATATATAATATATATATAAATATATAAATAGATATATATTATATATATATAATATATAGATATATATATGTATATATATTTATATATGTTATATATATATATAATATAGATAATATATAAATGTATAAATAAATATATATATATATATATATATATATATAATATATATATATATTAAGTGAGTTATTTGACAGGCGTGCGAAAGAGAGACATTTCGGATTTTAATCGCTGAAGGTGCCAACAGGAAGGGATGTCTGAATCATTATCTTGTGGAGGCTAAGTGAAGATTGTGTAATGGGATTTCAAAAAAGAAGAGTGAATGTAGGGTTAAGAGGAGGTGGTGAGAGTAATGAGCTTGAAAGGACCTGTGTGAGGAAGTACCAGGAGAGACTGAGTAACAAATGGATAAAAGGTGAGAAAAGGAAGTAAGGGGAGTGGGGGAAGAATGGGATGTATTAGGGAATCAGGTGATTGATTGCGCAAAAGATAGCTTGTGGCTGAGAAAGTGGGAGGTGGTTTGATTAGAAAGGGTAGGTGATTGGTGTGATGAAAAGTAAGAAGTATTAGTGAAAGAGAAGAGAGAGGCATTTGGAACGATTTTTTCAGGGAAAAAATGCAATTGAATGGAGATTATAAAAGAAAGATACAGGAGGGCAAGAGAAGGGTGCAAGAGGTGAAAAAAAGGGCAAAAGAGATTGGGGTGAAGAGTATCATTAAATTTTAGGACAAATATAACGATGTTCTGGAAGAGGTAAATAAAGTGCGTAAGAGAAGGGAGCAAATGGGAACTTCGGTGAAGGGCGCAAATGGGGAGGTGATAACAAGTAGTGGTGATGTGAAGGAGATGGAGTGAGTATTTAAAGGACTGTTGAATGTGTTAAATGATAGAGTGGCAGATAAAGGGTGTTTTGGTCGAGGTGGTGTCAAAGTGGAGAGGTTCGGGAAAATGATTTGGTTGTTTTTAAACAGCAGAAGAGGTAGTGGAAAACGCCTTTGCGAAGAAGAAAGCCGGCAAGGCAGCAGTGTATTGGCATGGTATTGCAGTGGAATTTATTAAAAAAGTGGGTGACTGTATTGTTGACTGGTTGGAAAGGTTATTTAATGTATTTTCGGACTCATGGTGAGGTCCTGAGAAAGGCGAATGCGTGCATAGTGCCATTTGGAACAAGGCAAGAGGGATAAGAGTGAGTGCTCCAAATTACAGAGGATATAAGTTTGTTGAGTATCCTGGAAATTATATGGAGGGTAATGATTTGAGAGGGTAAGGCATGTACCAGAAGCATCAATAGGGGAAGAGCAGTGTGTTTCAGAATGGGTAGAATGTGTGAACAGGTTTGCTTTGAAGAGATGTATGGAGACATACTTCGAAAAGCAAATTGGGTGTTGGTAGCTTGTAGCATTTATGGATCTGGAGAAAGGCAAAAGATAAGTTGATAGAGATGCTCAGTTGAAGGTCTTTAAGAATATATGGTGTGGGAGAGAGGTTAGAAGCAGTGAAAGTTTATATCGAGGATGTAAGGCATGTGTACGTGTAGGAAGAGAGAAAGTGATTGTTCTCAGAGAATGTAGGTTTTTGGCAGGGGTGTGTGGAGTCTCCCAATGGTTGTTTAATTGTTTATGGATGGTATGTTAGGGAGTTAATGCAAGAGTTTTGACAGAAGGGCAAGTGTGTGAAGTCTGTTGGGGCTGAGAGAGCTTGGGAAGTGAGTCATTGTTGTTCGCGATGATACGCGCTGGTGTGCTGGCTTCATGTGAGAAACTGCAGAAGCTTGTGACTGAGTTTTTGGAAAAGTGTGGGGAAGAAGAAAGTTAAAGTAAAGGGTGAATAAGAACAAGGTTATTAGGTACAGTATTTTTTGGGGCCCAATCAATTGGGAGGTAAAGTTTGAATGGAGAAAAACTGGAGGAAGTGAAGTGTTTTAGATATCGGGATTTGATCTGGCAGCGGATGGAAACCCATGGAAGGGGAAAGTGGATCATAAGGGTGGGGAGGGGGCGAAAATCCGGGGGGCCTGAAGAAATTTTGGGAAGTCGAGAACATTATCTCGGAAACCCAAAAATGGGTATGTTTGAAGGAATAGTGGTTTCCAACCAATGTTGTATGGTTCCCAAAGGCGGTGGGCTAAGGAAAGAGTTTGCGCAGGAGATGGATGTGCTGGAAAAGAATGTTTGAGGACAATGTGTGGTGTGAGGGGGTTTGATGAGTGAGAACGTAAGGGTAAGAGAGATTGGGAAATAAAAAGACGTGAGGAGAGGCAGAGAGGGTGTTTTGAAGTGGTTTGGGAAATTGGAGAGGATGATTGAGGAAAGATTGACCAAGAGGATATATTTTGGGAAAGGTGGGGGAACAGGAGAAGAGTGAGACCAAATTGGAGGGGGAAAGAGGGAGTGAAAAAGATTTTGTGTGATGGGGGCCTAAAAAATGCAGGAGGGTGAAGGAGAAGGAATAGAGTGAATTGACCCATGTGGTATCCCGGGTTTTGACGTGCTGTCATTTGGATTGAATAAAAGAAGGCATGTGAACGTCGGGGTAAACCAGGAAGCTGTGTAGTATTAAATTGCGTGTGTGGACTATGTATATACATGTGAATGGGGGGGGGTTTTGGGCCATTTCTTTTTTCCGTCTTTTTTCCCTTCGCTACCTCGAAAAAACGCGGGAGACAGCGACAAAGTATAAAAAATAAAAATAAATAAAGATTAAATATATAATATATATAATATATAAAAAATATATATTGAATATAAATATATATTTATATTTTTTTTTTTTTTTTTTTTTTTTTTTTTTTACTTTGTCCGCTGACTCCCGCGTTTGCGAGGGTAGCGCAGGAAACAGACAAAGAAAAAAATGGCCAACCCCTACAAGTACATACCACGTCCACACACCAAATATACATACCTACACAGCTTTCCTTATGGTTTACCCAAAAACGCTTCACATGCCTTGATTCAATCCACTGACAGCACGTCAACCCCTGTATACCACATCGCTCCAATTCACTCTATTCCTTGCCCTCCTTTCACCCTCCTGCATGTTCAGGCCCCGATCACACAAAATCTTTTTCACTCCATCTTTCCACCTCCAATTTGGTCTCCCTCTTCTCCTCGTTCCCTCCACCTCCGACACATATATCCTCTTGGTCAATCTTTCCTCACTCATTCTCTCCATGTGCCCAAACCATTTCAAAACACCCTCTTCTGCTCTCTCAACCACGCTCTTTTTATTTCCACACATCTCTCTTACCCTTACGTTACTTACTCGATCAAACCACCTCACACCACACATTGTCCTCAAACATCTCATTTCCAGCACATCCATCCTCCTGCGCACAACTCTATCCATAGCCCACGCCTCGCAACCATACAACATTGTTGGAACCACTATTCCTTCAAACATACCCATTTTTGCTTTCCGAGATAATGTTCTCGACTTCCACACATTTTTCAAGGCTCCCAAAATTTTCGCCCCCTCCCCCACCCTAAGATCCACTTCCGCTTCCATGGTCCACCGTGACAGATCCATCCCCGATACTAAAAACTCTTCACTTCCCCCCATTTTTTCTTCCATTCAAACTCACCTCCCCAAATTTACTTGACCTCCAAACCCACTGTAAACCCAATAAAAACCCTTTCTCTTATTCACATTTCCCCTTAACTTTCTTCTCCACAAAACTTTTTCCAAAACTCAGTCACCAATTTTTTGGGAGTTTCTCACATTAATCAGCCACCAGCGCTGTATCAACAGCGAACAACAACTGACTCACTTCCCAAACTCACCTCACCCCAACAGACTTCATACTTGCCCCATCTTTCCAGGACTCTTGCATTTTAAACCCCCCTAACAACCGCATCCATAAACAAATTAAAAACCATGGAGACATCACACACCCCCGCCGCAAAACCCACATTCACTGAGAACCAATCACTTTCCTCTCCCTACACGTACACATGCTTACATCCTCGATAAAAACTTTTCACGCTTCTAAACAACTTGCCCCCACACCATATATTCTTAATACCTTCCACAGAGCATCTCTATCAACTCTATCATATGCCTTCTCCAGATCCATAAATGCTACATACAAATCCATTTGCTTTTCTAAGTATTTCTCACATACATTCTTCAAAGCAAACACCTGATCCACACATCCTCTACCCCCTTCTGAAACCGCACTGCTCTTTCCCCAATCTGATGCCTGGACAATGGCCTTCACCCTCTCATCAATACCCCCATAATTTACCAGAATACTCAACAAACTTTTACCTCGGGAATTTGAGCACTTTATTTTTTTTATTTTAATTTTTTTATTTTATTTTTTATTTTTTTTATTTTTTTTATTTTTTTTTATTATTTTTTTTTTTTTTTTTTTTTTTTTAATTTTTTTTTTTTATTTCATTTTTTTTTTATTTTTTTTTATTTTATTTATTTTTTTCTTTTTTTTTTTTTTTTTTTTTTTTTTTTTTTTTTTATTTTTATTTTAATTTATTTTTTTTTTTTTATTTTATAATTTTTATATTTTTTTTTTTTTTTTTTTTTTTTATTAATTTATTTTTTTATTTTTTTTTTTTTTTTTTATTTTTTTTTTTTTTTTTTTTTATTTTATTTAATTTTTTTTTTTTTTTTTTTTTTTTTTTTTTTTTTTTTAAATTTTTTTTTTTTTTTTTTTTTTTTTTTATTTTTTTTATTTTTTTTTTTTTTTATTTTTTTATTTTTTTTTTTTTTTTATTTTTTATTTTTTTTTATTTTTTTTTTTTTAATTTTTTATTTTTATTTTATTTTTTTTTTTAATTTTTTTTATTTTTTTATTTTTTTTTTTTTTTTTTTAATTTAATTTTTTTTTTTATTTAAATTTTTTTTTTTTTTATTTTTTTATTTTTTTTTAATTTTTTTTATTATTTTTCTTATATTTTTTTTATTTTTATTAATTAATTTTTATATTTATTATTTTTATTATTTTTTAATTATTTTTATTTAATTTTATTATATATTATTTTATAATTTTTTATTTATATTTTTATTTTATATTTATTTTTATATTTTTTTATATTTTTTATATTTATTTTTTATTTTTATTTTTTATTATTTATATTTTATTTTTTTTATTATATTTATTTTATTAAATTTTATTTATTTATTTTTTTATTATTTATTTTATATATTATTTTTTAAATATATATTTTATTATTTTTATTATATTTTATTTATATTTTATTATAATTTTATTTCTTAATTTTTTTTATATTTATTTTTTAATTTATTTTTATATTTATTATTTAATATTTATTTATTTTAATATATTTATTTTTTATTTTTATTAATTTTATTTATATTTATATTATTTTATTTTAATTATTTAATATAATAATTTTTTTATTATTTAATTTTATATTTTTTATTATTTATATTATTTTTATTTTTTATTAATTTTTTTTATATTTTTTTTAATTTTATTTTATAATAATTTTATTTTATTAATTTTTATTAATATATTTTTATTTATTTTTTAATTATATTTTATTTTTAATATTATTATATTTATTATATTTATTTTTATTTTTAATTTATTTATTTATAATAATTTAAATTTATTTATTTTATTTTTATTTTTATTTATTTTAATATTTATTTATATTTATTATATATATAATTTATTTATTTTACTATATTATTTATAATTAATTTTATAATTTATTTAATAATATTAATATTTAATTTTTATTTATATATATTATTATTTTATTATTTTTATATTATTTTATTAATATAAATTATTTATTATATTATTTAATTATAATTATTTTTTAATATTTATTATTAATTTATATTTTATTTATTTAATAATATTTTTTTATTATTATTTTATTTATATATTATATTTTATTATAAATTATTTTATTTATTAATTTATATTATATTTATATTTATTTTCTTTTTTTTTTTAATTATTATATTATTTATTTATTTATTTTTTTATATTTTATTTTCTATTATTATATTTATTTATTTATTATTATTTATTAATATTATTAATTATTTATTATTTTTATTTTATTATTATATATTATATTTTTTTTTAATTTTATTTACTATTTTAAATTTATTTTATATATTATAATTTATTATTCATATTTATTTATATTTTTTAATTTATTATTATAATATATTATTTTATAATTTTATTATTTTATATTTTTATATTATTTTTATATTATATTTTTATATAATATATATTTTTTTAATTTATATTTTAAATTTTTTTTTTATTTTTATTATATTTATATATTATTTTTATAATTTATTATTATATTTTTTTTATTATTTTTATATTTAATAATAATTTATTTATATTTTTTATAATTATTATTAATTTTATATAGATTATTTTTATAATAAAATTATTTCTTTTTATATTATTATATTATTTTATATATTTTATATTTTATTTTTTTATTTATTATTTAATTTTTTATATATTTATTATTATTTATTAATATAAATAATTTTAATATTTATTTATATATTTTTTTGTTATTATTTATTATTATATAATATAATTATATTTATAAATTATTATTTTTATTTATTAATATATTTATTATATTTATTTTTATTATTATATATAATTATTTTATAAATTTATTAAATTATATATTATTTTTATATAGCATTTATGGATCTGGAGAAGGCATATGATAGAGTTGATAGAGATGCTCTGTGGAAGGTATTAAGAATATATGGTGTGGAGGAGAGTTGTTAGAAGCAGTGAAAAGTTTTTATCGAGGATGTAAGGCATGTGTACGTGTAGGAAGAGAGGAAAGTGATTGTTCTCAGTGAATGTAGGTTTTCGGCAGGGGTGTGTGATGTCTCCATGGTTGTTTAATTTGTTTATGGATGGGGTTGTTAGGGAGGTTAATGCAAGAGTTTTGGAAAGAAGGGCAAGTGTGAAGTCTGTTGGGGATGAGAGAGCTTGGGAAGTGAGTCAGTTGTTGTTCGCTGATGATACAGCGCTGGTGGCTGATTCATGTGAGAAACTGCAGAAGCTGGTGACTGAGTTTGGAAAAGTGTGTGGAAGAAGAAAGTTAAGAGTAAATGTGAATAAGAGCAAGGTTATTAGGTACAGTAGGGTTGAGGGTCAAGTCAATTGGGAGGTGAGTTTGAATGGAGAAAAACTGGAGGAAGTGAAGTGTTTTAGATATCAGGGAGTGGATCTGGCAGCGGATGGAACCATGGAAGCGGAAGTGGATCATAGGGTGGGGGAGGGGGCGAAAATCCTGGGGGCCTTGAAGAATGTGTGGAAGTCGAGAACATTATCTCGGAAAGCAAAAATGGGTATGTTTGAAGGAATAGTGGTTCCAACAATGTTGTATGGTTGCGAGGCGTGGGCTATGGATAGAGTTGTGCGCAGGAGGATGGATGTGCTGGAAATGAGATGTTTGAGGACAATGTGTGGTGTGAGGTGGTTTGATCGAGTGAGTAACGTAAGGGTAAGAGAGATGTGTGGAAATAAAAAGAGCGTGGTTGAGAGAGCAGAAGAGGGTGTTTTGAAGTGGTTTGGGCACATGGAGAGGATGAGTGAGGAAAGATTGACCAAGAGGATATATGTGTCGGAGGTGGAGGGAACAAGGAGAAGAGGGAGACCAAATTGGAGGTGGAAAGATGGAGTGAAAAAGATTTTGTGTGATCGGGGCCTGAACATGCAGGAGGGTGAAAGGAGGGCAAGGAATAGAGTGAATTGGAGCGATGTGGTATACCGGGGTTGACGTGCTGTCAGTGGATTGAATCAAGGCATGTGAAGCGTCTGGGGTAAACCATGGAATGCTGTGTAGGTATGTATATTTGCGTGTGTGGACGTATGTATATACATGTGTATGGGGGGGGGGTTGGGCCATTTCTTTCGTCTGTTTCCTTGCGCTACCTCGCAAACGCGGGAGACAGCGACAAAGTATAATAAAAAAAAATAAATAAATATATATATATATATATATATATATATATATATATATATATATATATATATATATATATATATTTTTTTTTTTTTTTTTTTTTTTTTTTATACTTTGTCGCTGTCTCCCGCGTTTGCGAGGTAGCGCGAGGAAACAGACGAAAGAAATGGCCTAACCCCCATACACACGTACATACACACGTCCACACACGCAAATATACATACCTACACAGCTTTCCATGGTTTACCCCAGACGCTTCACATGCCTTGATTCAATCCACTGACAGCACGTCAACCCCTGTATACCACATCGCTCCAATTCACTCTATTCCTTGCCCTCCTTTCACCCTCCTGCATGTTCAGGCCCCGATCACACAAAATCTTTTTCACTCCATCTTTCCACCTCCAATTTGGTCTCCCTCTTCTCCTCGTTCCCTCCACCTCCGACACATATATCCTCTTGGTCAATCTTTCCTCACTCATTCTCTCCATGTGCCCAAACCATTTCAAAACACCCTCTTCTGCTCTCTCAACCACGCTCTTTTTATTTCCACACATCTCTCTTACCCTTACGTTACTTACTCGATCAAACCACCTCACACCACACATTGTCCTCAAACATCTCATTTCCAGCACATCCATCCTCCTGCGCACAACTCTATCCATAGCCCACGCCTCGCAACCATACAACATTGTTGGAACCACTATTCCTTCAAACATACCCATTTTTGCTTTCCGAGATAATGTTCTCGACTTCCACACATTTTTCAAGGCTCCCAAAATTTTCGCCCCCTCCCCCACCCTATGATCCACTTCCGCTTCCATGGTTCCATCCGCTGACAGATCCACTCCCAGATATCTAAAACACTTCACTTCCTCCAGTTTTTCTCCATTCAAACTCACCTCCCAATTGACTTGACCCTCAACCCTACTGTACCTAATAACCTTGCTCTTATTCACATTTACTCTTAACTTTCTTCTTCCACACACTTTACCAAACTCAGTCACCAGCTTCTGCAGTTTCTCACATGAATCAGCCACCAGCGCTGTATCATCAGCGAACAACAACTGACTCACTTCCCAAGCTCTCTCATCCCCAACAGACTTCATACTTGCCCCTCTTTCCAGGACTCTTGCATTTACCTCCCTAACAACCCCATCCATAAACAAATTAAACAACCATGGAGACATCACACACCCCTGCCGCAAACCTACATTCACTGAGAACCAATCACTTTCCTCTCTTCCTACACGTACACATGCCTTACATCCTCGATAAAAACTTTTCACTGCTTCTAACAACTTGCCTCCCACACCATATATTCTTAATACCTTCCACAGAGCATCTCTATCAACTCTATCATATGCCTTCTCCAGATCCATAAATGCTACATACAAATCCATTTGCTTCTCTAAGTATTTCTCACATACATTCTTCAAAGCAAACACCTGATCCACACATCCTCTACCACTTCTGAAACCGCACTGCTCTTCCCCAATCTGATGCTCTGTACATGCCTTCACCCTCTCAATCAATACCCTCCCATATAGTTTACCAGGAATACTCAACAAACTTATACCTCTGTAATTTGAGCACTCACTCTTATCCCCTTTGCCTTTGTACAATGGCACTATGCACGCATTCCGCCAATCCTCAGGCACCTCACCATGAGTCATACATACATTAAATAACCTTACCAACCAGTCAACAATACAGTCACCCCCTTTTTTAATAAATTCCACTGCAATACCATCCAAACCTGCTGCCTTGCCGGCTTTCATCTTCCGCAAAGCTTTTACTACCTCTTCTCTGTTTACCAAATCATTTTCCCTAACCCTCTCACTTTGCACACCACCTCGACCAAAACACCCTATATCTGCCACTCTTTCATCAGACACATTCAACAAACCTTCAAAATACTCATTCCATCTCCATCTCACATCACCACTACTTGTTATCACCTCCCCATTTACGCCCTTCACTGAAGTTCCCATTTGCTCCCTTGTCTTACGCACCCTATTTACCTCCTTCCAGAACATCTTTTTATTCTCCCTAAAATTTACTGATAGTCTCTCACCCCAACTCTCATTTGCCCTTTTTTTCACCTCTTGCACCTTTCTCTTGACCTCCTGTCTCTTTCTTTTATACTTCTCCCACTCAATTGCATTTTTTCCCTGCAAAAATCGTCCAAATGCCTCTCTCTTCTCTTTCACTAATACTCTTACTTCTTCATCCCACCACTCACTACCCTTTCTAAACAGCCCACCTCCCACTCTTCTCATGCCACAAGCATCTTTTGCGCAATCCATCACTGATTCCCTAAATACATCCCATTCCTCCCCCACTCCCCTTACTTCCATTGTTCTCACCTTTTTCCATTCTGTACACAGTCTCTCCTGGTACTTCCCCACACAGGTCTCCTTCCCAAGCTCACTTACTCTCACCACCTTCTTCACCCCAACATTCACTCCTCTTTTCTGAAAACCCATACTAATCTTCACCTTAGCCTCCACAAGATAATGATCAGACATCCCTCCAGTTGCACCTCTCAGCACATTAACATCCAAAAGTCTCTCTTTCGCACGCCTGTCAATTAACACGTAATCCAATAACGCTCTCTGGCCATCTCTCCTGCTTACATAAGTATACTTATGTATATCTCGCTTTTTAAACCAGGTATTCCCAATCATCAGTCCTTTTTCAGCACATAAATCTACAAGCTCTTCACCATTTCCATTTACAACACTGAACACCCCATGCATACCAATTATTCCCTCAACTGCCACATTACTCACCTTTGCATTCAAATCACCCATCACTATAACCCGGTCTCGTGCATCAAAACCGCTAACACACTCATTCAGCTGCTCCCAAAACACTTGCCTCTCATGATCTTTCTTCTCATGCCCAGGTGCATATGCACCAATAATCACCCACCTCTCTCCATCAACTTTCAATTTTACCCATATTAATCGAGAATTTACTTTCTTACATTCTATCACATACTCCCACAACTCCTGTTTCAGGAGTATTGCTACTCCTTCCCTTGCTCTTGTCCTCTCACTAACCCCTGACTTCACTCCCCAGACATTTCCAAACCACTCTTCCCCTTTACCCTTGAGCTTCGTTTCACTCAGAGCCAAAACATCCAGGTTCCTTTCCTCAAACATACTACCTATCTCTCCTTTTTTCACATCTTGGTTACATCCACACACATATATATATATATATATATATATATATATATATATATATATATATATATATATATATATATATATATATATATATATATATATATATATATGGATTTGTATGTAGCATTTATGGATCTGGAGAAGGCATATGATAGAGTTGATAGAGATACTCTGTGGAAGGTATTAAGAATATATGGTGTGGGAGGCAAGTTGTTAGAAGCAGTGAAAAGTTTTTATCGAGGATGTAAGGCATGTGTACGTGTAGGAAGAGAGGAAAGTGATTGGTTCTCAGTGAATGTAGGTTTTCGGCAGGGGTGTGTGATGTCTCCATGGTTGTTTAATTTGTTTATGGATGTGGTTGTTAGGGAGGTGAATGCAAGAGTTTTGGAAAGAGGGGCAAGGATGAAGTCTGTTGGGGATGAGAGAGCCTGGGAAGTGAGTCAGTTGTTGTTCGCTGATGATACAGCGCTGGTGGCTGATTCATGTGAGAAACTGCAGAAGCTGGTGACTGAGTTTGGTAAAGTGTGTGAAAGAAGAAAGTTAAGAGTAAATGTGAATAAGAGCAAGGTTATTAGGTACAGTAGGGTTGAGGGTCAAGTCAATTGGGAGGTGAGTTTGAATGGAGAAAAACTGGAGGAAGTGAAGTGTTTTAGATATCTGGGAGTGGATCTGACAGCGGATGGAACCATGGAAGCGGAAGTGGATCATAGGGTGGGGGAGGGGGCGAAAATTCTGGGACCCTTGAAGAATGTGTGGAAGTCGAGAACATTATCTCGGAAAGCAAAAATGGGTATGTTTGAAGGAATAGTGGTTCCAACAATGTTGTATGGTTGCGAGGCGTGGACTATGGATAGAGTTGTGCGCAGGAGGATGGATGTGCTGGAAATGAGATGTTTGAGGACAATTTGTGGTGTGAGGTGGTTTGATCGAGTAAGTAACGTAAGGGTAAGAGAGATGTGTGGAAATAAAAAGAGCGTGGTTGAGAGAGCAGAAGAGGGTGTTTTGAAATGGTTTCGTCACATGGAGAGAATGAGTGAGGAAAGATTGACCAAGAGGATATATGTGTCGGAGGTGGAGGGAACGAGGAGAAGAGGGAGACCAAATTGGAGGTGGAAAGATGGAGTGAAAAAGATTTTGTGTGATCGGGGCCTGAACATGCAGGAGGGTGAAAGGAGGGCAAAGAATAGAGTGAATTGGAGCGATGTGGTATACCGCGGTTGACGTGCTGTCAGTGGATTGAATCAAGGCATGTGTATGGGGGTGGGTTGGTCCATTTCTTTCGTCTGTTTCCTTGTGCTACCTCGCAAACGCGGGAGACAGCGACAAAAATATATATATATATATATATATATATATATATATATATATATATATATATATATATATATATATATATATATATATGTATATATATATATATATATATATATATATATAGCGAGGTAGCGCAAAGAAACAGACGAAAGATAAGGCCCATCCCACCCACATGCACATATATATACATACACGTCCACACACGCAAATATACATACCTATACATCTCAATGTACACATATATATACACACATATACATATACTTATATACATATGTACATAATTCATACTGTCTGCCTTTATTTATTCTCATCGCCACCTCGCCACACATGGAATAGCAACCCCCTTCCCCCTCATGTGTGCGAGGAATCGCTAGGAAAAGACAACAAAGGGCCCATTCGTTCACACTCATTCTCTAGCTGTCATGTAATAATGCACCGAAACCACAGCACCCTTTCTACATCCAGGCCCCACAGAACTTTCCATGGTTTACCCCAGACGCTTCACATGCCCTGGTTCAATCCTTTGACAGCACGTCGACCCCGGTATACCACATCGTTCCAATTCACTCTATTCCTTGCCCGCCTTTCACCCTCCTGGATGTTCAGGCCATGATCACTCAAAATCTTTTTCACTCCATCTTTCCACCTCCAATTTGGTCTCCCACTTCTCGTTCCCTCCATCCCTGACACATATATCGTCTTGGTCGATCTTTCCTCACTCATTCTCTCCATGTGACCACACCATTTCAAAACACCATCTTCTGCTCTCTCAACCATACTCTTTTTATTTCCACACATCTCTCTTACCCCTACATTACTTACTCGATCAAACCACCTCACACCACATATTGTCCTCAAACTTCTCATTTCCAGCACATCCACCCTCCTGCGCACAACTCTATCCATAGCCCACGCCTCGCAACCATACAATATCATTGGAAGCACTATTCCTTCAAACATACCCACTTTTTTCTTTCCGTGATAATGTTCTCGACTTCCAAATATTCTTCAAGGGTCCCAGAATTTTCGCCCCCTCCCCCACCCTATGATTCACTTCCGCTTCCATGGTTCCGTACGCTGCCAGATCCACTCCCAGATATCTAAAACACTTTACTTCCTCCAGTTTTTTTCCATTCATACTTACGTCCCAATTGACTTGACCCTGAACCCTACTGTACCTAATAGCCTTGCTGTTGTTTATGTTTACTCTTTATATATATATATATATATATATATATATATATATATATATATATATATATATATATATATATATATATATATATATATATATATATATATATATATATATATATATATATATATATATATATATATATATATATATATATATATATATATATATATATATATATATATATATATATATATATATATATATATATGTGTGTGTATCCATTTATTTTTCATTATAGTTCATCAATGTTTCTCGCGTCAGCGAGGTAGCGGCAAGAAGCAGACGAAGATTGGCCTATCCACTCATATACACATCTCTATATGTATATACATAAATGCTCATACATGCAGATAAAAATACATATACATATCAACGTATAAATACATATGTAAACAAATAAACAGACATATACTTCTATACATTCATACTTGCTTGCCTTCATCCATTTCTGTCGCTACTCCGCCTCATAGCATAGGGAGCAGCATCGTTATCCCTCGCTTCAGCGAGGTAGCGCCAGGAGTATAGACAAATAGGCCCCATTCGTTCACACTCAGTCTCTAACTGTCATGTGTAATGCACGGAAACCACAGCTCCCCGTCCACATCTAGGCCCCAGATGCTTTCCATGCCCTTTTTGAGTCCATTGACAGCATGTCGATCCAGGTACAACATCGTTCCAATGCACTCTCTTCTTTGTACGACTCTCTCCTTCTTGTATCTTCAGTCCCCGATCACTCAAAATCTTTTTCATTCCATCCTTCCACATCCAATTTGGTCTTCCGCTTCTCCTTGTTCCCTGCACCTTTGATACATATATCCTCTTTGTCAATCTTTCCTCACTCATTCTCTACATATGTCCAGACCATTTCAACACACCCTCTTCTGCTCTCTCAACCACACTCATTTCATTTCCAGACATCTCTCTTTCCCCTACATTACTTACTCGATCAAACCACCTCACACCACATATTGTCCTTAAAAATTTCATTTCCAACACATCCACCCTCCTTCGTACAACTCTCTCTATAGCCCATACCTCGCAACCATATAAGATTATTCGAACTACTATTCCTTCAAACATACCTATTTTTGCTCTCCGTGATATCGTTCTCTCTTTCCACACATTCTTCATCGCTCCTAGAACCACCCCCTCCCCCAAACCCCACCCCTGTGACTCACTTCTGCCTCCATGGTTCTATTCGCTGCTAAGCCCACTCCCGGAAATCACTTCTTCCATCTTTTCTTCATTCAAACTTGCCCCTCAGTCCTACTTAACATAATGAACTTGCTCCAAACTTGATCACCAACCTCTGCAGTTTCTCACACGAGTTAGCCACTAGACCTGTATCATCGGCGAACAACAACTGATTCACTTCCCAGGCCTTCTCATCCACAACAGACTGCATATCCGCTCCTCTCTCCAAAACTCTTGCATTTACCTCTTTAAACAAATTAAACAACCATGGGGACATCACAAACCCCTGCCGCAGACCGACAGTCACCGGGAGCCAATCACTGTCCTCCCTTCCTACTCGTACACATGCCTTACACCTATGGTAAAAAATTTTCACTGCTTCTAGCAACTTACTTCCCATACCATGTACTCTTAAAACCTTCCAAAAAGCATCTCTAACAACTCTATCATAAGCCTTCTCCAGATTCATAGATGCTACATACAAATCCATGTTTTTTTAAGTATTTCTAAAAAACATTTTTCAAAGCAAACTCTTGATCCACAAATCCTCTACCACTTCTGAAACCACAAATTCTCTACCACTTCTGAACCCACAATGCTCTTCCCCAATCTGATGCTCTGTGCATGCCTTCACCTTCTCAATCAATATCCTACCATATGATTTGCCAGAAATACTCAACAAACTTATGCCCCTGTAGTCTGAACACTCACCTTTATCCCCTTTGCATTTGTACAATGGCACTATGATTGCATTCTGCCAATCCTCATGCACTTCACCACGATCCATACATTCACTGAATATCCTTACCAACCAATTCACATCAGAGTCACGGTCTTTTTTGATAAATTCCACTGCAGTACCATTCAAACCCTACGCTTTGCCGGATTTCATCTTCCGCAAAGCTTTCACTACCTCTTCTCTCTTCATCAAGCCATTCTCCCTGACCCTCTCACTTCGCAACCATACCAACCAAAGCATAAACTTTCAAAATACTCACTCCATCTTCTCACTTCATCACTACGTGTTTTCACCTCCCCACTTGCCTCCTTCACTGATGTTCCCATTTGTTCTCTTGTGTTACTCACGTTATTTACCTCCTTCCAAAATTTCCTTTTATTCTCTTTAAAATTCAATGATACTCTCAACCCAACTCTCATTTGCCCTCTTTTTCAACTCTTGCACCTTTCTCTTGACTTCCTGCCGCTTTCTTTTCTACATTTCCCGGCCAATTACGCTACTTCCCTGCAAGTATCGTCCAAACGCCTCTCTTTTCTCTTTCATTAAATTAATACTTCTTCATCCCACCATTCACTAACCTTTCTAATATGCCTACCTTCCACCTTTCTCATTCCACATGCATCTTTTGCGCAAGCCATCACTGCTTCCCTAAATGCATCCAATTCCTTACCCACTCCCCTCAAGTCATTTGCTTTCACTTTTTGCCATTCTGCGCTCAATCTCTCCAGGTACTTCTTCACGCAAGTCTACTTTCCAATCACACTTACTCTTACCACTGTCTTTTCCCCAACATTCTCTCTTCTTTTCTGAAATTCTCTATAATTCTTCACTTTCGCCTCCACAAGATAGTGATCAGACATCCCTCCAGCTGCCCCTCTCAGCACATCAACCTGCATAAGTCTCTTTTACACACCTATCAGTTAACACGTAATCCAATAATTCCCTTTGACCATCTCCCCTACTCACATACGTATACTTATGCATATCTCTCTTTTTAAACCTGGTACTCCCAATCGTCAGTCTTTTTCAACACAAAAAGCCACAAGCTCTTCTCCATTTCCATTTATAACACTGAACACCCAATTTACACCAATTATACCCTTAACTGCCACATTACTCACCTTCGCATTTAAATCACTCATCACTATAACCCTGTCTCGTGCATCAAAGCTGCTAATACACTCACTCAGCTGCTCCCAGAACACTTGCCTCTCATGATCTTTCTTCTCATTACCTGGTGCATAGGCATCAAAAATCACCCACCTCTCCATCCACTTTCAGTTTTACCCACAACAATGTAGAATTTCTTTCTTACACTCTATCACAAATTCCCACAATTCCTGCTTCAGGAGTATTGCTACGCCTTCCTTAGCTCTTGTTCTCTCACCAACCCCTGACTTTACTCCCAAGACTTTCCCAAGCCACTCTTCCCCTTTACCCTTCAGCTTAATTTTACTCAAAACCAGAACATCTAGGTTTCTTTCCTCAAACATACTACCTATCTCTCCTTTCTTCTTATCTTGATTACATCCATACACATTAAGATACCCCAGATAGAAGTCAGATATGTATTTGGCTGAATCTAGAATATGCTTCTCATGTTTGGTCGCCACACCTAAAGAAGTGCGGAGAACTTACAGACTAGGCCCAGAGGAGGTTAACAAGGACGACATCAGAATGAAGAGAAACACGTTACAGGGAAGGACTAAAGGCTTTGATTTTACCCTTTTTGGGAAAGACAAGAGTGCGGGATAACATGATAGCAACTTTAAGTCTTTAAAACAGATGGATGACGTAGACAGTGAACAGTTTTTTCCGAAGATGTAAAGACAGAACAACCAGAGAACATCAAGAAATTTGTAGTATAAGCACGACTTATGAAAGGAACAAAATGACCAAGGACATGTTTAATGCAGACAGCATTCATAAGTTTAAGAATAGATGATATTCAACGATGTTCAAGTGATGAGGTCCGAAGAGAGTAGAACCCCCCCCCCCAAGGTACAATAAAAATCGATAATCATACAAACACACACACACACACACACACACACACACACACACACACACACACGAGCAAAGAAATTGCACTGCACATGTGTACAAGTTTGAGACGGAAAAACAAGAAAGTAAACCTCTCTCTCTCTCTCTCTCTCTCTCTCTCTCTCTCTCTCTCTCTCTCTCTCTCTCTCTCTCTCTCTCTCTCTCTCTCTCTCTCTCTCTCTCTCTCCTAGAGCACACAAGTAGTAGTTAGACTCACACATACCCCGAGGCCATGACGAGAAGGATCTTAAGGAGCTTGTTAAAAGTGATATGAAAAAAGACTGTTATAGTATAAGGTTATGAGTGGAGGACTGGAAAAAAATGAACAATTAAGCTGTGAATGCTGACAGCATATAAACTTTTAAAATGTTACTTGATGACACAGAAACTTCAGGAGACAGGGCCCCTCAAGAGCGTACATTTCACCCTCCGAACTATTAGAGTTAATTACACCAGCCTAGGCAGGCACGTCAGCCCAAACAGACACCATTCTAGGGAGACATCATCTCGGGCATGTACACCAGCCCGAGTAGACACCATCCTAGACAAACATAAACCTAGGCAGGCATCAGTAAGGGGAGATATGTTAGCATGCCACAGAGCGGGTGTTGTTATCTTAGCACACCAGCATTGCACCGACACAATCATCAACCAAGGAGAGAGGCGTTGGGAATAAGGAGGGAGAAGGGGCGGGGAATGTACCTGAATGGCTTGCGGAGGAGGGTTAAGGGAGGAACAGAGGAGAGGATAGGAAGAGAGGATGGGAAGACAGGAGAGATAGGCCTAGAAATCAGGGATGCACGTTTAAGAGTAGCAAGAGCAGAGGAAGTTGAGGGCAAGGACAACTAACGGTTAATTTTGGTTTGTTGAGCTTGGACCATCTGTCCCCTGCCATCTTCTCTAAACTGTGGAAAGGCTTTACTTTCTGCCTACTACTACCGTCCCTCCATTGAATCATCTAGCCTGATTCCAAAAGTATCTCATTCGTGTCACCAGGCCTGACCATCTGCCTAACTACCGTTCCTCAACCGTGTCACCAAGACTGGACCATCTGCCTTACTACAGCCTATCATCCGTGTCAACAAGCCTGGGCTATCTGCCACCTTCCACCGTCCCTCAACTTTGTCGACAAGCCTGAACTATCCGCTGCCAACGTCCCTCAGCAGCGTCAACAAGCCTGAACTATCCTTCCCCAGCCAACGTCTCTCAATGTTGTCAATAAACCTACGCCACTTCCTTCCGCCCTACGACCCTTAATCGCGTTAACAAACCAGCACCAATTACTCCCTGACACCTTCCCTCCTCCATGTCAACAAGATTGGACCAACTCCCCTAGTCACAGTGCTAGCAAACCTGCACCATCCACCCCTGTCTCCCTCCTTCCACTTTATCATCAAAGACTGGACCATCTGTCCTCTACCACTGTGTCAACAAGCTTGGGCCTTTCGTCCCTTGCCACTGTGTCAACAAACCTGGGCTCCCTGCACCCTGCCATCGTTTCAACAGGCTTAAGTCGTCCGCCTCACGACCCCTTGTCAACAAGCCTGGGCGCCCTCACCTTTCCACCATCTCAAGAGGCTTAGACCCTCCATCCCCTACCACTATACCAACAAGATACAACTATGTCAACAACCCTGGACTTCCCGTCCCCTGCCACCATGCTAACAAGCCTGGACACTCTGCCCCCTGCCACCATGCCAATAAGCCTGCACACTCCGCCCCTTGTCACCATGCCAACGAGCCTGGACACTCAGCCCCTAGCAACCATATCAACAGGCCTGGACACTACGCCCCCTGCCACAATGCCAACAAGCCTGGGCCCTGCCGCCCTTGCCACCCTGTCAATACCTTACACGCACCAACTACCACAGGAAATCAATCATATGACACGACGCTTGGGTCTTTACTGGATATTATGGCGGCAAGCGAGAGTTGCTTGGTAGCGACAATCACTGTTGTATGATAGAGTCTGGCAGGTTACACAGTCTCATTATGGGTCTTACTCTCTAATTGGGATACGAAAGTAAATGTATCTACTAGGACGTGTGCTACAAATGATATGTGTAGATGTGATATATATATATATATATATATATATATATATATATATATATATATATATATATATATATATATATATATATATATATATATATATATATATATATATATATATATATATATATATATATATATATATATATATATGTGAATGAGAGCAGGGTTGTTGGGTGCAGTGGGGTTGAGGGTCAAGTCAATTGGGAGGTGGGTTTGAGTGGAGAGGAGCTGGAGGAAGTGAAGTGTTTTGGATGTCTGGGAGTGGATCTGGCAGCGGATGGAACCGTGGAGGCGGAGGTGGATCGTGGGGTGGGGGAGGGGGCGAAAGTTCTGGGAGCCTTGAAGAGTGTGTGGAGGTCGAGAGCATTATCTCGGAGAGCGGAGGTGGGTGTGTTTGAGGGAATGGTGGTTCCAACAATGTTGTGTGGTTGCGAGGCGTGGGCTGTGGATGGAGTTGTGCGCAGGAGGGTGGATGTGCTGGAGGTGAGATGTTTGGGGACGGTGTGTGGTGTGAGGTGGTTTGATCGAGTGAGTGACGTGGGGGTGGGAGAGATGTGTGGAAATAGGGGGAGCGTGGTTGAGGGAGCAGAAGGGGGTGTTTTGAAATGGTTCGGGCACATGGAGAGAATGAGTGAGGAAGGATTGACCAGGAGAGTATGTGTGTCGGAGGTGGGGGGAACGAGGAGAGGAGGGAGACCAAATTGGAGGTGGAAGGGTGGAGTGAGGGGGATTTTGTGTGATCGGGGCCTGAACATGCAGGAGGGTGAGAGGAGGGCGGGGAGTGGAGTGAATTGGAGCGGTGTGGTGTGCCGGGGTTGACGTGCTGTCGGTGGATTGAATCGGGGCATGTGAGGCGTCTGGGGTGGGCCGTGGAGGGCTGTGTAGGTGTGTATATTTGCGTGTGTGGACGTGTGTATGTGCATGTGTATGGGGGTGGGTTGGGCCGTTTCTTTCGTCTGTTTCCTTGCGCTGCCTCGCAAACGCGGGAGACAGCGACAAAGCAAAAAAAAAAAAAAAAATATATATATATATATATATATATATATATATATATATATATATATACATATATATATATATATATATATATATATATATATATATATATTATCCCTGGGGATAGGGGAGAAAGAATACTTCCCACGTATTCCCTGCGTGTCGTAGAAGGCGACTAAAAGGGAAGGGAGCGGGGGGCTGGAAATCCTCCCCTCTCGTTTTTTTTTTTCATTTTTTTTTTTCCAAAAGAAGGAACAGAGAAGGAGGCCAGGTGAGGATATTCCCTCAAAGGCCCAGTCCTCTGTTCTTAGCGCTACCTCGCTAATGCGGGAAATGGCGAATAGTATGAAAAAAAAAAAAAAAGAATATATATATATATATATATATATATATCTTATTTCATTCATTTATGGATAGGTTAGGTGGAAAGAAGGGCTGTGTGTGTGTGTGTGTGTGTGTGTGTGCGTGTGTGTCTGTGTGCCGGAAGATATTACAGAATCTAATATATATATATATATATATACATATATATATATATATATATATATATATATATATATATATATATATATATATATATATATATATATATATATATATATATATATTTCATTTCATTTACTTGTAATATATGTATATATCCTGGCTGTTGGAGGTTTGTATGCTCTATAAACGTGCGCGTTCATATTTTGTTCGTATATATATATATATATATATATATATATATATATATATATATATATATATATATATATATATATATATATATATATATATATATATATCTATATATCTATATATATATATATATATATATATATATATATATATATATATATATATATATATATAGGGGATAGGGGAGAAAGAATACTTCCCACGTATTCCCTGCGTGTCGTAGAAGGCGACTAAAAGGGGAGGGAGCGGGTGGCTGGAAATCCTCCCCTCTCTTGTTTTTTTTAATTTTCCAAAAGAAGGAACAGAGAAGGGGGTCAGGTGAGGATATTCCCTCTAAGGCCCAGTTCTCTGTTCTTAATGCTACCTCGCTAACGCGGGAAATGGCAAATAGTATGGATGGAATATATATATATATATATATATATATATATATATATATATATATATATATATATATATATATATATATATATATATATATATATATATATATATATATATATATATGAGACGTGCAATGAGAAGACACACAAAAAGTATCTGAGACTTTTAAGCGTAAAGACGTGTTGCCGAGAAATGTAAGAAATTTATCTTTACAACGACCACCGGCAAGACCGAATGCTTGTAAGATTTTTCTAACAACTGCCACATCTGTAAGATGCTACTAACGTGCAGTAAAGCTGACCTATTCCTCTGTAGCAATAGTCCACGTTATGTTAGCATAAGGTGGAGAACCATCACTATTAGAAGCCCATAAAGATCACAGGAGGAGCTATGCATTCTTAATGCGTGAAGAAAATCAAGCGAGACTTCTACACAAATTTAAGCAATAAGTTTAATTTCCTTACTTGATGAGACTGAGGACATTCATCATGCACCAGGGTTCAGTCTCTGCATTTTTGTCGGCATTTACTTCAGTAATAATTACAGAGTACCGGACGGCTAGAAGACAAGGGCTCGTTCCACACACTAACTCATCGAATCTGACAACAAATATCTATCAGTGTGTTTGTTTTATTGTTTGCCCGCGATCTGCACGTATGTTTAAACCAGTATGACTAATCCTCCCCACATAGATAATACACACAGTTAAGTAAAGGTTTACAGAGCACGTGCATTGCTAACGCTTGTTACATGAACAGTGTTTTCAAGGAGGTTATATATATATAGCCATGCATATCTATTGTCTTTAGAATGTGCTGTTACTTTATACACGCTCTGTAGTACCTGTAGATCATATATAATATTCGTCACATGATATCTAAGGCAGAGGGTGAATTAGATATGTTGGTACGGTAGGAGGTCGGCCAGTCATTTATTTCTGGTTCGATACCCTGTGCACGTCTCCTTGCACATACGAGTTTAAGTGCCACGCATGTGAAGCCTTGGCTTTACTGTAAGAGGAGAGGGAGAGCAGTAATATAGTTGGATTGGTTAGGTGGAGGGAAGGGCTCTATGTGTGTGTGTGTGTGTGTGTGTGTGTGTGTGTGTGTGTGTGTGTGTGTGTGTGTGTGTGTGTGTGTGTGTGTGTGTGTGCCGGAAGATATTACAGAATCTAAACGATAATTTGTACTCATCTCACCCCTGTCTCAGTAGATGTCATAAACCCTTAGTAGATCCCATAACCCCCTCAGTAGATACCATGGCTTCTCGTTAGATGCCATTATCCCACAGTAGGTACCACGACCTCTCAGTAGAAACCATGACCCATTATTCCCTTCCATAAACGCTGAGTAAGTACCACGACCTCTCAGTAGAAACCATGACCCATTATTCCCTTCCATAAACGCTGAGTAAGTACCACAACCTCTCAGTAGCTTCCAAGACCACTCACTTACTACCCTCAAAACCACTCACAACCCCCCATAACATCCCACAACCAACCATAGCCCCTCACAACCTGCCATAATATCTCACAACCAGTCATAATCTCTCACAACCCGTCTGAACGTTTTACAGCCTGCCTTAACCTTTCACCTCATATCATAACTTCTCATAACCGGCCATAACCTCTCACAACCCACCATAACACCTCACATCCAACTATAGCCTCGCACAATCCGCTTTAAACCTCACAGTTTGCCATGACTTTTCACTACGTACCATAACTTCTAACAACCGGCTATAGCCTCTTACAACCCGCCATAACACTTTACAACCAATTATAACCTCTTATGGAGACCAATGGTTTTTCACATTGAAGATTTGCCAGATTTAATGTTTCGGATACCTTTAACCTGGGCAGGGTAGTATACACGTAAGAGTTTCTTCTTAAACACTCTACACAAACTATACATCTTGTGAGCACAGTAGGTTCACCCAAGGAAAAGGAAACACCCTCACGTGATAAATTTAACTAAACATTCGAAGTTGGAGACAATACAACAAGTGTTGAAGTAAGTAACTGCTGTGATTAGGAATTCTGAGGCAAAGCACAAATTTTCATGCAATATATTTTCTTCGTTTTTCTTTGCAGATAAGGCTTTGCACCAGACAATAGAACTGTAGATCAAGAAACGACCCAAGACTGACCGACGGTGGAAAATATTGCGATATGGTAACAGCTGGTGACCATGAAGAGGAATAGACCTCGTACAGAGTGATGCCTGAAGACGACCAGATCCCCCGGACTCTGGGTACACAAACCACCAACTGGTCATGACCTGGCGCGAGGTCAAGCAGGGTCATCTCTACTGTTCTGGAAACTCTAGTAGGAAAGTCTAATGCAGAAATAAAACTTGGAAAAATGTACTAGTTTTTTGTGGTACCAGAAAACTGAAACAACCCCGAACACACAAGATGCAAAGACTAACAATGAACACCGACCACTGAACCTGACACTGTGTGTTTGTGCTGCTGTGTGTGTGTGTATTTTGGAGACAAACCACGACTAAAACGTCTCCCCGGGGCCATGTAAAATTCATGGCGCGTCTATAATTCGTGGAAGTTTCTCCAGGAGCGAAGCACAACATCCAGGAAATGCATATACAAGCAACATGCAAACGATCATGCCTGCTGACACACCTGTCAGAAAGTAACGTGACATATCGACCCGTTAATTAAAATACCTCAGAACTACTACAGCCACAGTTGCCTGCCAGGGGTCAGGCTGGACCTCGCAAGACGTTGTCCCACCGTCATCAGCTGTACCTACGAACAAATTAGTGGTCCTGTTGTCAGTGCGTCATGGGTAGACCAATAGCATACTACGAGTATATCAGCAGGACACTATGGATAGACCAGCAACACACAACGTGTAAACCAGCAAGACACTATGGATAGATCAGCAACACACAACGTGTAAACCAGCAAGACACCATGGATAGATAAGCAGGACACTGTAAGTAGACCAGCAGGACACTATGGGAAGACCAGTAAGACACCATGACTAGACCAGTAGGACACCAATGATTAACTATCGGGACACTACAGATAGACCAGCAGGACACTATGGACATTAAGGACATACTAGTAGGGCACAGTGGATAGATCATCATGACCAATAGGATACTAAAGGTAGACTAAAAGAACACAATATTTAGACCAGCACGACTCTATATAAAGACAGCAGGACAATACAGGGGTACCAGTAGGACACTCTAGATAGACTAATAGGATACTATGAGTACGCTGGCACAACACACTAGGTAAATTAGCAGGACAGTATGGCAATACTAGCAAAGGTACGAGGGGATGAGTAGCAGCACACTATGGGTAGACTAGAGGACACTGTGGGCATAGCAGGATGAGACTATGGGTAGATAACTAAGGTGCTGTGTGTGCAGCAGGACACTACAGAAAGAGCAGCAAGACACCTCCGGACACCAGGAGTGCACCAGTGGGACACAGTGTAATGAGCAGGAAGGAGCAATAGAGTGGCCAGTAGGACTCTGTAGATTAGCCAATAAGACACTATGGGTAACCACTAGGACACAGTGAGAAGCATATAGGGCACTACGAGTAAACCAGTAGGACATTGGGTAAACTAGGGGACACTAGGGGAGGATCAGTAAGAAATCAGTGTTAAAAATACTATGGGTAGATCTCTTGGAAAAATAGGGTAAACCAGTGGAACACTATGCGTAAACCAATGACATACCATGAGTAAACTAGCAGGACACCACGAGTAAACCATTAGGACACTTCGGATGAATCAGTAGGACAGTGATGGTAAACCAGTAAGACACTACGAGTAAACTAACAGGACATTACCGATAAACCATATGGACACAGTGGTAAAGCAAGCTGGACATTAAGGTAAACCAGCAGGACACTGCGGGTAAACCATTAGAACACTACGGGTAAATCAGTAACACACTTTGGATGAACCTGTAAGACATTACAAGTAAACCAGTAAGAAGCTTTGTATGAACCAGCAGGATACTACAGGTAAACTAGTAAGGAGCTATGGGTAAACCAACAGGATACTAAAGATAAACCAGTAAGGAACTATGGGTAAACCAGCAGGATACTACAGACAAACCAGTAAGGGACCTTGGATAAACCAGCAGGATACCACAAATAAACCGGTAGAAGACTTTGGGTAAACCAGCAGGATACTACAGAAAAACCAGCAAGGAATCTAGTGAACCAGGAGGATACTACAGATAAACCAGTAAGGAGCTTTGAGTAAACCAGCAGGATACTACAGATAAACCAGTAAGGAGTTTTGGGTAAACCAGCAGGATACTACAGATAAACCAGTAAGGGACCTTGGATAAACCAGCAGGATACCACAAATAAACCGGTAGAAGACTTTAGGTAAACCAGCAGGATACTACAGAAAAACCAGCAAGGAATCTAGTGAACCAGGAGGATACTACAGATAAACCAGTAAGGAGCTTTGAGTAAACCAGCAGGATACTACAGATAAACCAGTAAGGAGTTTTGGGTAAACCAGCAGGATACTACAGATAAACTAATAAGACACTGTGGATAAACCATAAGGACAGTCTGGGTAAACCAGCATGATAGCATGGCCAAGACAATAGGTTCTATGGCCATTTTTATTCCACCCACAATATCAGCGAGGTATCCTGGTTAACACGCATGGACTCCTCACCAACCTACGTTCACTGTCTCACAGGCGGCTCTCGCCTGAGCGATGCGTCCCATACCAACAGAAGAGCAAGGTGCTGTGCCACTCTTTCCCTGCTCAACTCTTACCTCTTTAAGCAGGATCTCCCCCAGACAAACACCCACTCACCCACACTTCATTTGGGGCGTACGTATCTTGAATATCATATTCAGTTTTGGTCACCATCCTTGAAAACAAGACAAAACAAAAATGGAAGGAGGGGGGAATACACCAAATTGTGAGAGTATAGCGTAAACAAACCAACATGATTCTCGGACTGTGGAGCAAATCCGTTGAGAGTCAACTGATCAACTTAAATCTATTTAGCTTAGAAAAAAAGAAGATTAAAAGGTGATCTAATACAGATATTCAATGTTATCCAAGGCTTTGACAATCTCGACCCGACAAGCTGCTTAAATCTTAATTCGTCCGATTTCGCTCGTAGTAATAGATACGAAATCAGGAGCCAGTATTTTACCTCGAATGAGACGAAGGATTTTTTCTTCAAAAGGAATGTTGACAAATGGAATGGCTTACCGATTAAAGTAGTTGAAAGCAGCACCATAGATACGTTTAAGAACAGACTTGATAAATATATCGCTTCAAGTCCACGACTAACATTATTTGTGCCTCCTTAGTCACATGAACAGTTTGTAGGTTTCTCTGAATCCTCCATATGCCTTTATACTGTTACCATAGTAATCTGTGAGTTTCTGGCATCTTCCACTATCTCAGACAGACTCGACTAGACCCGGTGGTCTGGTGCTGTTTGCATTCCTTTGTGTCCTACTTGACGGTGTACTCTCCTCCTGCCTCCCCTGCTCACTCTTCCTTCCTACATCTTTAAGCAGGAGCCCTTGGCCATTCTCATAGGATATAGGTACGCTCCCATCTTCCTTGCTCAGTCTGCCCTCCTTTTACTTACAGTGCCCTTCCCACAGGACGGGGTACTCCCCCGACCCTTCTTCTTCCTTTCCTGTTCAGTTTCGCTTCCCCTTACTTACTGCAGGATCGCCTAACCCTTCTCCCTGCAAAGCTCAAAGCATGCAGTGCCCTTTACTACAGACCATATACGTATTAGAACGTCATGTTCAGCCGCTGGTCGCGAACCGTACAATCTCCAGAGGGATTTATACGGCTGGCAAGCTACTGAGGATGGTTCCATCTTCTGTACCCTTGTGTACTGAGAACAATACTCATCATAATAGAAGACCCTGAGCTTGCGAACACTTGCCTGAAAAGTACTTTCAACTAATTCTTTCTAGTCTTCCGTTTTCCGACAGGTTAAACTTTAAAAGAATTTTCGTTTCTTTCCTTTAAACATGGTGATTGTAAAGCCTAACATTAAATCTAAAAGCGTCTGGGAAGTAATCTAGATATATATGACAAGAGTTTCCACTTTTTCATAACCAGCAGCTCGCATGGACTGTTGCACATCACTCGCCTCTGCCCTGCAGACAGTCACCGCTCTGGCCTCACACCTTCCGTGTCTCACTCACCCGAGGGCCAGTAACTTCCCTTGACACGCACTACAGTCAAGAGCACCTCGCCTGCCTCCGTTCCTATAACAAACACCAACACTTACCATCTACACTAACACCACAACCAGATCCATTCAAGTCCCATCTTCACCCTTCTCCGTCATTTCTATTTCCTACTCACCACCTCCACCACCACAGTCACCAACACTACCATAATCATACATATCCAAAATTTACTTCACAGCACCATCACCTCTACCACCGAGATTCCAGTACCATCATCAGCACCATCCCACTGGTCTCGCTCCTCCCTCATCCTGACTGGCCACTGTTTGGCACATCACATCTGACGTTCATTGACAAGTCTTCCCAACTGGGGGTTGGGGGTAGCCTGAGGAAAAAAGTTTTCCCAGCTGGAGGTGGGAGCCTGATGGAGAAATTTGATAGACGAAGACTGGACAATGACGTTTGACGGGGAACTGACGAGAAGTAGCTGACGGAAAAATAAAAACACCGAGGAGAATCTGACAATCACCCGCTAGGGAAGGACGCCATAACAAGAACTCGTTGACGGGGCCTCACAAGAACCGGTTGACGAGTGCATGACGGGCATGGGTAATAGCAGCCTGACAGGGACTGCTTGAGAGGCAGTGCCTGGGAAAGACCGGAGGCAGAAGCAGGCAAGGAATGACGGGGGATGATATACGTTACTCAAGATGGTAAACAAATGCTATTATACGGTGAGTTCATACAGTATGTCTAGTAGAGTCTCTACCGAGTGCAGTGACATCATCTATAAAGATGATGGAAGTGATAATTCCAACAATCAGTTCTAGAAATATTTCAGATGCCATATCCAAATATGTAAAAGATACAACGAATAACAAGATCAATCTAAATTAATGATACAAATTACAAAATTTGGCATTAAACATAAACAAAGACCAATAATGTCATCCTAATATCATGAAACATCATTACGGTCACCCCTAATGTCAAACACCCCACCACTATGATATACCGTACCGTTATAGTCACCCCTAATATCAAAGACCCCTCCAGTATGATGCATCATACCATTACAGTCACCCCTTGTATCAAAAACACCATTACTACGATTTGCTTTATGATCAAAGTCACCCCGAATAATGAACACCCCACCACTACAACATACCGTACCTTTACAGCCACACCTAAAGTCAGACACACCACCACTGCGATATACCGCATCATCATAGACACCCCTAATCGCAAACATCCCAAAACACCACCACTACTATTTGTCGTACCATTACAGTTACCCCGAATACCAAACACCTCACCACTAGGACATACCGTAGCATTATAGTCACTACTGATATCAGACATCTCACAACTACGATATACCACACCATTACAGTCATCCTGAATACCAAATACCGTACCACTACGATATACCATACCATTACAGGAACACTGAATACCAAACACCACACCACTACGATGTACCGTGCTATTACAGTAACCCTGAGTACCTAAATGCCACACCACTACGATGTACTGTATCATTACAGTCATCCCTAATATCAATTACCACACCAATATACCTAACTATTACAGTCACCCTGAAGACCAAATAGCACATCACTACGATATACCGCACGAAAACCTTCGAAGATCCCTCATATCACAGCATCTTATGCTATCTTGGTCATCCAAGACATCATTAAGATCAATTTAGCAACGCAACCATCATTAAGGGCAGTTATAACAACATGAAGCATCATAACGATCACTCTATCACCAGAATCATCATCGTTAAGGCTAACTCTAATAATATGAAGCAATTTATCTAAACTAATTCCTTAAGTTGTCCTATCCTTCTGGCAGCATTATATGAACTTATCACCTTCAGGCAACAGAAGGGTACGAGTTTCTCAGAAGAAAAAAGTAAGAAGTGCAATAATAGCCCAACTAAAATAATAACAGATTTTGCACTCCATCCTTCCATCTCCAGTCTAGAGTTGGAAGGATGGAGTGAAAAAGAATTTGAGTGCTCGGGACCTGAACATGCAGGAAGGTGGAGGGCATACACGGTTGAGATTGAATGCGAGTGTTGTGGTATACGGGGGACGACGATTGAAAGTCGCATTCATACTGTGACATATTCCACGGAACAAGGCTTTAGCACAACTTCCATTTGTTTTTCTTTTCGTAAGCCATATTTCATTCTTTCATCTGCAATATTTAAGAGACGTCGAGTGCACGGATAAAGGCTTCATATATTTGGTAGGTAAGCCCGCCTTTCTCGGTACATAATGCCGCCAGCTCAGTCACTAGCGTCAGTGGCACCGATGCCTCGGCTGAACCGTCGGAGACGGACTGCTCTTAACACGAGAGAGACGTGAAAGATTTAGGTGTGCTGGTGGAGGACGACCTCACCCTTCCTGAACACAACAAAGGAATTGTCGATTCTGTAAAGAAGATGTGTTGAGCATTTTTAGAAAAGAGGAAGCAAAACCTATGACGACACCAATTTAGCGAACTTGTCCTATTCTGACTGGACTTCTGTTGTATGGTAGAACAACGTCTAAAGAAGGCATGGCTAGTTCCGGCATCGGTTCAGTTAGACATCTGAGTCATGAGGACGGGATATGAGAGATACATCATAGTACACACATGGAAAACACTGTAGCGTTTAGTCTCTAACACAAAGATACTCATTTGCTGGAGTTACATACTGGATAAGATGTTGGAATCAGATCCACTGAGGAACACATATGCAATAGGAAATACTAGCGAAAAGATCATAAATGAGAGTGGCCGATGTCAGTTTAACCTACCGCCAGCATAACACTGAAACTGAAAAGTGCTCTTCTAAAAGACTCAATAGATTGCTCATTTTACACATAGAAAGTGACCCTTGAATCCTCCGCAACCTGGTACATCAAGCCCTCACCAGGGAAGCTCAGTCACAGACTTATTTGTGGAAGTGGAAGTCAATTACGTGATACTACGTTACTGGAAGTCATTACCCAGTCTGCCACATGACTCAAATCCACCGTCGACAAACAGCCTCCTAGTGATACTTCGTGACGGTTGTGCTCAGCCACTCTCCACCAACTGTTGTCCACAACTTAATGCGTGTATACCATGTATTGATTCCACCGCTTCACCCAGCACTAGAAGACATTAGTAATGTATATTTAATGGACATAACAACACTTGCAGTAACTGGGTTACCTTAACAGTAGCAATAAATGAGTTTGTTACCAGTATCTACATGATTACTTGTGCCAGGTGGGCAGAGCTGGACGGGAAGAGAAGTTTGCGTGCATCGCCTGATTATGACATTACCACTCCCCTGGGCACAGTATGGCAAGGCTAAACTGACTGAGAGTGAGAGAACAAATTGCTCTCTTGTGAATATACAGCCAGACAATATGCACTGAAACAAGGGTCAACTTAACAAAGATTATATGTAAGCAGTAATCATCAAAGAATGATCAAGATCGTTCACAAGTGAACCATTACCTTACAATCTTCGATAAGAATTCATCCACGCACACATGTTACTTAAGTTGATCAACACAATGCATATATCAACAAACGATACTCGCATTCATAGTAAAACTAAAATATGATCATCATGACAAACATACACAAACAAAGTAACAACAGCGAGGCAGTTAGCCAGCAAAAAAATATCTCTGGGTGGCAACAATTGTCCTTACTAAGCCCAGCTGTAGCAACACTACTCCCTCTAATCTCCAGCTGAAACATCACTAGTCCTTCCTAAACCTTAGCTGGAGCAACACTAGTCCTTCCTAAACCCTAGCTGGAGCGACACTAGTCCCCCCTATGCCCCAAATGGAACCACACTCGCGTTTCCTAAACCTCAGCTGGAGTAACACTGTCTAAACCCCAGTTGGAGCAACACTAATGCTTCCAAAACCCCAGCTGGAGCAACAAAATGAGTCCTCTGTAAACCCCAACTGAAGCAACACTGGTCCTCTCTAAATTCCTGCTGAAGTAACAATATTCCTATCTTTACCCCAGCTGAAGCTACACTACTCCTCACAAAACCCAAGTTTGAGCAACACTAACTCTTCCTAAGCCTCATATAGAGCAACAACACTACAGTCCTCTTTAAACCTCAGTTGAAGCAACACTATTCCTCTATGAATTCCAGCTGAAGCAATACTAGTCCTCTCTAAACCTCTACTGGAGCAACACTACTCTCTAAAACCCAGCTGGAGCATCACTAGTCCTCTTCTAACCTCAGCTGAAGTCCTCTTTAAACTCCAGCTCGAGCATCACTAGTCCCCTCTGTACCCAACTGGAGCATCACTAGTCCTCTCTATACCCAGCTGGGGCACAAGTGGTCCTTTCTAAACCCAGCTGGAACATCACTAGTCTTTCCTAAAGCCAAGGAGACAGTAGTGAGAAGCCATTAATAAACCGTACTTGGCGTCATCATGGAAAGTAAAGCCAGTCAGAGTGGGTCTGGCCATCTCGGAGCTTAATTGTTGATTAAACAGCCTAAGACAATGCCAACATTAATTACGGTGAATGTGTGGCCTCTCGCTGGAAGCTGAGCCTTTTTCCAGGAGGGGCTTTTGTTTACCTGATTAAGGATTAATGTATGCACTGGAGAGGAAAACAAGAATCATATATTACGTTAAGGCTCATATACCATAGTTAATACTCCAGTGATCACATTAACTAATTCGTTCTTTGATAATCCAGTAATTACTATTATTGTAATTACTATTCATATAGTATGATGGTCACTAAAAGAGTCAGTCAGTATGGGAGTTACAGTCTGAGGCACTGTGAGAACAGATTTAGTCACAGAAACAGTGACTATGGAAGCATATACAGACGCAGAAACAGTCACTTTGGGAGCAGATGTAACCGTACAGACAATCACAATCGGAGGAGATGAAGCTAAACAGACTGTCACTGAAGGAACTGGTGTAGAGGTACAGTCAATCAACTGGAGAGGTATAGACAGTGACTACAGGAACTTGTTTAGAGGTATAGACAGTCACCGTGGGAGCTGGTGCAGAGATACATACAGTCACTGTAGGAACTGGTGTAGAGGTACAGGCAATCAACTGTAGAGGTATAGACAGTGACTACAGGAACTTGTTTAGAAGTATAGACAGTCACCGTGGGAGCTGGTGCAGAGATACATACAGTCACTGTAGGAACTGGTGTAGAGGTACAGGCAATCAACTGTAGAGGTATAGGCAGTGACTACAGGAACTTGTTTAGAGGTATGGACAGTCACCGTGGGAGATGCTGCAGAGATACATACAGTCACTGTAGGAACTGGTGTAGAGGTACAGGCAATCAACTGTAGGAACTTATGTATAGGAATAGACAGTCGCTGTAGAAAATGGTGTAGAGGCATAGACCTTCACCGTGGCAACTGAAGTAGAAGTACAGCCAGTCATTGTAGGAAATGGTCTAGAAATACTTACAGTCGCTGTAGGAACTAGTGTAGAGGTACAGACTGTCACTGTAAAACTATTGCTGAGGTAGCAACAGTAACTGTGGAGGGTAACACTAAAATGGAACAGCTACAGCTACGACGGCACGACCCTTGAGGACGACGGCACGACCCTTGAGGACGACGGAACGACCCTTGAGGATGACGGCACGATCCTTGAGGACGACGGCACGACCCTTGAGGACGACGGCACGACCATTAAGGACGACGGCACGACTCTTGAGGACGACGGCATGACCCTTGAGGACGACGGCACGACTCTTGAGGACGACGGCATGACCCTTGAGGACGACGGCACGACCCTTGAGGACGACGGCACGACTCTTGAGGACGACGGCATGACCCTTGAGGACGACGGCATGACCCTTGAGGACGACGGCATGACCCTTGAGGACGACGGCACGACCCTTGGGCACGTCGGTGGGTCCTTTGGGCATGATACCGCGACCTTTGACCCGACCCTTACGGGTCAAGTTAAATGCTAGGCCTCCATACTCAAGGGTCTCACTGCGGTACTCAAGAACGTTATACTTCAAAATCACAGCCAGCGATTGAGGGAGCCAATTAAATCATTAAGATAAAACAAAAAAGTTGAACCAGAGAACTGCGAATATGAATAAATCCCCCCCCCCCCCTCCCCCCACTCCAACAGCACTAACACCACCCCCCCCCCCCTCCCCAACGCCCCTGATCCCCCTAAAAAAGATATCATGAATCACTACACCAAACCAAAGCTAAACACATTTCACTTATATAAGTAAAGGAAGCGAACGAATCAGTGGTATATCAGCATTACATTGACGAACCAATCAATACTTCAGCCACCTAACTGCCTACATGACTGACTCACGAAGTACCAACATCACTCCCTCATAAAAATGAACCTAGCAGCCCTTTGCTTTACTCCACTGAACTTGCCGTTCACCAAGTTCCCTCTGGGTCCATCAGCTGGGTTAATAGGTCAGTGTAGCCTTACTAATGCCGCGACCTAGCACGGGGAGGCGTAGCAGATGTAGCTTTACTAAACTCAAGTTCTGAACTCGATAACAGACACGAGAGAGAGAGAGAGAGAGAGAGAGAGAGAGAGAGAGAGAGAGAGAGAGAGAGAGAGAGAGAGAGAGAGAGAGAGAGAGAGAGAGAGAGAGAGCCTTATTGCAGCGGGCCATATAGAAGGGTTTAAGTATAAGCAGCTCAGGTCATTAGTATACACAACTGGGGGTAAAGAATGGATGTGAGGCAATTCCCAAGCTGACCCGAATTAGGGTCCTGCCAGACGGACCCCTACCCCAGAGGTTCAGCAAGACGGACCCCTACCCCTAGAGGTGCAGCTAGATGGACCCCTATCCCAGAGGTTCAGCTAGACGGACCGCTACCTCGTAGGTCTAGCCAGACGGACCCCTACCTCGCAGGTCTAGCCAGACGGACCCCTACCTCATGAGTCCACCCAGACGGACCTCTACCCCGTAGGTGCAACCAGATGGACCCCTACCCCAGAGGTGCAACTAGATGGACCCCAGCACCGTAGGTCCAGCCTGATGGACCTCTACCCCAGAGGTCCAGCTAGACGGACCCCTACCTTGTAGGTCCAGCCAGACGGATCCATACCCCGTAGGTCCAGCCAGGCGGATCCCTATCCTATAGGTCCAGCCAGATGCACCTCTACCCCACAGATTCAGACGGACGGGCCCCTACCCTATTTGTCTCGCCAGACAGGCCCCTGACCCTAAGATCCAGCCAAACGAAACCCTATCCCATAGGTCTGACATTACTGGCCCCTACCCTATAGTGTCTAGCCAGACGACTCTTACCCTATGGCATAGGTCTAGCCAGACAGACCCTTACCCCATAGATCTTGCCAGACGGACCCCAACCCCATCGGTCCTACCAGACGGATCCCTACCCTATTAGTCTAGCCACACGGACCACTATCCTGTAGGTCCAGCCAGACGGGCCCCTACCCTATATGTCCTGCCAGACGGACCCCTACCCATTTTTCCACTTCACGCACGACGACTGCCACACAGACCGTGGGGGGGTCCTGAGGCTGAGCTGACTGCTAATTCCTTTACCAGTAGAACCACAACACCATATTGTCAACGAAAAAAAAAATGTTTACCGTAGGGTGTAGTGTGGGTCAGTGCAACATTCATCAGCAATCCCTGCAGCAGGCTGCTCTCTAATGTTCGACTGCCTCCAGTAACCTGCGACCATCAAGGACGTCCATGACTGCAACAGGTAGCTCTCATATGTCTGATAATCTCTAGTAACACGTAGGTATCATGATAGTCAAACCGCAATGAACGTAACTGAGTTTCAGCCACCTTTATTTTACATATAAAGGTAGTAGTCACGTTACGTCAAATTTTCATAAAAAGAAAAACTTCCATACGGCCTTAGTACATTACACACACACACACAACACACACACACACACACACACACACACACACACACACCTACGCCTCGTACCTTTGTATATGACAGACTTGTGCTAGACATAAGATACGTATACTCTAGTAAAAAGAAAATATGATTCTTCGGTACAGCAGACATTCACACCATCAGCTGTCCAGACATCGAGACCAACCCCACAAACCCACGTAAATGAAACCCTACACCCAAAGGGTAGGAACCCTCACATACACACAGTGTATGTGAGGGTGTACACCCCGCATCGATGCAGGGGGGTAACCCCACACCCACAAAGGTAGGATCACCACAGCCATACAGGGTAGAAACCCTACAGCTACACTGGGAAACAACCATTACCGGACTAGAAAACTAATCACCAAGAATACATCAGGAGTACACAATCTGATGTGTACATGTACAAAGCCACTCAATCGCTTGGTTACCATTCTATTATGACTTAGTAACGCTGTCCCTGAGTCAGCTTTGTATGCAATAGTTTCCCTTCCGTCACCGTTTTCTTTATTGTGGTCACTATTTAAGATTACCAGGTTTGACGTGAGGGAAGAGTTGGTAGCTGGTGCGTCCTTATACATTTTGCCACGAATTTCTCGGCACCAGAAACGGCTGTCGGTGAATAAACATGTAAAATAACTAGATCAAAAAGCCAGTGTTGCCATATTATGATCACAAAGTAACAAATATGAAAGACATGTCAACAACAAGCCATGGAAGATGATCTTATTTCTCCAAATAAGATTATTTTTTTACCAACTGAATGACCGAATGATCAGCGGTCAGTCTGTAAGCGGCTCCTTGGGGATGTATCTTACTCAAGTATGGCCTTCACCAGCTTGGTTATAACCTACCCAGGTCAACACTGATGGTCCGGCCTCACGAATCTCAGTATAACCAGCCAGGTCAACACTGATGGTCCGGCCTCACGAATCTCAGTATAACCAGCCAGGTCAACACTGATGGTCCGGCCTCACGAATCTCAGTATAACCAGCCAGGTCAACACTGATGGTCCGGCCTCACGAATCTCAGTGTAACCAGCCAGGTCAACACTGATGGTCCGGCCTCACGAATCTCAGTATAACCAGCCAGTTTCCCGCTACTTTACTTTTCCTTTATTTCCCTTGTTCCTCTCCTAATTCTACAAATTTCATATCTTTCTTCGACTAAACTCCTGCCATGAGACTGTGGCATCCTGTCATCCGGAAGACGAGATCCTACTACTACAGAGGAATGGTTGAAGTCCTCCCATACGGATGGTGGAGGGATTGAGGCCTCCACGATCACCGTTCTGGATGATTTAGAGCAGATCGCCTCCCACCTCATCCATATTCCTGACCACTGTGACCACTTTCCTAATATTCTGGATCTGGTTGGTATTCTCATCTAATCCTTCGCTCTATACTGCACAATCTCGTCAGGTGTTGGTTCATCTGACCACACTTTCATAAATCTCTCTATCTTAACGGCATCTCCTCCTCCAGCAACCCCTACTGAAAGTAAATATTGGCACCTCAACAAAGCTGACTGTAATAATTTACGCAAGTTCTTCTCTGACTTTCCTTGGGTGAGTTACTGTCTCTTATGAGGTGATGCTACTGTCCTCGCCGAACGCATAGTAGAGGTTATTCTTGCGAGAATGGAAGCATTTATCCCTTTTTCCTCCAAGACGACCTCTTCTTCCAATCCTTGTTTTAAGGCCATTGAGGCAAGGGATCAGGCATATCGTGCTTGGAAAAACTCTCCCTCCTCCGACTCCCTTTCACCATCACTGCCGGTAATCATTGCCAATAATTTATCCATGTGGAAAAGCGTTCCTTTATCAACCGAAAGTGCAATAACCACTCCTGGTCATCCACTGATAGGTCTTTCTGGTCTTCAGTTGACGGCATCGCTTACAACTTCTGTCGCTCTACCTTTCCATCACTTTCCATTCGGACGGCACTACAGCTGTCTCTCCCGTAGACAAAGCAACTCTTTTAATGATCTTTGCATTGCTCTTGACAGGAAAACCTGAAATGATACGGCCAATGATAAAGACATGGGCGTACCTTGGAAAAGATTCAGTGAAACTTTCAAAGCTTTCTACAACGAAGCCAAGATTGTGGAACGTTGTAGTAAAATTGTATTATATATCAGAGAGTGGTAGCTCATAAGAAACTCAAAGAGACCAATACCCAACATGATAGAGCAAGTCATGTAACTTATCGTTGAGAAAGTAAGAGTAGTTTACGACGAAGTAAATGTCAATATGAAGAGTATATTATTGAAAACAGCAAAAGAAACCTTAAAAAGTTTTACAATCATGTTAGAAGCAAGAGAGTCAGTACCCATGTAGTGGGTCTATTAATTATGGAAAACGGTGATTTGGATCAAGACAACCAAACAATGGCAAAAATCTTGAATGACTATTTTGCATCTATGTTTACGATCGAAGACACAGCCCATTTCCCAAATCCAGTCAGTGATCACTGATCAAAGATGAGAACGTTCATCAACAAACTGACATGAAAGCTGAAGACATACTATCAACGATAAAGAAAATGAAAATAAATGAAATGGCAGAATCTGATGTTTTGTCCGAGGACGATGAAAGAAGAGAAAAATGAGTTACTAACACTTGTCTTCTGTTTTCAGTTAGTCACTTGTTATGGGAAAAGTGTCAGATGAATGAAGGTTTATCAGTGCAACATTGAAATTCAAAAAAGGTAATAAGTTACTACCCAAAAATAATCAGCCAATGAGCTTAACATCTGTAGTTAGAAGGCTTATGGAATCCATCTGTCGGGTCAGAATTGTAAGCCATTTAGAGGTCCAACACTTAGTAAACGATTTTCATCATGATCTTCTACGAAATCGCTAATGTTTGACAAGTTTGCTTGACTTTTTATAATAAAATCAACAAGCTGGACGAAAGTAAAGCATGTCATTTTTTCTTTTACGTTGAAGGCTTCAGTCACGGACTAAAGTCCACATCAAGGCCAGGCTCTAATTGCTATATAGAGAAGTTAATGAAAGAAAAAAAAAAGAGACAAGGAATATTATTTATGAATTTAGGAGGAAGTGAAAAACTTGTCTTTCAAAATGTGCCAGGTTATAGCTACGTACAAAGACATGAGAAAGTAGAGAGTTCCAAAGCTTCGACGTGTGGGGACAAAAACAGTTATCAAAACGGCCCACCCTTGAGTTGCCAATGGCCACAATGGCAAGCGGGTCAGGTTTTAAAGTTGGCATAGGAGAAATTATAAGTCTGACCGTTTTTGACTTCACTCTATCAAACACAGATGCAGGGCTAGAGCCACTCCAAATGTGAGAGAAGTACTCCATACAAGGACCGAGCATTCCTCTCTAAAAGGAAACAACTGTTGTGAATAAAAGAAATTTCGACATCTAAACTGGACTCCAGTTCTTTAGAGGCAGACTTAGCTATTTCCATAATGTGGGGTTCCAGGCCAGAGTGCATGTTGTTTTACAGAAATACCGAGCATATTCAAGAGGCGGAATTACAGAACCGATAAAGTAGACAGGAAAGTTGTGAGGAATTTTCAGTGGAAAGATGGGCAGAAACTGGGTCTTAGAGAGTACATTTACCCCCACTGTTCAAGTCTCAGTTTATTGAGGAGGTTGCTTAAAGATGATATGCAGATCGAGTGAGTAAAGAAAAAGCAGAATTGAAGGATGTGAGGAATGTAGTACTGAGTCGTCAGCGTATGAGTGCATTTGGTTATCTGTGAAGGAAAGTTAATCATGGATAAAAAGGGAGAAAAAGTGCAGGAGACAGTAGAGAACTTTGGGGCACACCGCTCTTAATGGAAAAAGGCAGAAAGGCTGATTCATCAACAATCACGGAGATACATCGGCCAAAGATAAGCGCCTGTAGTTGGAAAATTTGTGGAAAACATCTTTCGAGATAAAAAAGTAACCATATAGAGGCCCATCTCTTAATAAAAGATTCTCAACATGATTTTCGACGATATCGCTAATGTATGACAAGTTTGCTTGTTTTTTTTTATAACAAATAAAGGAGCAAAGTAAGGGAGGGAAGCCAAAAGAAGGGAGCTTAAAGATTAGGGGGGTGAAGGAATGTCAGAGTCATCCAAGGTGAAGTTAGAGGAGAAAAGGGAACCAAAGAAAGTTACTTTGTCTACGGGAAAGACAGCTATAGTACCTCCAGCACGAAAAAGCGAAGGCAAGTAAAGCGACAGAAACTGTTAGCAATGCCCTTAACAAATGACCAGAAAGACCAATCAGTGGATGACGAAAAGATGTATGGCACGTTCTTTGAATTAAAATACTCTTTGACACCTGGATAAAAGCATTCGATAAGGTTCCACATCAAAGGTTGCCAGCAAAAACTAAGTCATATGGCATTGATGAGCCTGTACTTCGATGGATGGGCATATGTTAACTGGCCTTATTTAAAGTTTTCATCAATGGCTAGGCATGAAAATGGTTAGACGTAACAAGTGGAATGCTGGAAGGATCCGTCTTGGTATCGGGTCTCTTTCTCAAATTTTTTATGATATTGATACTGGGACGCACTGCCAGATATCAAAATTCGATGATGATACAAAGCTAGGAAATATATCTACAAATGAACTTGAACGACTGCAGCTTCAAACTGACATAGACAAATTGATGGACAGGGTTCATAGGTGGCGAATGAATTCTAATATTGACGAGTGCAAAGTTTTACACATCGGCAGCAAAAACGAAAAGGCAAGCTACGGTATCAGTTCTATTGAAGTGGAAAAAATATATGAGGAAAAAGACTCGGGCGTATTAATCTCCGGTGACGTAAAACCATGAAAGCAGTGCACAGAATCAGTGAAAAGGCTGACCCAGTTCTTGGATTCATAAGTAGGGCCTTCGAATTTAAGTCCAAGGAAATCATCCTTACACTTGACAGTTCATTGGTTCGTCCCCATCTTCAATATTTTCAGTTTTGGCAACTCTACCTAAAAAGGAAGCTTAGAATAGAGTGCAGGGTCGAGCTACCAAGATGATTCGATCATTAGCCTGAGAAACAAATCCTACGAGAGCAGATTAAACAACGAATCTATTTAGCTTAGAAAAGTTATGAGGTCATATAATACCAATATTCAAAATTATCACAGGCTTTCATAATCTTGATCTCTCAAGTTACTTGACACTTGAGTCGTCTAATTTCACTGGCAGTAATGGATAGAATCTCGCAGGCAAACGTTTTACCTAGAATTACAGGCGTCGTAGTTTTTCTTCAACAAGATTGTTAACATATGGAACGATGTGGCTGGGAGCAGAGCTATACGTAGATACGTTTAAGAATAGACTTGATAGATATTTCGCTTCAAGATTACAACTTACGTTATTTGTATTTCCTTAGATGACAGTTTGCAGGTTATACTCATTGAATCATCTGCATATCTTCTAACTTTTACCACATTAATATGTGAGTTTCTGATATCCTCTACTACTACAAACAGCCTCTAAAGGACCCAGTCAACTATTCGAATTCCTTTGCATTTCTTTGTATATAGCATTACTCAGGGAATATCATATCATACAGCATTGCTAAGGCAGTATCATGATTTACAGGATTAGTCAAGTGATGTTGTGATCTACACTATAATATCAATACCTGGTGAAGTCTTCTTCTACCCCCAGAGTGCAGCCTGGGTTCAGGCTGTTGGGTTGGGTCATAGTTCAGCCAAGCTGTTGGAGGTCTCCTCCCTAAGTCCCAGTAACCCCCACAGCCTAGATGAACTGGTACTCTTTGTAGGTACTTGTCTGGTGCATAATTGCTCAAGCAATACTTCATTATACAGCATATTCAGGCAATGTTGCATTATATAGCATGACTCAAGCAATATCAAGCTAAACGCTATTTCTCAAGAAATACTGTGTTATACACCTTTACGCAGGCAAAAGAGTGTCATATAATATTACTCCAAGAATACTGTGTTCTACAGCAGTACTGAGGTGATGCTGTATTCAGGCAATGCTGTATTCTACAGCATTACTTAGGCACATTTCATTCAACAGCATTATTCAGACAATGCTGAATTCTATAGCGTTACTCAGGCAATATTGTAATCTACAGCATTACTCAGGGCGTACTGTATTTAACATTGCGTGAGCAGCACTGTATTTTACAGCATATCTTTGGCACTACTGTATTGTCAATATATCTCAGGCCATACTGTATTCTACGACATCACTTAGGCAATACTGTATTCCACAGCATTACTCTGACACAACTGTATTCTACAGTATTACTTAGGCATTACTGCATTCTACAGCAATACTCTGGTTTTACTACAACATTGTCTGAAGTGCTGTTGACATGCATGAAACACTGGAATGGCATTTGGCTCATACTTAACACAACACCAATGTATGTATTTCTTCATTACTTATATCAAGTAAGATTTTTCACGTACTTGTTCATTATACAATGTTGGTAAAGGTAATAAAAGAAATCTTTTTCATTAAGTTTATTATTTTTTCGACGTTTCTGAGAGCTGAAGATATCCAGAGCCGTTTGATGGCTTATACTTCATTAATCATTCAGATCATTAATAATTTGAGGGTCCTAATATCACCACAAGTAGTCCATCAAGGCTCCTGCAGTCTAAGAAATGCCCCCCACTCAAATAATGAATGAGGTCTCCTTAACAAAGTCCCCCCAAAAATATTCATCACCGAAATTCAGTCACACACATTTTTCTTCTTTTTTTCTTCTTCTTCAGGGTAATTCATCAGCTGAGTCACACTGTCGCATCGGTACGATCCCTGGGTATGGTGGCGTGACCTTTGATCCAATCCATAAGGGTTAAGTTAAATCCCCAGCGAGTAACACCGTCGTCCTAATGGGTTGAAGTGTCGTGCTTGTGGGTCGTCCCATCATACTGAATGGGTTAATGACTCCTAGATGTTTCAAGGGCGAACAAAATGAGCTCATATGAACGGCGATTGAATGGCTAGAGGGTCGTTGATCGTCCTGGGTAAGATATCGCATTACCCAGAATCATCAGTCACTTGGGGAAATAATAAAGATAATCTGAACCTAAACTGTCAATAAACTTATCACTTCCTACTGCTTATTACAATTCAGAGGCCTCACTACTGTGCGTCAAACTGAAGGATGAATTTGGAAAACTTTCTACCATCAACTTAATATTAAGCATCGATGGAAGTCTGGATCAATATGGATAGCCTCCAGTCAGCCTGGGCACAAGGTACTTTCTACCTGCAAGAGAAACAAGTCAAACTTAACTTTTTAGCACGACGGTAAGACCTTTGAGTACAGCGGTACGACCCTTGAGCACAGTGGTACCATCCTTAAGCACAGTGGTACTATCCTTGAGTACAACTGTACGACCCTTAAGTACATTGGTACGACCCTTGAGTTCAGTGATACGACCCTTAAGTACAATGGTACGACCCTTGAGTACAATAGTATTACCCTTCAGCACAGTGGTACGACTCTTGAGTACAATGGTATGACCCTCTAATACAATGGTACGACCCTTGAGCAGGATGACGCGTCTCTTGTTCATGCTAGCACAATCTTAAGCATAACTTAAGCATAACAGGGTGAACTTGAAGTGCGACAGTGCGACTTTTGAAGCATGACGGCACGTTCTATCGAGGGCAACGTTACGAGCCTTGCGTATTTTGGTACGACCTTTAAGCGCTACAGTACGACATTTGAGTATGATGGTATAGCTTTCAACCTGACCCCTGGGGATCCTGTGTGTCCCACAAGTGCCAATCCTGTTTGTCTCTACTGTCGTCGTCTACTACAGACAGTGGCGTGGGAGGAAGGGTGGGGGAAATTCAGCAATGGCTGAGTAACTGTGCTGCTGGCGAGTTTACTGTGTACCAACTGGGAAAAGATAGTACACACTTGACTGGCTATTTGCATAGCAGGGGGAGGGAATGCACTTTGTGCACTGACAGGAAGAGCAGCACGGTCTACAATGGTTGCTAACAAGGCTAAAGGAAGTCCTTGAAGGCCTCATTACTTTGTAGGAACTAAGGAAGTTCATCACACATGAGACCGACCGCTAGAAGGACTGAGTAAGCGCTCGGTAATCCCTCCAGCACCGGATCCACTCCTACCAATATTACGGTTGATGCTTTGTGTGTGTGTGTGTGTGTGTGTGTGTGTCGGAGAGAGAGAGAGAGAGAGAGAGAGAGAGAGAGAGAGAGAGAGAGAGAGAGAGAGAGAGAGAGAGAGAGAGAGAGAGAGAGAGAGAGAGAGAGAGAGAGAGAGAGAGAGAGAGAGAGAGAGAGAGAGAGAGAGAGAGAGAGAGAGACCTGCAGGCAGCCACCCACCCACGCACACACTCTCCCAACTATTTCAAGATATCCATGCACTACACAACCACTAACCACTGCACATATCCACCAATCTACCACCCATTACTTAATCCGTCTGCCTGCTACGCAGTATGAACTCACCATGTACTACATCACTCACCTACCATCCATCTGAAACCAGTCCACCCAGTTGACACATACAACCTCATCACTGCCAACTACACCACAAACCGTTCATCATCCACTACACACATCCACCCACTCACCAACCACTGCACATACCCACGCACTCACCACCCACTGCACACACCCACCCGCTACTACAAAGAGGGCTAACACTGAACACTTGGTACACTTAAACCCACCCGGACAATACTCCTCCTCACCCACACACCAGCTCATCCCACTCACACATACAGTAACTCATTCATGTCCCAGTAACTCAGCCCACATCCGACACACATACTCAGTCCTCCTCCCTCATTCCTCCTCTATTGACAAAAGTTCATTTTAGGTCACCACTGGTGACGGGTGAGTTGTGACAGGTGTGTGTGAGGTGTGGGTCGTGAGATGTGGGTTTGTAATGACGGGTGGGTGTGACGGTTGGGTCGTGACGTGTGACTGCTTAAAGGCGAATGGTCACGTGTGGGCAGTTACGTAGAGTGGATAGTGACTTGTGATCGTTGACATGTGAATTTTCAGGGGTGGATGGTGAGGGCGGCAAGTGATGGGTAAGTAGTACTAGGTAAATGGTGACGAGTGGGTGGTTACGGGTGGGTGATGACGGATGGGTGGTTACGGATGATTGGGTAAGGTGACTGATGACAGATAAGGAATGACGGATGAGTGGTGATGAACGAGGAGTGTCAGTGGTAACGAACTGATAGTGGCATGCGTGTCACGTGAGGTGTGTGACGGCGTTACTAGGGGTAATGAGGCAGCACCTATCTTAGAATGACATAATCGTCCAACTAACTAACGTGGATTTCATATTAGTGAGGAAACGACGTCAGCGTATGCTGTACATCTTCGTAGACTTCAACATAACATGACTGAAGGTTTACATTTGCTTCACAGATCAGCCTATCCACCTGAACATTGAAGTGATACTGAGACATTTTTTCCCATCAATTTATTTCATCATAATGAATTCTGGCTCACAATTATTCTAATTGTTTACATAATCCTCGTTACTCTCCTGACATAATCTTTCTTTTAATCTCCACTCTTTTTTCCTCGTCTTCTTTCTAATCTCCTCCTGATTTGACTCTTGTCAGAGATGTACGTATATCGAGTATGTACGTTGAAGATTCTTTTCCACTTCTTGGCCTCAGACCCTCACGGTGATCTTACAGCGTCTAGGACAAACACTGAGCTAATGTTATGATAAACTCTGCGGGAGTCAACACCACCACTACACGGCACGGCAGGTGGTGCGGAGGGGAAGCTGGGCTTCAAGTGGAGGGGTTCCATCCACACATGGTTGTCGACGTGTCCACGTCATCACCCCTGTGCATGACATTTATGGAATACCAGCAAGTTAATCTGTTCATTCAACATAATCATATCAAAAGGCTTCCTCTGCTGACGGCTTTTGTATTCTATGTACCCCATTATTGAATGACTGATACAATTTCGTCATACAGCTCGGTACAGTACGGAACTGAACTTGCAGATAACTTTACCGTGACTGGCCATTTTTCTTATCATCCCATCATAAACCCCCTGAGCAGGACAGCGCGATTACCTTTGACCTAACTTTTAAGGGTCAGGTCCAAGGTCAGGCCACAGGTCGTAAGGCCGTGGAGAAAGGTGGTAATGCTTTGCTCAGCGGGGTCAACAACACTAGGCACCACACCTCTTAACACTGACAGACAGATGGAGGTCTCATTATGCTGGGTAATTGCTCGGTTTATGTCTGTTCTTCTGTTTCCTGCATCTCGGATTACTGTTTAATAAACCTGAGATAACTTTTCAGTACGCCGCTTGTAATAATAGTTGATCTGATTGTCAACATTACCCTAAAATGGAGTCATCAAATCAATCTATGATTCCCTTTCGCTTCATACTCGCGATTGTTGTCAAATATTACATCATCTAAATCAAACACTTCATGCAACACTTTGCTATATGCTTAACACATAAAACTATTCATCTATTGCTTTTCAATACTCTCTCCATCTTTTTCTCAAAATCTTAACCATATCCTGCTCGAGTGTCATATCCTGCTAAGCAGTCAGGTTCTGCTGACGTGATACACATCTTGGTACACTGTCATGTTCTCTTATTCTACGATGTTCTACCTCTCTCTCTACCGTGCCCTCCTACCCTGCCACCTTCTGCTGCTTTACTAAAGCGTCATTTTGTGCCACGTTCTGCCATTCTGTTATCTCCACATACCCTGCTATATTCCGCTACTCTGTCATCTATATCTACCCTGTCACGCCTCGCTACTTTTCTACGTCTATCTACCCTGCCACGCCCTGCTACAACGTCATCTCCAGCTACCCTTCCTTGTTCTACCAGTTTGAAATTTCTGCCATCACTGCCATACCTTCCCAACATGTTAAACAAAGCTCTGCACCCTCACCTTGCCATACCCTACCCTGCACCCTTACCTTGCCATACCCTACCCTGCACCCTCACCCTGCCATATCCTACCACATTTTCCTGATCTCTAGTGTCGTGCATTTCTCCACTTCTGATGCCTAGCCACAGTCTGACCTGTTTCTTCATCTTGACGTAGTTTCTGTAATGCCACTGTTCGTATTGCCTTTCATAAAACACCATCCGCTAACAATTCGAATTTTTTTCCCTTAAACAGTGTGGTCCAGGCTATTCACTAGTTTAAACACTTGAACGCCATAGCACGACCCTTGAGCAATACGATACGACTCTCGGACACGACGGTAAGACCCTCGAATAAGATGGTACGACCATTGAGCATGACGGTATGACTCTTGAACAAACACGGTATAACACATGGGCATGATGGCCCTGCCTCTGACCTGACCCTTACTTCCCAGCGAGGACAGAGCCTGCGACTATATATGTAAGTAGTTCCTACCCGGGAATTATCCCCTCTCCTTAAGATGATCATTATGCGTGATTCCCGTTCCTAATTGCTGGCCATTATGCACACCTCGGCAGACATAACACCTGCATCTATCCGCTGGTCCTAGTTGAACACTGCTTCCTACACAGGGAGGAGAGTTGTCGACGTGTCTGCCATTTTCTTTTCTATTTATTATAACATCCGCCACTAAACACTAGGGAAAGTGACTTCCTGATACATTCGTTGCCTTCAAGACATGTTCGTAGATAACCCTCGTCTTACATTCGTAAACTTCATGACACATTCGTGGCTTTTGTTGTTTATTCGTAACCTTCATGATACATTCGTGGCTTTTGTTGTTTATTCATTGTCTTCATGATACATTCTTTGTCTTCGTAACGTATCCCTCATATCACAACACTTGTAACCTTCACGACACTTTAGTGAACTTCTTTCTATACTTACAATCTTTACCATATATTCGTATCCTTCAGGATATATTCGTGATGTTCTTGATAGATTCGTAACATTCAAGTAATATACATATAATCTTCAAATTACATTTGGAACCTTCATGATGTAGTTGCATCCTAAAGAGGTATTCTTAGCTCTCAGAATGTATTCAGGACATTTATAGAATATTTGCAACCATGGAATATTCGTAATTTTTTCGGTACGTTCGTACCTTTAACGGTGTATTCTCATCCTTCGTGATACATTCGTAGCCTTTACGATGTATTCGTAACTTTTAAGATACATTCGTAGCTTTCATGATAATTTCGTGTTCCTTTTAGTGTAACTGCAAGCATCATAATACAATCATGAATTTTAAGACACACTCGTAATTTCCCTGATGTGCTCGCAACCTCCATGACTCATTCGTTAAATTCATGATCCATTAGTAATTTTCGCTCTACAATCGCAGTTTTTGCTTTACATTCATGAATTTTAGATGCATTGGTAATTTTCCAGATGTGTTTGCAACCTTCGAGACACATTCGTTAAATTCGTGATATATTCGTAAATATTGTGATATATTTTAATCTTCGTGCTACAATCGCAGCTTTCGTGTTACACTGGTACTGTTACATTCTGGTTTGGTCGATGACCAAGCCACCACCTACCTACACCTCGCGTTCAACATATATTTTCATTAGCTTTACCGAGACTATCCCTTACCTCCCACCTTCCCTTGGACTTACACTACTCATGACAGGCGGACTCCTCGCAGTCACTGCTGGCTGAGTGAGGGAGCAGAAAACAATATGTGGCTATATACAGTTCCCGCCTCCACAATGAATCGATGCTGAGGGAAAGTTATTTTACTACTGTGTTAATGCACACGTATTCCCAGGATTGTTCCACTGTGCTATACTGCTTGTGGACATAATGACATGCATGTCTTTCGTTTCCTTATCCACGATGACTGTGTTTCCTACGTATGAACAATGTCAGACAGGTGTTTCCCGACAACGAGTATCAATTATGTTTCTCTCTTGAGAGTTTTCCTTAAGTATTCTACTTCCTGCATAAGGGATTAGCGACTTCCATTCTCTCCTGTGAATTAGGTTTGTGTAGGCAGTTCGCACTTCCTCTAACAAGAGGTACTCCTTGTAAAAAAATCCACTTTCCCAAGGTAACGCTAGTTCGTACGACGCACTTCGGAGCAGCAAGCGAGACGCAAGTGTGGCCGCGACGCACAAGAGCGGCAGGGCGTAGTCTTTCTTGCGACAGGTGTAATATAAGCCACCAAGCGCAACTCAAGACGACGTTTTGAAGCACGTGAAAGTAAATCAACAACGCTTTTTACTATCACGCAAGTTGCATCTTTATTTGCTGGAATCCTGTATATCCTGCATCCTGCAACAGGACTCACCTGTTATGGAGAAGGTCCCCAGCAGGAGAAGAACCAGAGGTCCTAGCATGTGCTTCATGATGGCGATGTTTCAGGAACTACCTCCTCTTGAATAGTGAGCCAATTAGTCGCTTACACTTGCCACACACTTAGGCCTTTACACAAATTCCACTAAACACTGCACGGGTTTGCGATTCTCAAGAATAAAGCACTTGCGACACGAGAGTAACAGTGGCGACCGTGAGTAAACACTTGTGTTTACCACAAAGAACCGCTTCCCACCATGAACAGTCGATCGCACTTCGTGTATCCACAGAAATCCGCGTAGATCCAACCAAGGATGGCAGGCGACGTACAGCCCTTCACACGATGAGAGCTCAGGCGCTACTGGCAGGGAAAGAGAGCGGGGACCCATCGGTGGCAGCGCGCAAGTCAGCTAGCCCGATGGTGGCGTGGTTAGCCTTGGGTGCCAGGCCTACTACAACTGCTACTTCACCGTGGTCCTAGATGAGGGCGTGAGCCATTGGTAGTTACCCTTTCTGGACAAGACTATAGCACTAATGAAACTTGAGTCCTCTATTTGGTTATGGTGTTCGTCTAACTTCATGAACCAGAATATAGCACTGGTCTCTTATGCTTGACCATTTCAGTGGGTTGATGCGCCGAGCGCATGTCTGTTTATCATCTAACTAGCGTACAGTGTGGGTCGTAAGTCACTTTCCAAACTAAGCTTATGTTCCACTTAATGCAATTCCACCATCTTGTAACAAGCGAGGGGCTGAGCTACCTTCAATTAGCGAACAGGACTCCCACTACTTAACCACTTGAGTTAGTACTAACCATTCACTTGTGATGCCACTACTGAAGTAAACAAGCAACCGTTATTCAACCACAGTATTTAGTACTTTCAAAGAACTTGATCTACCACATTTTAACCACTTAACCTACCATTATTTACCCAAACTCTCATACTAAATGAAAAAGATAAAACTACATACCATCTGTCTTATTCCTAGAAAAATAATGTGAAAGCAAATGTCAATAAGTATAATATCAAGCGTCAGCACTTTAGTCATCACCTTAACATAGCATGTATATGAATCAGGTATTACTTTTTTATACGCAGAATTCATCTGTAGTTTAAACTAAACCGTTCAAAACTCATTTCAAGTATGAGTATCACTAAGGTAGTTAGATTCCATTGCAAAATCTAAATACCTATGAAAACTAAAGCGAAACATCAATTACTTATAAACAAGTGAATATGATGTATCATTTTGCATTTTTTGTCCGGGTTTATCTATTATCTGTAACATCTGGTAGGTGGGTACATCAACCTCATGCACCATCTGAGCCAACTAACCCGGTCTCATGTTATGCCCAGAAGATGATCCATCAGGCGGGACTAAACCCCCACCAACACTTCCTGGCTCACAGTCAGGACGCTTCCAATGCACACGGACAACAGCCACTCCTCCGGTACCCAAGTCTGAGATACCTCTACACCTCAACGCTTCATCTATTGTACGTATATAGCTATCTATATGTTAGTCTACCTCTGTTCGTACTTTCAGCATTATTACCATATTACATTACCAACCTATCATCATTCAACGTTGGTATATCTTGTAAGCTAGTCCGTCTATGCATCCGCTTGAAGATTACTTCAAACTATCTTTTCACATCATCGTTCTTAACTATTTTTTTTTTCGACTCTCACTACGCTATGCACATTATCCAACTCTCAATCTTATCTTTATATACTTTTTCCCATTATGATCCTGGGAACACTGTAGTTTCACATCCATACATCAGAGCTCCGAAAAAGGTCTCATCAGACAAGCTTCTTTGCGTCACCGAAGGTACTCTATGATGTATGGCTCTACTCACAAATCCATCCTTCCTGCTCCCATTCTTACTGATCTTCTACCTCATGTACCTAAAGATCATCAAAAAATTCTCATTTTGATTCATGCAACCTGAAGTTATATTGTGGCTACCAGGTTTTCAGAATTAATGCGTTCCTTTTACTCGCTCGTACTTTCAACATTCTTTTCCGCAAATACATCACAAGAGCGGCATTCTTTCCACCCAACTCCTCTGATTCGGCCAGCAGAAGAGTATTATCTGCATGTAATAACAGGGGCAGCTTCTATTCTGCCCAACGATGGTCGGTAGTATGCTGTACGTACCTCGTTTCATTCACATCTCATATAACGTTCCATCCATAAAACTGTTAAGGAGGCACAGTAACCTCATACCACCATTAAGCACTCCATGTTTATTTAAATCGACTCACTCACACAAATGTTTGCTCTCACAGAAGAAGTGTTTCCACACTGAAAGCATACACCAGTGCTCAGAATTCTCCCGTGCACACTGGAAGCAAAAGCCCCTAAGGCCATATAATCAGTTCATATCACATGTCTCTTCTGGACCTAGAAATGTTTCACTGACTTTCTCTCAAGAGCCTGCTCCACTGCCAGTCCTCCTTCAGAAATATGGTCTACAAACTCCGTTTCCCTCTTAGATCTACTTTGATCTTCACTCTCAAGCGGTTCAGTAATACTTCTAACATCATTATTCCTGATTTTTTTCTCTGTAATTTTTACCTTGCGTTATGATGAGGAGCAATTACTGCTTTAATCCAGACATCAGGCACACAAGCACATTGCCCAACTGCGATAGCCTTGTTCCCATTCCACTAAACTACATCCCAGATATTCTTAGTTGTCCCCATGCGCATCATCGCTCTTTTCTGCGTCCACATTTTCTCCGGATTTATCAGGCAGCCTCCCAACTTTTACCTCTTCCTCACCAGTGCCTATGCCTCGGTTCCGGAAAGTACTTTCTGTACTTCTTGTATACCTCGGTCCTCGGCACCGGCAGTCTCCCAGAACTGTATACTATGCTATTACTTTCCAAACAAATCTCCCATCTCTAGGTATTTACTTTCATTTGTTATTCCAGTTTATAGTTTCATTCATCTTTCCCTGAAAGTTTTATGTTTTCCTTTTCTTTATACCTTCATCCTTATTTTCTATTGAAGACCTCATATTTTTCTCTCACACTCATCCATTCTTGCCTATTCTCAGGAAAATTCAATCTCTCCTTCCGAACGCCCTTATTTCTCAGTCATTTTCCTTAATGCTTCATTTTATCATACTATTCCGGTCTGCCCACGACCTGTTCATACAGTGACACATACCTACATGGTATTCTTTCCTAGGATTCTCTTCACGAGTCTATATACATCTTTGATTCTGTACCAGTTCATCGATATTTTTTCTGTTTCTCATTTAATTTTTCTCTTACAGTTTCGTTTATCGACTTTGAAGTGTTGACCCAATTAAGTTTACACTGATAATTCCTTCCCTTACCATCTTTAGTGAAAATCTGATTCCATAACTGTCATATAATGTCCCAACTTCCTGCCTAACCCTCTCAAAGAATTTGCATTGTGCACACCATCTGTTACATTCTGTTTTACCCCTGAGTTATGACTCACGATGCTGTCTACCCTGTCATCTGTCATCACTGTTCCCATCCCACGTATAGTTGTGACCAACCTTATTCTTAAACAATGTGTTTGTATCATTGTACATGCTCTTGATGCCACTTTATTCATCCTTTCACCTGAGCATCACTTTGCCTTGAGACTTTTAACCTATCTCCCTACCACGACCATTCTCCCGCACATTTAATCAATATTACCCATCACAATGAGCTTCTATCCTGCATTCATCACCGCATCTCTTTCAAGCTCTCACTGTAAAGCGTCATTAACCTTTCTCTCTTTCGCTCAATCTCAGTCGTTCTAAATCCCCCACACCTGAAGTTCATGATAAGTAAAAACCTACACCATCGCCACCAACCATCTCATCAGACTATACGTTTCATTAAATTTCCCAATACATCGCTGCCTATCCAGTCTCAAAAGTCTGATATCAAAAACATTCAGCATATATATTGGCTCAGACTCACCTGCTCCTCCCACACCCCATTCGGTCAAATAAATCAGCACGTCATGTGGTCTTGAGGGCACGCCACCTCCGCCCGAGAGGACATAAATCTTTCTGTGTGACTTAATCCCGCACCGTTATCCCTCCACTCTGGCACAGGACAGGGACGCCTGTTTCCTGCTGTGGACGCTGTCTGTAATACAAATCAGTGAATTTTTCCCTGCGAACTAGGGGCCAATCAATGTATGATGTTTTCACCAGAAGCAGAGGTTGAAGGATTCATTGCCATTTACCTTATCAGTCCTAGAGTAAATTATGTATATATATATATATATATATATATATATATATATATATATATATATTTCTTTTTTTTTTTTTTTTTTTTTTTGCTTTGTCGCTGTCTCCCGCGTTTGCGAGGTAGCGAAGGAAACAGACGAAAGAAATGGCCCAACCCACCCCCATACACATGTATATACATACGTCCACACACGCAAATATACATACCTACACAGCTTTCCATGGTTTACCCCAGACGCTTCACATGCCTTTGATTCAATCCACTGACAGCATGTCAACCCCGGTATACCACATCGCTCCAATTCACTCTATTCCTTGCCCTCCTTTCACCCTCCTGCATGTTCAGGCCCCGATCACACAAAATCTTTTTCACTCCATCTTTCCACCTCCAATTTGGTCTCCCTCTTCTCGTTCCCTCCACCTCCGACACATATATCCTCTTGGTCAATCTTTCCTCACTCATTCTCTCCATGTGACCAAACCATTTCAAAACACCCTCTTCTGCTCTCTCAACCACGCTCTTTTTATTTCCACACATCTCTCTCACCCTTACGTTACTTACTCGATCAAACCACCTCACACCACATATATATATATATATATATATATATATATATATATATATATATATATATATATATATATATATATTTCTGTCTTTCTTTTAAACTATCCGCCATTTCCCGCATTAGCGAGGTAGCGTTAAGAACAGAGGACTGGGCCTTTGTGGAATATCCTCACCTGGCCCCCCTCTGTTCCTTCTTTTGGAAAATTAAAAAAAAAAAAAAAAAAAAAATGAAAGGGGAGGATTTCCAGCCTCCCGCTCCCTTCCCTTTTAGTCGCCTTTTACGACACGCAGGGAATACGTGGGAAGTATTCTTCATCCCCTATCCCCAGGGATATATATATATATATATATATATATATATATATATATATATATATATATATATATATATATATATATATATATATATATATTTATCCCTGGGGATAGGGGATTAAGAATACTTCCCACGTATTCCCTGCGTGTCGTAGAAGGCGACTAAAAGGGGAGGGAGCGGGGGGCTGGAAATCCTCCCCCTCTGGTTTTTTTTTTTAATTTTCCAAAAGAAGGAACAGAGGGGGCCAGGTGAGGATATTCCAAAAAAGGCCCAGTCCTCTGCTCTTAACGCTACCTCGCTAACGCGGGAAATGGCGAATAGCTTAAAAGAAAAAAAAAAAAAAAAATATATATATATATATATATATATATATATATATATATATATATATATATATATATATATATATATACATAAACGCCCACACACGATATACATACATATATATTTCAACGTATGCATATATATATATATATATATATATATATATATATATATATATATATATATATATATATATATATATATATATATATATATATATATATATATATGTGTCTATATATGTCTATATATGCATACGTTGAAATATATATGTATGTATATCTGCGTGTGTGGGCGTTTATGTATATACATGTGTATGTGGGTGGGTTGGGCCATTCTTTCGTCTGTTTCCTTGTCTTACCTCGCTAACGCGGGAGACAGCGATATTCAGTATAAATATGTATGGTTCATGGTGAAGTGTCTGAGGATTGGCGGAATGCATGTATAGTGCCGTTGTACAAGGGCAAAGGGGATAAAGGTTAGTGTTTTCATTACAGAGGTATAAGTTTGTTGAGTTTTCGTGGGAAATTGTATAGGAGGGTATTGATTAAGAGGGTCAAGGAATGTACAGAGCATCAGATTGGGGAAGAGCAGTGTGGTTTCAGAAGTGGTAGAGGATGTGTGGATCAGGTGTTTGCTTTGAAAAATGTATATGAGAAATACTTAGAAAAGCAGATGGATTTGTGTGTAGCATTTATGGATCTGGAGTAGGCAAATGATAAAGTTGATAGAGATGCTCTGTGGAAGGTATGAAGAGTATATGGTGTGGGAGGCAAGTTGCTAGAAGCAGTGAAAAGTTTTTATCGAGGATGTAAGGCATGTGTACGTGTAAGAAGAGAGGAAAGTGACTGGTTCTCAGTGAATGTCTGTTTGCGGCAGGGGTGTGTGATGTCTCCATGGTTGTTCAACTTGTTTATGGATGGGGTTGTTAGGAAGGTGAATGCAAGTTTTGTAGGAAGGGGCAAGTATGCAGTCTGTTGTGGATGAGAGGGCTTGGGAAGTGAGTCAGTTGTTGTTCGCTGATGATACAGCGCTGGTGGCTGATTCGGGTGAGAAACCTGCACAAGTTTGGTAAAGTGTGTGAAAGAAGAAAGCTGAGAGTAAGTGTGAATAAGAGCAAGGTTATTAGGTACAGTAGGGTTGAGGGACAAGTCAATTGGAAGGTAAGTTCGAACGGAGAAAAACTGTAGAAAGTGAAGTGTTTTAGATACCTGGGAGTGGATTTGGCAGCGGATGGAACCATGGAAGCGGAAGTGAGTCACAGGGTGGAGGAGAGAGCGAAGGTTCTGGGAGCGATGAAGAATGTGTGGAAGGCGAGAATATTATCTCGGAAAGCAAAAATGGGTGTCTGAAGGAACAGTGGTTCCAGCAATGTTATATGGTTGCGAGACGTGGGCTATAGATAGGGTTGTGTGGAGGAGGGTGGATGTGTTCGAGATGAGATGTTTGAGGACACTTTGTAGTGTGAGGTGGTTTGATCGAGTAAGTAATGAAAGGATAAGAGAGATGTGTGGTAATAAAAAGAGTGTGGTTGAGAGAGCAGAAGGGGGTGTGTTGAAATGGTTTGGTGGTATGGAGAGAATGAGTAAGGAAAGATTGACAAAGAGGATATATGTATCAGAGGTGGAGGGAACGAGAAGTGGGAGACCAAATTGATTGAGGCTAGAGTTCAAGGCTTTTACTTTACTACTAAAGAAATTAGATGTTAATCTTTCTTATGTTTCACTGTCATTCAAGAGATCCCGAAGTCTAAACTCAACCAGTTGTTAGAGAAGCACCAGTATGTTCTGAAGTCATTAAGGATGATTAATTTTTTCATTACATTCATATATGGTCTCCCTAAAGCTCACATAATTGAATGCTCCCTCAGAATAATTATATTTTTCTGATTGTAAATTGTCCATATAGTTAGCTAAACACCTTCAACGAAATATATGTCTCCATCCCATGTTACAAATAGGTTTGGAATTAGGAACGTTAAGTTGCTTGAATATGAACTCTTTAGTTTGACTGTGAATTCCATATTCACCAAAATCCCATTGAAGAAACCATCGCTTACTTAAAGAGGAAACTACCTGATCTCAGTCTCAAATTACCTTTACCTATAAAAGCTTTCATTGACTTAATAGAACTTTGTGGTTGTTTCCCTGTACTGTTTTCCAAGGCGCTGAGGGTGATTTTCTTAGACAGAATTTTGGTGTAACCATAGGAAATCCCCTTTCTCCCATTCTCAGTAACTTGTCAATGGAATACTTTGAAACTGGGATTCTAACTTCAATTAGTAGCCATGAAAAAATTTGGCTAAGAATATGTTGATAATGTGTTGTCCTTATGGCCATCTTCCCAAGACTGTGATGTTTTCTTTAATGAATTACATAACATTTACCTCACGACCAAATTTTTGACGGAATGGGAAGAAAGTAAGCTGCTATTTAAGACGGAATGGGAGGAAAGTAAGCTGGTATTTCTTGAAGTGATGGTAGCAAGGGAACCTGTTCACTTCTCCTTCAAGATCTACTTGAAGCCCACCAACGCTGGAGAGATATAGTCGTTATTTTTCAGTACATGATCCTTCTGTAAAAATGCCTGTAGTTATGTCCGGGCTTTTTAAAGAGATTGCCTATATGTGATACCATAAGCCCAGATGATGAATGTAGCCATGTAAGATGCACTTTTATGTAATAATGTAATCTCAAGTGGTTTGTGAACAAGGTGTACTGGAAAGCCTGGAGGTTCATTCGGTACATCTAATCATAACAGTGCTGAAAAGGATGATAGGTTTAAATGTATGGTTTTGTCCTTATTCTCATAACTTATCTAAGGCAAGACATGTACTAAAAACCAGTGCTTTTTATGCTGTCTTCCAATGTAATAACGCTATGAGTAAGACCTTAATCAAAAGTAGACCAAACTGTCAGAAAACAGAGAGTGTTTACGCCGTTAAATGTTAGTCGTGTAAAGATGTTTACATTGGCCAGACAGGTAAAACAGAAACCGAGAGATGTTGTTGGCACTCTCATTCAGTACGTAGAGGTGACCACAATAATACTATTGCTAAACCTTGGCACGACAACGATCATCACCTTGTCGACCTTAAAAACCCTGTCGCACTGTGCCCTTGTCTGATCATGCTACCCGTAATGCATCGAATGTCTTGAATGCTAATACTAATAACTTTTATCTCTACTCAGGTAACTTTAGAGTACATATTATCCTCAACCAAATCATTATGAAAGAAGTACCAAGACGAGATAGCATAAGACGAGTAGTTAAACACGTATCTCGCTACCCGGGCTAACCATCCCTGCACAACCCGCCTAACCCCAAGGCACTCTCACTGCACCCTCGTTCCCTATAACGGCCAGGTCAGTGTATACTCTGGCATGTCGGAAATATGTAAGCCTTTGTGTTGGTGTTGGCATAAGAAACTTTATGAAGTGCTTACACTTGATAAATCGGATTGTCTCTGTGAAACATGTGTACTGTAAAGTTTGAATAAACAATCGGAACTCCTACCGAAGTGCTTTTTACCCTTCATATATATATATATATATATATATATATATATATATATATATATATATATATATATATATATATATATATATATATATATATATATATATATATATATATATTATATATATATATATATATATATATATATATATATATATATATATATATATATTTTCTTTTTCATTATACTTTGTAGCTGTCTCCCGCGTTACCGAGAAAGCGCAAGGAGACAGACAAAAGAAAGGCCCAACCCACCCACACACACATGTATATACATACACGTCCACACACGCACATATACATACCTATATATCTCAACGTATACATATATATACACAGACAGACATAAACATATATACACATGTACATAATTCATACTGTCTGCCCTTATTCATTCTCATCGCCACCCCCCCCCCCACACACATGAAATGACAACCCCTCACCCCGCATGTGCGCGAAGTAGCGCTAGGAAGAGACAACAAGGGCCACATTCGTTCACACTCAGTCTCATGCTGTCATGTATAATGCACCGAAACCACAGATCCCTTTCCACATCCAGGCCCCACAGAACTTTCCATGGTCTACCCCATGGTTTACCCCAGACGCTTCACATGCCCTGGTTCAATTCATTGACAGCGCGTCGACCTCGGTATACCACATCGTTCAAATTCACTCTATTCCATGCACGCCTTTCACCCTCCTGCATGTTTAGGCCCCGATCACTCAAAATCTTTTTCACTCCATCTTTCCATCTCCAATTTGGTCTCCCACTTCTCGTTCCCTTCACCTTTGACACATATATCCTCTTTGTCAATCTTTCCTCACTCATTTTCTCCACGTCACCAAACCATTTCAAAACACCCTCTTCTGCTCTCTCAACCACACTCTTTTTATTTCCACACATCTCTCTTACTCTATAATTACTTACTCGATGAAACCACCTCACACCACATATTGTCCTCAAACATCTCATATCCAGCACATCCACACTCCTCTGCACAACTCCATCTATAGCCCACGCCTCGCAAACATATAACTTTGTTAGAACCACTATTCCTTCAAACATACCCATTTTTGCTTTTCGAGATAATGTTCTCGACTTCCATACATTCTTCAACACTCCAAGAACTTTCGCCCCCTCCCCCACCCTATGATTCACTTCCGCATGTTCCATCCGCTGCCAAATCCACTCCCAGGCATCTAAAACACTTCACTTCCTCCAGGTTTTCTCCATTCAAACTTACATCCCACTTGACATGTCCCTCAACCTTACTGTACCTAATAACCTTCCTCTTATTCACATTTACTCTCAGCTTTCTTCTTTCACAGACTTTACCAAACTCTGTCACCAGCTTCTGCTGTTTCTCATACGAATCAGCCACCAGCGCTGTATCATCAGCGAACAACAACTGACTCACTTCCCAAGCTCTCTCATCCACAATAGACTGCATACTTACCCCTCTTTCCGAACTCTTGCATTCACCTCTCTAACAACCTCATCCATAAACAAATTAAACAACCATGGAGACATCACACACCCCTACCGCAAACCAACATTCACTGAGAACCAACCACTTTCCTCACTTCCTACACGTACACATGCCTTACATCATCGATAAAATCTTCATTGCTTCTAACAGCTTGCCTCCCACACCATATATTCTTAATACCTTCCACAGAGCATCTCTATCAACTCTATCATATGCTTTCTCCAGATCCATAAATGCTGTATACAAATCCATTTGCTTTTCTAAGTATTTCTCACATATATTCTTCAAAGCAAACACCTGATCCACACATCCTCTACCACTTCTGAAACCACACTGCTCTTCCCCAGTCTGATGCTCCGTATATGCCTTCACCCTCTTAGTCGATACCCTCCCATATAGTTTCCCAGGAATACTCAACAAACATATACCTCTGTAATTTAAGCACTCACTTTTATCCCCTTTGCCTTTGTACAATGGCACTATGCAAGCATTCCGCCAATCCTCAGGCACCTCACCATGAGTCATATATACATTATATAACCACACCAATCAGTTAACAATACAGTCACCCCCTTTTTTAATAAATTCCACTGCAATACCATCCAAACCCGCTGCCTTGCCGGCTTTCATCTCCCGCAGAGATTTTACTACCTCTTCTCTGTTTACCAAATCATTCTCCCTAACCCTCTCACTTTGCACACCACCTCGACCAAAACACCCTATATCTGCTACTCTATCATCAAGCACATTCAACAAACCTTCAAAATACTCACTCCATCTCCTTCTCACATCACCACTTCATGTTATCACCTCCCCATTAGCTCCCTTCACTGAAGTTCCCATTTGTTCCCTTGTCTTACGCGCTTTATTTACCTCCTTCCAAAACATCGTTTTATTCTCCCTAAAATTTAATGATGCTCTCTCACTCCAACTCTCATTTGCCCTCTTTTTCACCTCTTGTACCTTTCTCTTGACCTCCTGCCTCTTTCTTTTATACATCTCCCAGTCATTTGCATTATTTCCCTGCAAAAATCGTCCAAATGACTCTCTCTTCTCTTTCACTAATGATCTTACTTCTTCATCCCACCACTCACTACTCTTTCTAATCTGCCCACCTCCCACGCTTCTCATGCCACAAGCATCTTTTGCGCAAGCCATCACTGATTCCCTAAATACATCCCATTCCTCCCCCATTCTCCTTACGTCCTTTGTTCTCACCTTTTCTATTCTGTACCCAGTCTCTCCTGGTACTTCCTCACACAAGTCT